>NW_003852431.1:16139838-16164943 GCF_000181295.1 Otolemur garnettii
AAATTGTGTTCTTAGGTTGTATTCAGTTGGAGGTCGTGATGGAAGTTCTTGTTTGAGTTCAATGGAATATTATGACCCTCATACAAATAAGTGGAATATGTGTGCTCCTATGTGTAAGAGAAGAGGGGGTGTTGGAGTGGCCACATGTGATGGTTTTCTTTATGCTGTCGGAGGTCATGATGCTCCTGCGTCAAATCATTGTTCCCGGCTGCTAGACTATGTAGAAAGGTAAGACCACAAAGACCCTGTTACAATGATGCCTAATTCAAGTGATGTAAAAACTGTATAATTTAGGAAAGGTAAATTCAATCCATAGAGCTACTTTGTAGTCTGTCTCTCTCTCTGTCTCTCCCCCTCTCATTCTTTCATTTTTTAATATTTTCCTCTTCTTTTGACCCCTTCCTTTATCCAACTAATATTTACTTAAATATCATTTTTTTCACAAAATCTCTAGATCTTTAAATTTCTTCATGATATATCTTTAACAGTGTCCTCAAAATACAGTTTTAAGTAATGTATTAAACATAAATGTTTTAAATTCTGTTAAAAAATATTTTCTATTTTATTTAAGTGTTCTATTCATCTTGACTTGTTAGTTCTACTTCCCTTTTTTTTGGCAGTTTTTGGCCAGGGCTAGGTTTGAACCCACCACCTCCAGCATATGGAGCCAGTACCCTACTCCTTTGAGCCACAGGTGCCGCCCTCCACTTCCCTTTTAAACTCTCAAAGGTGAATTGTGGACCCCTTCATTTTATGACACATCTTTCTTAACATAAAACAGACTTACAAGAACTTTTTTTTATAATCCTGGTGCATTGAGGAAATATAGGTTCTTATTTAACTCTTCATAAAAATAACCAGGTTCATGGAGGCTGAAGTAGAAATGCACCTCGGCTTCAGGCTTAGTTCAACAATGCAGATCCTGCCTTATGGCTATAAACGAGTTTTCTGTGATGGCTGTGTGGAACATAGTCAGCGTTCTAGGTAACTCAGAACTATTGTATGGTGTGCAGCAAGGACTGCATGGTCTCTAGTAAGAGGACTGGGGATATTTCCTGTTACGTAAAGTACACACTGATCTGTAGAGAAATGAGAATAGAGATATTGAGGGCAATTAGTTTATAAACTAACTCTAGTGTGACAATAATTTGAAAGCTCTCAGTCATTGAACACTACAGTGCTTTTCTTCTTTAAAATTCATGCTACATGTATATTGTCACTCTGGGACTCAAACTGACATACAAGCTACATTACTGAACACTGCTGATCTCTCTATGAAAAGAAAAAAAAAACAGTGTGACAAATTCACTGATTCTTAAAGATTCTACCTGCAAATGATGTAACTATTCTTTGTTTACACTGCAGTGACAGCCACATGGCCATAGAAATCTTCATAGGGATAGGGGGGCAGTATCCTAACTTGTACCCAGGAGAAGATGTTTGCTGGATAGCACTGTTGGCATCACACTTTTCCTCTTGGTATTAAGAAACTCATATCCTGGCTCAGCACCCATAGCTCAGTGTGTAGGGCATCAGCCACATGGCCTAGGCCTGCTAAACAACAATGACAACCATGACCAAAAAATAGCCAGGCATTGTGGCAGGCACCCGTAGTCCCAGCTACTTGGGAGGCTGAGGCAAGAGAATTGCTTAAGCCCAAGAGTTGGAGGTTGCAGTGAGCTGTGATACCATGGCACTCTACCCAGGGCAACATAGTGAAACATAGTGAGACTCTGTCTCAAAAATAAAAAATAAACTCATATCCTTTCCAGTGGTTCTCAACCTTCCTAATGCCATGACCCTTTAATACCGTTCCTGTGGGTCGCAACCCACAGGTTGAGAACCGCTGCGATACTCATGCCCATACGTGATATATTCGGAGAGACAAAGATGCTCTTTCTTATTTATGAAACATTTTCTAAGGATATGTAATTGTTTTGACTGAGCATAATTCCACTGGCAAACCATAGCTTTTAGTAAACAGGCTCTGTTCAAACTTAAGCTACTGTTTGGATAAAACAGAGAAACAATGTTTAGCAATATTGCTACTCTGTGAAATAACTATAGCTTTATGGCTATACACACAGAAAGGCAGTAATCTTACCACAATTTCACTTTAATATCGTCCAGTCCACTGAAATCAGAAGGTATAGATGTTATACTGAGGATAGTGGTCAGAGTTCAAATAAAAAGTCTTCACACACAAACACAACATCATTTGTTTTAGAAAAATACTGCTAATATACTGACAGCTCATTTACATTTTCTCTGCTACACTCTTGGGAAAACGAAGAGAGAAGAGGAATATGATAAGCCTCCTACTTTTACCTTGAATATCTTATATAAATGCTGCTAATGAAATGATATTTCATCCAAATATTCTCATCTAACTCGACTGCATAATGTATTGAAATGTTGTTTGTGAGCAGAAGCATAAATAATTCAGTCCAGGAATACATTTGTGTTGCAAAATTAGATTTAAATAAGCATAGCTATTTTAAGTTATAGGAGTGCAGTGGGTAGGAGCAGCTTAAGTAATGCAGAAGCACCCAGCATTACCATGACTCATACTACCCGTCAGATTAATAGCATTTTTTACATTTCCCATAGCATGCTTTCTATATTGATGCTTTCACATGTATCATCAATAAATCAAGATACATAACAATGCCTCCATGGAACGATTTTGCACATGTAAGGGGAGTGATGTTTTTTAGTGTGTAATAATAGGCCAACATCTTTAGAAGTAGCCAGAATAGTGCACGATGCTGTTTTGTAGATCCAATCTTATTATATCACAATGATGTCTTATGGAAATGTAAATATATTATATAATAGTGGTGTTAGGTACAGTTATATAATGCTTACCAAAATTGTTCAGAGTCAGGCTGTCTTGAGCACAAATAACCTTGGCACCCAAGTCAGTGCAGGTAAGAAGGCAGGGACTGAGTTAGAGTGAGAACTGTAGCTTAGTTAATGGAACAGACGAAACTAATTTTGTGACTAAACCTCGGCCTAGTGAAAACATCTTGGCAGACAAAATCAGTGCCCCAAAGGGGCTGCATTGAGTTGTAGGAGAAATTAGGCCCAGGAGATCCAACTAACTAAGCAAATAACACCTATCTATCGGTTAGTCGGTGAATACGATTTTGCATGCGTTTTTGTGCTGTGCTGTACAATATATTCAGCAAGACAAATAATTCAGAAAGACAAATAATTAGAGTTTTAAGATCACAAACAAAATTGAAATCCAGGTTATGGATCAGAAAATTTATATTTCCATAAGATATCATTGTGATATAATAAGATTTGATCTACAAAACAGCATTCTCAAAGGCATACTGCTGGACAACAGTGGATCTGGACCACCTTTGCCCTCTCATTGCATCCCAGCCCAGTACAATTAAGTAGACAAAGGAAACATACTCATGTCCCCACACAAAATCGCATGTACAGGGAATTTTGATTATTGCAGAGGGGGAATGAGGAGCAGCACAGAAAAGCAAGTCATTATGACACAAATGACTGGGTTACTTGGGTATCTCCTAGGGAAAAACCTTAGTTTTACCTGCTGTCCATTATCAGAGCAAAAATGAGCTCAAGATGGAGTTTAGATTTAAATATGAGCTATAAATCAACACAACATTTTAGAACACAACATTGGAGACCATCTTTATAATACTGAGGTATGAAATGTTTTCTATCCTGGACCTACAAGGGATCACCCATAAAGAAGGAAAGTATTACTGTTAAAATGTCTTCAAAAGCTGCCAGTGAGAGAGTAAAAATTTAAAGTAGATAATAGGGAAAATATTTACCATACCTCTCACCAACAGAAGCATTATTTCCTATATGTAAGTGAATGCTAGAAATTATTTTAGAAAAAATATAAAAATGGAAAACCCAGAAAAAAGACTTGAACATTAATTCTTGGAGAAATAGGCACGCGTAGCTCCCATAGCACAGTGGTTACTGTGCCAGCCACATACACCGAGAGTGGTGCGTTCTAACCCAGCCCGGGCCAGCTAAACAACTGCAACAACAGCAGCAACAACAACAAAATTGCTGGGCCTTGTGGCAGGTGCCTGTAGTTCCAGCTACTTGGGAGGCTGAGGCAAGAGAATAGCTTAAGCCCAAGGGTTTGAGGTTGCTGTGGGCTGTGATACCAGGGCACTCCACTGAGGGTGCCTTAGTGAGACTCTGGTCTCAAAAAAAAAAAAAAAAAAAAAATACGCAAATAGGCAATGACTACTGGGAAAAATGATTGACGTCATTAGTCATCAGGAAAATGTCAATTACAATATCATAGCAACGCCTACCCACCAGCGAGGCTGAAATAAAAATAGCAGATGATACTACATGTTGGGGAGGATGCAGAGCGACTGACACTCATTTCGTTGATGTTTACAGCGTAAGTCATCACAGCTTCTTCCCAACACCAACTGGCAGATTTTCCACATTTCGCGTTATACAATCTTTTGACCCATTCTTTAACAACCTTTGGAAAGTACGTATATGAAAACATCTGAATGAGTTTGTTTATAGGAGCATCACTGCAAAGTTTTAGCAAATAGTTTTTATTAATACAAATTGTTTTCTGTTCCTATATATTATAAGTATGTCTTAACTCAGGAAATATTTCTTTTGAAAATACGATGAAACCTTTTAGATAATGGTTCTCTGTACAGGAAAAAAAAAATACTTATTATTAAACAGCTCTACTGCCCTTCCTCACTGCTCAGAGTACCAATAGTGTTTTAGAGCTACTCAAACACAGATTACGTCATTGACTGACTTGAAATCTCCACCCCGCAGTTTATCCAGTCTCCCAGCATGAATCTTCATTTTTTCCTTTTCCTGATTTTTTGGTATTTATTCTTTTTATTTAATTTGCAGGAAAACATACCTGACTGCAATTCGCTTCTAGCTTGTTTAATTTGTTCTCTATATGAATAGTCCCTGGGAAATACAGAGAAAATAAGCATTCTCAATTCTATTTGCTATCAAAGTAATGTTTTCATATTTAAACAATGTCCCTGAATGTATTCTAAGATAATTTTTTATTCTTGAAGTGTGGAAATCACAATAATGCTTGAAAAATTAATAATTTTTCAAATAATTCTATGGTAATTTTCAAAGAGAAGCTTTTATTGTGTAAGCATTATAGGCCTTCAACAAGTTTCCACTTTTGAACTAATTTTATCCACTATATAGGGGCACTTCTGTTTCTTTTTTAAAAAATTATATCACAGCTGTATACATTAATGCATTTATGGGGTACAATGTGCTGGTTTTAATATAATTTGGAATTATTACATCAAACTGGTTAACATAAACTTCATCTCACTTCTTTAATTATTGTATTAAGACTTTTATACTCTACACTTAATAGATTTGATATGTTCCCTTGCAAAATGCACCATAGGTGTGAGCCCATTGGCACTTCTCTTTCGGAGGGCTATAAACTTTAATAGAATGGTGAGCATTTTTTCATATATCTGTGGAGGGAGGGTAATTGGAGGGATCACCTCTATGGTTTATCTTACAAGGGTACAAGTGAATCTTTCTAAAAGTAGAATATAAAAGTCTTAACACAATAACTAAGAAAATGACATGAAGGCTATGTTGACCAGTTTGATGAAAATATTTCAAATTGTATATGAAAACACAACACTGTACCCCATGATTGCATTAATGTACACAGCTATCATTTAATAATAATAATAATAATAAAAACTTTAATAGAGTCTCTAATACAGAGCTTGCAGTCTGACCAGGAAGGCTAACAGAAATGGCGGAGAGCCTAAATATAAACCACCTCCCCATCTCTTTTTGTTTTTAATAAATAACAACTAGCAGCAAAATATAAAAAGCTTAGAATGAAATTTTATGAAAAATTTGACCTTCAATGAAAATTAAAATCACTGTTAGTAATTATCTGGGAAAATGCTTATATATCTGTAGATAGTTTCCTAAGTAGAAAATAGCTGCTTATTTCATTTTGGGGGGTAATAACTTTGTATACCCTAGGCCAAGAGATGAATCCACAGAGTTCTTGCTTATAGAAAAAACAAATTATAGTTGTTACTATGACATCAAGAAGAATGACTACTGGGCAATTTGGAATTTGTGTGATCACTTCCTATTTAACTAGGATTGAATATGTGTGCCGAAAAATGCAGGTTTGTTTTAGTTTTACTGGCAATTTATAAACTTATATATCGTTACCAGTGTCATATATTAATAAAAATATAGTTACTTCATATTTGAAAAATGTAACCTGACACTGAAAATAGGTACATCAAACTCAAAGATGCTTTTCTAAGAGAATGCATTAATTTCTTTTTAAATTACATTTAAAAAATTATGACTTCTAAATGTAGGTTAGTTTTGCAAAATGTGAACCTAAATGGAGGACCTAAGAGTGTTTTCTTAATCCCCCCTGCAAAATGAGTATTTGAGAATTGTATCATTGTTTGAGTTTCACGTGAAGAACAGCCTTTGGAAATTCATTTCCAGGGTGTCCCCAAAGTTGTCCCCAAAGTTACCACACATAGGCAAAATGGAAAACTATAGCTAAATGTATAAATGGTGTAAATGTGCATTACACAATTTTATGAAGAGGTGGCCAATACATAGGAAAATATTTTGTAAATATTTTATAAAGGCATATTTAACGACAATTTCCCATTTTCCCTATGTAAGGTGACTATAGAGGCTGAATTTGGGACACCCTGTATAATTGCTTATCACACAAGTGTTAGCTGGTTTTTAGCTATTTTTTTCAGTATTTGTGAACTTTTTTTTTGCAGTAGGATACTTTTCATTACAGACAGTATTTGAAAAAATTCTATAGATCGGGGAGTCATAATAAAATGAAGACTAAAACTAAAGTATTAATACGATTTCAGAAAAAGAGGCTATTTATGTAAAATGGTTGTGTCAAAAGCCAGTCAGGATTCTATTGAATAATGAATGAAATGTAAACAATGTTGACTTTTCACTGAAATTAAAATGTATTATATTTTCTTCCTTTGAATACAATTTGTGCTAGACACATTTCCTGAAAACGAAAATGTAAACAAATTCCATAAACTCCACTGTACTGCTTACCCAGGAACCTCCACAATTTGTGGTTTTTATTTCATCCATCTCCCTTTTCTCTGTCCTTCCTTTTTTCCTTGAATTATTCTAAAGAAATTCTCACATGCATTTTTAACTCAGAACATTTCTGAATTAATTCCAGGGGAAAAAAATAAATATGATCGTGATTTTATTTCTTAACATAAATACAATGTGATTACTCCCCTAATAAAAACTTCAGTAATTCCTGATTAAAATGTAATGCCTGAGTTACATTAACATTTTTCAAACATGTCAAACATCTTTTAAGAGTTGGTCTGTGTGAGTTGGGATCCAAATAAAGATCTTAATTCACTGTATTTTGTTATGTTTCTACCTCACATTTCACTTGGAACAGTTACTTCTTTGTAACTCATTATTATTGTACTCATTATTATTTTGATATGTTTTGCCATTAACTTGTTGAAAAATGCAGTTCCAGAAAATGTTCCATGTCCTAGATTGTAATATCTACTTCTTCGTGTTATCTTTTCTTTTCTCTCTTTACCCCTCATGTCAAAAATTTTTGTGTATTTCAAAACATTTGTGAAAAAGATATGAATATTTTTTTAAAAAATTTGATGTTATATATTATGTGTTTGTGTATGTGTATCTATGTGTACATTAATTCGTATGTGGTGATTTATACTTATTAGCTAACGATAGCACGTACAATTAAATTTGTTCATACTGGGCAGCCTATACTTTAATAAGGTGATGCTGACTTTGCAGGGATTGAATTAGTATCTCATTATCACACATGTCATGTTGGCAATACACAAACCCCTCAGCCATGGTGTCCAAATGCATTCAGTCTCTTGGGTAATGTGAATATTCTAGAGAAATAGAAATTCCAGGTTGTTTGTAACAGATTTATTTTCAGCAAGGGTTGTTTTTATTTTTATTTTTTTGTTGTTCATTCATTTGTTTTGTTTTGGTTTTTGGCTTGGGTATTCATTTCTTTCAGGAGTCTGTAAATTGGAAATTTTAATTAACAAAAAACAAAAAAAGATTAGAGCAGGAAAACAAACTAAGAATGTATTTTCTGTGTTTATGGGAAAATACTTTCTTCTAGTTTTATTTCATATTTGTTCTGTTGAGTTCTTGACAGCTTTCTGTTTTGGTATCTGAACTGCAGTTGCTGGCTAAAGGCAAAGAGATGGTTTCACACTCGTTCTTAGCTGAAATAAAACACCTTCAGGGAAAGTCGTAAAGTATTTTCCACTCAAAATAGTAAATGTCTATACGTAATACGTAGTAATTACGTGTTTTTGAAGGATTTTTTTGATTTAAGTTTAATAGCTTGACCTCCTGAATTTATTGATTTGTCATGCTGTTCTCAAGATGAGGAAAAACTTCAGCCATGTCATTAAAACGCAGTTCTGTTCATATAATAGTTATTTTTTCAAGTTTCAAAGGCTTTCTATTTACTCATTCAATAAATACAAAGCACCTGTTACTCAGGGAGCCCACAGTCCATAAGCTGATAAAAATCGCCCTTTCCAGATGCACTTCCTCCTCAGACCCCCTTGAACTTGGTCACTCTAGATACTTGTTTCCTCAAAGTCACATGTTTATTTTTTCAAAAAGGAAAATCCAACTATGCTGATTTTACACAAAAGTGTCCTGTTCTTTCTAGAAAACTTAGCTTAGACTTTCACCTCTATGGTTTAACTTACAAGGGTACAAGTGAATCTTTGTAAAAGCAGAGTATGAATGTCTTAACTTAATGACTAAGAGAATGACATGAAGGTTATGTAAGCCAGTTTCATGAAAGTATTTCAAAATGTATATGAAAACAGCACACTCTACCCCATGATTGCATTAGTGTACATAGTTATGCTATAAGAAATAAAAAAAAAAAAAACAAACAAACAAACCTTCGTCTAGTTAGAATCTAAAATTTCTACCAAAGTTATAGCCATTTTTTTCTATTTCATGACCAAAACACTCTTATATAATCTGTTTAAAAGATCTTTTTTGTATGTGCTGGGGATAACAGTTATTTACATATTTGATGCCCCCTCTTCCTCGTGGAAACAAGTCACAACATTTATTTTTGTTAAATGAATCTGCATTCATCTAAAAGTCTGAGTGTATTTTAAAAATAACAGAGTGAGAAAGCCTTATGGATATTCCATCCAGAATACCAAATGACTGTACTTTGATTAAAAAATTGGTTTTGTTTTTCATCACATACTTTTGAAAGAATGTCATTCATATAGTTAAGTTGAATGGGAACAGAATGTTATATACTATTGTCATTGAATTTTAGATATGACCCCAAAACAGACACGTGGACCATGGTGGCTCCTTTGAGTATGCCCAGAGATGCGGTTGGGGTCTGTCTCCTTGGTGACAGATTGTATGCTGTTGGTGGCTATGATGGGCAGACATACCTCAACACTATGGAATCCTATGACCCACAAACTAATGAGTGGACACAGGTAAGATGGTCATCAGCATAATTTACTTGAAGTTTAAGAATTTATTTCATTTACTTCTTTTGGAAGAGAGATATGCAAATAATGATCTATCTTTTCAAATTACCCTCAACCAAAAATGAATTAGTTCTACTAGTTTCATATTGGTATTAAGTAAATTGAATACTTGCTTTTCCATTCTTTTAAGAGTATATGGCACATCTCCTGGGTGAAGGGCTCAACTACAACCTGAACTTTACCTTACAAATGCAAACAATGTAACTTAATCATTTGTACCTTCATATTAACTTGAAGTTAAGAAGAGGAAAGAAACCCACCATTGTGGAATCAGAAATGATTTAGTTCAATGTAGTGTTAATTTTGTAAAAAATTCATTAAGTTGTTTTTTTGTACTTTCCTCTTATGTATGTTATACTTTAATAAAATTTATATTAAAAGTGACATTCATTGTTTGATGGGATTTCCATTTAATTAGTAAAATAAGAAGCAGGAATTGAGTTTGAGTTTCCTGGGCAAATTGTAAGAGTGTAATACGTTGGTTCACAAAACCATAACTTTGGAAATGATTGGTATAAGGCAAAGAGAGACTGCCGAAATCACCTTTCTGGAATTCGTTTTTGTTGACTACATTTGTTAGGTTCCTTTTTACATTCTGCAGACAGAATTTTCCACTTGACATTACTAAAAGCTCTAATTAGTTACCCTCACAGCCATAGATGGAAAATAAAATAACTTTTCATCCCAATTCAATTAAAAAAAGGGCTCTGTGCAGTCTGCCATGTATCAAGTGCTCTTTGTCAACCACTTTGACGTGGAAGATGAGTGAAATGGTTGGAATTATACCTTGAATACGCACTGTATTCAGATACTCAGGATCATGACGGAAGGAGATGGCTCCTGTTGTGACCTCTTAACCAGAGGTTGTGTATTGGTGTATGTGAATTAGAGAAACTTCAGGGCAGAGAATCTAATTAAAGTGAAAAACTCCTTATACTACTCAGTTAATATGTCCTTCATATAATGGAGAAGATGGATAAATCCTCAGCCTTGTATTGTTACAATGTCTCTTTACTTTCCATCTTTTATTCCAAATTACTGAATATTTTTATCATTTCTTTCTTGTACCAGAAATCTAAAAGTAAGTGCTGTTCAAATACATAGTTTCCATCAAACAGTTCAGTGGTTATCCAAAGCCCTATTTAGTTGTAGCAGAATAATAACCAGATCTCCTTGTCTGCCTGCCTCAGTGGCTGAAAGATGCTAATTTTGATCAGAGAAATTGACTAAAATGTATCTGAAGAATTTGACAACTGATTGAAGTAAATTTATTTGAAAGATATTTACTTTTAAATAAACACAGCTTCCTTGATTGTACCAACTTTCATGTTCTGTGTTCAGCAACAGTATTGGGGTAACTTTGGAGTACAAAGCCACATTCCTAACAGCTAAGCCAAGATAACGGCATTATGAATCCCCCTTTGCCCCTAAGCGAAGATGCTTGTATTCAACAAAAATACATACATTTGGCTAATCAAACACAAAATAAATAAAAATATAAATTAAAAAGAAGAGAAATAAGGGAAAGAGGAGGAATATTATATGAATTAAGTCCTGTGATATTTACTTTAAATACTAGGGAGAAAGTATTTTTTTTTTCTTTAAAAGGCAGTAAATATAAAAGAAGCTAGTAATGATTGGTTTTCACGTTATTGCACTAAAATTTTCAAGGATATATTTTGACATTTTGTCATTTTGAATCTGTAGTGTTTCCAAAGAGAGCACTGCAGAGATTAATAATGACTGTTGATCTGCTAAGGAAATGTAACAGTTCAATGGTATTTTAAATATGTCAGTTGTACAACAGAATATTAAGTAAAGGATGTTATGGTTATACAAATGATATGATATCCTCATTGCACATTAATAATAAACAGCCATTGTGCTTATCATTCCTCTAAAATTGAAATCAAAATAATGTATGTGGTAATAATAGATAAAAGCCTCTAAAGACCATATTTCCTCCTATACATTTTATACATTTTTGGATCATATGATATTTTATAAACAGCATAGTGATGATACAATGTTTTACAACAATCTTATTTTAGTGCAATAAGCATTAATTTAAAGTTCTTAAATTACTTTAAGGTTTTAATTACATATTGTTTCATTATTTATATTTTTAAGATTCTCAAGGGACTATCAGTAGACCACAAACAATCTCCTTGAAAACTTTTAGGGTTCTAACCTACTAGGAAGGTTTCCATATTATACGGATAATACCTGTCACTTTCACTCTATTTACCCAATAAGTGGACAAAATTGATTATTTATCGCATGTATTATTTGCATCCACATAAGACCTGATTATTAGAAAACATACACTGAAAATCTTCTGCTCAGCTAAGGACACAACAATTAAAACCATAGACAGCTTTCAGAATGGGAAAGGATATTTGCATGTTATACTCTCACATGGGCCCAACTACTAGAATCTACAAAGAACTCAAAATAATCATAAAAACAAGAGCCAACAGTCCCATCTTCTGGAAAGTGACATGAACAAAACCCTCTCAGAAGACAGATCATTGTCTAACAAACATATGAAAAAACGCTCATCATCCCTACACATTAGAGAAATGCAAATTAAAGCCACATTGAATATCACGTAACCCCAGTGAGAACGGCCCACATCACAAAGTCCTAAATTTGCAGATGCTGGTGCAGATGTGGAGAGAGGGGAACACTTTTACACCATTGGTGAGACTGCAAACTGATACAGCCTCTCTGGAGAGAAGTATGGAGAATCCTTAAAGTATTCAAAATAGAGCTCTCATGTTATCCTAAAATCCCATTACAAAGCATCTACCCAGCAGAAAAAAAATAATTTTATCACAAGGACATTTGCACAAGATTGTTTATCATTGCTCAATTTACAATTTCCAAAATGTGGAAACAACCTACATGCTCACCAACTCAGGAATGGATTAATAAATTGTGGTATACATACACCATGGAATACTATTTGCCGATAGGAAAGATGGAGACTTTTCATCTTTTGTATTAACCTGGATGGAGTTGGAACACATTCTTTTTCTTTTTATTTCTTTATTGAGTCATAACTGTACATTATTGCATTTATGGGGTACAATGTGCTGATTTGATATACAATGTGGAATGCTTACATCTAACTGATGAACATAACCATCTCCTTACTTGTTGTGTCAAAAACATTCATACTCTATTCTTAATAGTATAGAAGTACATCATTGTATTATTCACATTAGGTTTGATCCCCTAAACAATTCTCCCTCCTCCCAGCCTCCCTACTCCCCTCCTGTCTCTTTTCTCTTCCCTCCTTCTTTCTGGACTATAGTTATGTTTTACCATTCTAGATCACCTATATTTCTGTCTAACAAGGGTACAAGTGAACTTTTCTAGGACTAGAATATAAATGTTTTGACACAATGACTATGCAAATGACATGAAATTTATGTGAACCAGCTTGATGAAAGTATTTCAAAATGTATATGAAAACACTACACTGTACCCCATGTTTGCATTAATGTATACAGCTATCATTTAATTTAAAAAAAGAATATCTTTGTGATTATATACCGATTTCATAGTAGTATTGAATATATTGGATACTTTTTCTCCCATTCTTGAGATACTTTACTAAGAAGAATATGTTCCAGCTCCATCCAAGTAAACATAAAAATGTGAAGTCTCCATCTTTTTATGGCTGCATGGTATTCCATGGTGAACATATACTACAATTTGTTAATCCAATCATGGGTAATGAATATTGATGCAAAAATATTCAATAAGATTCTAGCAAACAAAATTCAACAACACATCAAAACAATCATACACCATGATCAAGTTGATTTTATACGAGGGTTACAAGGCTGGTTCAACCTACATAAATCCATAAATATAATACATCACATAAGTAAAATAAAAAACAAAGACCACAATGACTCTCTCAATTGATGCAGAAAAAGCTTTTGATAATATCCAGAACCCTTTAATGATCAGACATCTCAAGAAAATAGGCTTAGAAGGGTCATTTCTGAAAGTGATAGAGGCCATATAGAGAAAACCCACAGCCAATAGCATTCTGAATGGAGTAAAATTGAAAACATTTCCACTCAGATCTGGAACTAGGCCAGGATGTCCATTGTCCCCGCTGCTATTCAACACATTCTTTTTAGTAAAGTATCACAAGAATGAAAAAGTACATATTCAATGTACTCAATACCAATGTGAAGCCAGTAGATGATCTATTACACACTCACACAACAACAGAAAAGCTCAATTCAAGATGGGGGAGGGGGAGGTATGTTAAAAGACTGAGGGTAGCGGGGGAATGGGTGTGCTCCCACTTAATGGACACAATGTAGGGGTATTTGGCACACCTCCCGGGAGTGGGACACAACTACAACACGGACCCTACCTAACAAATGCAAAAATGGTAATCTAATATTTTGTACCCTCAAATTAGACTGAAATTTTAAAAAAGAAAATTGCATTGAAATAGTCAAAACCGTGTATTTTTGAAAACTCCCCAGGTTAGCTCAAACTGAAAGTAATGTCAATAGATTAGGAAGCAGTTGCCTGGTTTTTGCCTCAGTTTGTTTCATAGAGAAAACAAGGTGTGTGTGTGTGTGTTTAATAAATTTTACTTTATCAATTTACAGTGGGCTTATTTCTTACATTTAATTTGAAAAAACAGTATGTGCACATCAGGATATAAGAAGAACGTTGCCTTCCTTCCCCTAGCCTGAATAAAATCCCCTTCTTTTGTTCTCTTAGTAAGGAGGTAGGGCTGTCATGCTGCAGCCACCTCCGGGTTGTAAGGAATTGAAGACAATGTGGCTTTTACTGTCCCGTCTGCATGACTAGCATAGTTGCTGGTGTCCAGCATAAGATATGTGAATGTTTCTCTAACAAATTGAAAACTATTGTTGGAACTAAGTTTCTTCTGGGTCTGTGGGTTTAGTTTATTTGCAAATAATAGATACAACACTAAGAGACATCTTTCAGTCCTGGCAAATGAGTAATAGTTAACCAAATAAAAGATGAGGAGTACTTTGACTTACATAACAGCATTTTAAGAGATGGGGAAAAAACACGTGGCACATTTCACCATTCAGAAAATGGACTGGGAAGTAATGGGTCTGGAGAGACAAACAGGGTCCTTATGATGCAGGGTGAGAAACTATATTAAAGAGCCTTGAGCTTAAAGCTGAATGGGCGCTAGTAAGGGAGTTTAAACAGGCAAAGTGAATACACGTAATTGTACTTTAATATGATTGCCCTTGCTAGAATGCAAAAATGATTAGGAGAAAGCAAGACGGGAGAGAAAGAAACCGATTAGGAGAATGTTTTACCAATACATGTACAGTAAAACTTTAACCTGAACTAAGTGGAAGACAGAAGAAATGGATAGAATTAAAGTGGTTGGAGAGATATTTAGAAAGCTCTATGATTATTCAAATACAGACTTGAGTGAGGGAAAATGAACAGTCAAGGATGTGGTCTAAGATTCTGTCTTGATCAACGGGGTAGAGAGGGTGTCATTCATGCACACAAGAAACAGAAAGAGTAGCACATTTTTTTGAAAAAAAAAATATAGAAAGGATTCAGTTTTGGGCATGGGCTGGGTTTGAACCCACCACCTCCAGCATATGGAGCTGGCGCCTTACTCCTTTGAGCCATAGGCACCACCCCAGAAGGGATTCACTTTTGCACACACACAAACACATATGCATACATATATATTTAGAAATATAGGTCCAAATGTACATAAAAACACAGAGCTAACCTACTTTCTCTGTATGTAGTCTAGAGCACAGTACTTTTCTATTTAATAAACATCAATGAGTCTTTGGAAAACTTTTCAAAATGCCATTAGCCAATATCATCCCATTACCACGAGTGATAGGGCTTGTGCGCATGTGCAGTCAATGTGTTACTTCAAGGCAGGGCTGTGTTCTGAGCAATGCATCTTCAAGTGGTTTTTGTTGTTTGGTGAACCTCATTGAGCGTACTTACACAAACCTAGATAATACAGCTTTCTATACAGCAAACCTTTGTGAAATATTCTTTATCATTTGTAAGCTTCAATCCTGTACAGCATGTTACTGTACTGAATGCTGTAGGCAATTGTAAATCTTCATAATTGTAATAGCACTCACTTTAAAACCTAAACGCATTGTACAGTAATGCAAAAATATGTTCTTCCTTTACATCCTTATTCTACGCATTTTTAAATAGCAGTAGAGCGGGTTTGTTTACAACGACATCACCATAAACACGTGAGTAATGCCTGGAGCTGGGACGTTACCATGGCTACTGCATCAGTAGATGGCAGGAATTTCTCAGCTCCGTTATAATCCTATGTGACAATCATCACATACAAGATCCATGGTTGACTGGAACCTCATTATGCACACCGTGCTTGCACTTTGGAAAAGCTCCTTAGATGCTGCTGCTGTGAAACAATATATGAAAATCATTAAGGAATAAAAAAATAGATGCAACATGCATTCTGGAGTCAGATAAACTTCTGTTCACATACACGGATGTATGGGATTTACACATTGTCTCTCGGTATTCCAGCCACTCACCTGTCACAAAGAAGTAACAACACACGATGTGATTATGAACATGACTGCTGTGACCTGTGATTCTTCTTAACACAAAACAGGCTATCAGTATATTCACATACTCCTTTCCTTCTCTTATTTTAGGCAATTCTATGAGGTAGACAAGAGATGTTACATTAAATTAGTTTAAACAAATATAAACAAATAGCCTATAGTGAAGGGAATAAAAAAGTAAATATACATATTTTTACCTTACAATAAGGTGAGGAGTAACAATCAATAGATTCCAAACAACTGGTAGAAAATGGAGGCGATTTTCATATTTAGAGAGTGAGAACATGTCATTTCTCAATCAATAAGATAATGTATGTGATTTGAAGTTATTTTCTTCTTAGATATTTTATTTCTTACATTCCATGCCCTTTCTTTTCAGTTTGGAATCATACCCTGTAACTTCTTAGAAAACTGTAATAAAAGTCATTGATATCAAAAAGCTCACATTATTAAAATGTTGGGCTTCCCCCTGAAGAATAAATTTTCATTACAAACTCTGTAAAAATTATTGTTTTCAATATATGTCTGGCCATTTTTATATTCGGCATTATTAAAGAAACTCAGTTCTCATTTCAGTGATTGTCATGAGTTAGAAAATTTTTAATGAGCCCTAGAGTGATTATAATTAGGGCCTATTTATGACAAAATATTGAAGTTATTTCATTGTATGCCTCTGTCTAGAATGAATGAATAACACATTTAATTCAAGATAATATCTGGGGAAATAACTTCAAAGTCATTGCAGTAAGCGTAATAGCTATTTCATCTGAAATAGACTCTAAGCCATCACTATAAAATATCATTACAATTGTGTACATGCAGGCCCCAGAATAAATCTTTTCTAGAAACTTTTCTCTGCTAGGTTTATTTTAATAAAAATAAAGAAGTATTTTATAACTTTTCTTCATTTTCAACATACAAATCATTGCTGTTTTAAAAATGCCATTGTCAATGTTTTCATTTTTATTGTATTACTTGTTGCTAAAATGGGAAAACTGAAGCACATTTGCTTATAATTTTTGTGTCTGATCTCTTTAAATATAATTTGTCTGTTTTTCTATGACAGTAAAATTTGTCTCTAGTTGTGTTTCATCTTTCTTTTTTTTTTTTTTTTAACAGATGGCATCCTTGAATATTGGGAGGGCAGGTGCCTGTGTGGTAGTCATCAAGCAACCCTGACTTATTTTTATTTTATTTGGAGGGATTTTATTTGCTGGAGTCATTATTTTTATATTGTATGGCAAGGACGAGAATGTCTTGAGATGAAAACTTGTCAAGAACAAGGATTCCCGTAGACTTACCTACTAACGTCAAAAAAGGCAGAAGATCAACAGAATTACGGAAAACAAGAAAACGTGGAACTTATACTGGAACAATACCTGGCCAAGTTTCAGTTCAGGAATGGTTATTGGTAATTTGTTTTGTATTATACTATACAATAACTAGAGTTACCAAAGACTTGCTTTTCTTGAACAGTTGAAAAGGGAGACCAATATTTGTGCCATGGATAAATTCATGATTGCAACTCATTCAATTGTTTTGTAATCTTTGGCAAAGGCATTGCCCAGAGGAGAACACGGGATATTTTATCGGACAGAATCTGATTGGTTTAGTGTTTTTGTAATCAAACGTGGTCACACCATAAAGCAGAATGATGTTTTATTAAAACAAACCTGTTCCTTTCTCATTTTCCTAAGCTATGAGAACAGTCAGAGAAACAGATTTGTGCTTGTTTATTGCATTCAGAAAACAAACTGTCCTGCTAATCAAAGCTGCCTATCTCATCAGAGATGATGACTGAATTTTATTGCAACCATGTTAGCAATCTGAAACTAGCAAACGCAAAGGATTGTTTTCATTAGGCTTGCCACTCTGCTTTGCTTCTGCAACACACTGAGCCAAAGATTCAGTACAATTTGGGCCTTTGCCTTGTGTTGAGTTCAGTGTAAGCATGGAAGCCTGTTATTCTGAATGTTTTATATATGTATATCTATCCACTGCATGTTGAAGTCCTTTAGAATTTTGTCTTTAAAAAAACCTTAGAACTTCGGAAAGGTTATGATACACTAAGTTTGAGTGTTTATGATTATTGCCGGAAGGAAAGCAGACTGAAGAATCCCACTCCCCACCTTCCAATTTGTTACATTGATACGTGTATTCTTTTAAGGTAAATTGTTTGTAATTGTTTAAATCATAAAGTGGAAACATTATACAATACCCTTAATAAATTATCTAAATTCTAAATCCCATCAATAAATGATGAAAAATTTTCTTTTATCGGTGTATGTTTCTTCAATACATTTTCATTCAGCTCTACCTTTAAAATTAGCAGGGTGGATTGCGGAGATAGGCAACTTTTATTGCCTCACTTCAAAGTTAGGGCAGTGAGTTCATTTCCTCCATAATGCCATCCTGACACCAAATACAACTTTCAGTGTTGTTTCCCTCTGTAGTTACTCACTGGAGACGGCACAGGTTCCTAGAAAACACACATTGCATAGTAAGAGGGCTAAGAATTGTCCAGGAGCTAGACGGGGCAAGAAAATCATTCTTTCTTCCTGTATTTTTATTTGTATTTACGAGCCAATGAAAAATGTGGAATTAAATTTTATTGTTCTATAGTCAAAAATATTTGAGATATAACAATCAAAGAAAGTATTAAAAAACAGCCTGGCTCTGGGAAATAGTACCAGAAAGCTGAAGTTTCTCAAGCCAAGTTACGGTGTATTTCTGGAAAACATCTTCATCATAGTCATACAATGATAAGGTGGGATCACTGATTATTTTTAAACTGTGATTAACAATGTGTGACACAAAATTTACCATTTGAATTATTTCCTCGTGTACAGTTCAGTAGTGATGAGCGTATTCACATGGTTTTCAACTAAAAAATCCTGAAATTCTGTGTCCATTAAACAAGGAATTCCCATCTTCCTCTCCCTACAGCCCTGGAAACCAACATTCCTCTTTCTGTTTCTGTGAATTCCTGTATATACAGCACATAATAGGAATCACAAAGTATTTGTCCTCTTGTGACCACCATATTCAGATAGCATGATGCCTAAGGGTCATCTATGGTATAATATGTGACATAATGTCCTTTATTAAAGCTGAATAAAATTCCACTCTATGTGTTTACAATATTTTGTTTGTCTATTCATCTCTTCAGGGGGGTGCTGGACAATTTCCACCTCCTGACTTTTGTGAACTATACTACTATGAATACTGGTGCCCGAATACCTTTTCAGGATCCTTATTTCAAATACTTTGGAGATATACATATACCCAAAGGTGAAATTGGAGGATCCTACAGTAATATATATTCCATTTTTTTTTTATTTTTCTGAGAAACTTCTATGTTGTTTTCAATAATGGCTGGATCATTTTATAATACATTCCCCCCAACCGTGTATAGGAATTCTAATTTTTCCACCTCATTGAAATTAATTTTGTATTTTTTTTCTGAATGTAGTCGTCCTAATGAATACAAAGTGATCAATGGCATCTTGTGGCTTTGATTTGAATTTCCCTGATCATTAGTAATGTTAAACATCTTTTTACATGCTCACTGGAGCTTTGCCTATCATCTTTAAAAACTTTTTCATTTATCGACTTTGAGAGTTAATGTCGGCTCAGTGCCTGTGGCTCAAGTGGCTAAGGCGCCAGACACATACACCTAAGGTGGCGGGTTCGAATCCAGCCTGGGCCTGCCAAACAACAATAATGGCTGCAACCAAAAAATAGCCGGATGTTGTGGTGGGCGCCTGTGGCCCCAGCTACTTGGGAGGCTGAGACAGGAGACTCGCTTGAGTCCAGGAATTGGAGGTTGCTGTGAGCAGTGAAGCCATGGCACTCTACCCAGGGGGACAGCTTGAGGCTCTGTCTAAAAAAAAAAAAAAAAAAAAAGAGAGAGTTAATATCATTGATGCATCTCCTTCTTCCTAGTCTTAAACCACCATTACAGTTGTGGGAAATATTCCACACTTAGAGAAAAGAGAAATCAATGAGCAATAATCAAGTAAGGAAATGTCTTTTATCAAAGGTGTCAAGAATCACATTTGCTTTTGAATAGGTTTTCAATTACATAGATCCTGACCCAGACAGGATTTACAATAAGAGTACATGATGAGAATACCGTCCTGACTTAGAACATACCAATGATATTAATGTGCATGAGAAAAAAAAATATTTTATATTTATTTAAATAGTAAACTGAAGCAGTAGAGCACAACAGTTTCTGTGTTTTATGTTAGCATATATTCAACATTAATTTAATATTTTAATACAATTTAATAAACGCTTTCTTGAAGACTCAATTTTATTTTAAGTATGTAAAATGAAAAGTAATCAGAAAAATTTGTTTTTGTGTTTTCATTGCCAACATTTTGTTTTCATCAAAATTTAGACAATGACACAGTTCCTAATGACATTTTTCTTGTTTCATTCCCTGTCTCTCATGTATTTTTTATCCTATTTTTTTAATCGAGGAATGATGTATCCTATGGAATAAAATACTCTTGTTGAGAGTTACTGCATGTGCCAAATTAAATTAACATTTCATAAAGAACTAGAGCAAAACAAAATGCATTATTAATATCAATCTCGTATTAAGAATAATTTTCTCTGTTTTCGATTACTCACAATGCTAATATATACAATACCTTTTTCACAGCTCAAATTTATTTCAGTAGTGCATGAGCACTTAAAACATCAATTTCCTTAGTAGAGTACTATTAATATATAAACAAAAGCTATTGTCTATGAACCCCAAGATACAAAGTAAGAGTTACATGTGTGAATGTTCCCCCCTTAGTAAACCTCTGACCCCCATTTCTGTATCTGTGTTTTTCATGAGTAGATGTAGAAAACAATAAGCTACTTTTAAACTATTCTGATGATAGTATTATACAAAAGTATTTTATTTATAGATGTATGAAAAATATTCTCAAAAGTACACTGCATATGTAAATACTTAGAAGTTACAGTTCCTCTTTTTATTCACCCATGAATTTCAAAGAATTACATATTGTACTTGTTACAAAAGATACAGTTTCATTGTGAAATGATTATAAATAAAGAGTCCTATCTTCTACAAAGGCAATTGTTGATTTTTTTTTTTTTTTTTTTTTTTTTGAGACTGAGCCTCACTATGTCACCGTAGGTAGAATGCGGTGGCATCACAACTCACAGCAACCTCAAACTCTCAGGCTTAAGCAATTCTTTTGCCACAGCTTCCAAGTAGTTGAGACTATAGGTACCCGCCACAACACCCGGCTAATTGTTGATTATTTTTAAAAGATTATTCAAGGTAGACTTTATTGTTTATATTGACTAAACACTATTTTCACACAAACATTTATTTCATTCAGGCACTGTGAAAGAGATTACTCTAGAGACCAAATTGAGATTCTGAAAGAAGTGCTTGAAAACTGTTCAAGGCTAGTCATGATTTCAGCATTGCTTCATGGTATCAAATACTATAGTATTAGATAACAGTTCAAATGGCACAATACATGGAATTATTTTAGTTTTACTGAGTTACTGTTATATTTTGGACTCATTGTGAATCATGCAATTACTCTTATTTTATTTTTGCCTTGGCCATTAAAATACAGAGGTCCCCATACATAGGTCCTAGATCACCACTATGAACTATTGGTAAATTCTTTGTCCTTCCAAATTTGTATATCAAAGCCCTAACTGTGGCTGTATTTAGAGGTGGGGCCTCTAAGGAAAAGATTGCAATGAAATGAGAGCATAACTAAGGAGCTCTTATCCAACAGAATGAAAGTTCTTATAAGAGAGACACCAGGACCTCCTTTCTTTTCTCTCTGATCCCTTGCATGTACTCAGAAGAAAGGCACGTGTAGATGATGTGGACATCTACGCAGGAAGAAAACCCTCAACAGAAACTCAGTCCTGTGGGACTTTGATCTTGAAGGTCCAGCCTCCAGAATTTTGAGAAATAAATTTCTGTTGTTTAAACCACCCAGCCCATGTTATTCTGTTATGAAAGCCTCAGCAGACTAATCCAATTACCACATGTTCAGAACCTTATAATGTTCATTGTACATGCTCACTGAAACTGCATTGTTTCATTCTGATCACCCCACTTTGTTGTCTGAACTTATTTTCTGAAGTTGAAAAAAAAATAAACCATAATCATGCTTGGTCAATTGAATACATTTTTTAATGAAAAAATGTTCTTAAACTGTATCCAAAACCTATATGGAAACACATGTAGTTTTGAAGACTAGTCCCAAAAGCAAAATAAACCAATACATGAATAAAAGGCTAGGCTATCAAGCAAAGTCATCCCATAAAAACACAGTCATGATATTAATATCAGAACATGGAAAACATTACAAAACAGAAAAAGGAAAGTCAACTATCGTGTAATTATTACTACAATTCTTTTTGTTCTTGTTGTTTGCAAACTCATCTTCTCAGTGTGCCAGGAGAAGGAAGGTAAGACTCTTGATAACTAGATTATCTGCCTCCTTTGAAGGTGTATTCCTATTCCACGAACAGTATCCTGAGTAGACTGGGCAGACTAAATGGACGTGTCTTTCACAAAATGTGAAAGAATTTCCAGGGTGTTATGGGAACAGATGTGAAGAGCACCTAACTTAATTTTGTGGATGCGATGTCTGAGTTCTTAAAGACATTGGTAATAGAACGTTCTGTGCTACGTCATTGCTCACGAGAAGACAGACTTTTCCCTAGATGCTCCTGGTCTGGGGACGTATTCTTCTAAACTCTCCCCATTACCTTTATAAATGATGGTGAACTTGGTAATGTGGTAGGTACGCGAATGTGCTGGAAAAATGAAGTTGTTATAAAAATCTTGTCCTAACCCAGAAATAGTCTCCAAAAATAGCAAACTCTTATTACTGAATAAGCATTAAACAAGAATGAATGCACATATCATGGGCAGTCCACTAAAAGACCCCAAAGGCAAGAAGACATCTCACTGTTTTATAGAGCTGACAAATCAAAATAAGTGGCTGAGGCAAAAATCTCAATCAGTAGAGTTTAGCTGAGCCAAAGATGAGGATGTACCTGGGAAAAATACAAACCACAGACAAATGTGTGCCTGTTTTTCCAAAAAGGAATTTGGAAGTTTCAGTATTTTAAAAGGAGTAGGGCATACAGAAAAGAAAAAAAAAAAAAATGAAGGGTGTGGTAATGAGAAAAAATGGTTACATTTTTTTGAGACCCAGGAAAATATGCATATAAGATAAGCCTAATGGTGGAAGAGAGAGAAAGGAGGGGTAAGTATTCATTATGTGGATAGCCTGTGTAGCTGTAAGGATGTTTGTATGTGGATAGCCCTGAGTAGCTGTAAGAATGTTTGATCCTGTCCTGTCCCTGTTCTGTACTGGGGAAGATAAACTTATTAATTACTAGCGTAGCTTGGAATAGACTTCAGTTTTAGGACTGAGATTTAGAGACTACAGAGCTGAAGTTAGGATTTCCATGTCATTGATTATGGGAGGCAGAAAAGAGATTTACTTCATGAATGATCTGCGGGCCAGTCCTTGATAGGGCACCTGAGCTCTTTACTTTTCCTTTTGCATAAAGATGGGTAGGGAGGCAGCCAAGCAATTACAAAACCCTTATTCTTGTTTTTAAGATACACACATATTAGTCCTCAAGTAAAAGTACTTGACACTTGAGAACACATAATTGATCCATACTTTATCAGGAATGTAGGTTGATCATCTATGTTAGCTAATTACCCAGAGGAAAAGCAAACTTTTCATAATTTTATGACAGCAGGTCATTTGCCAATTGGGACCAATGTGCCTAGGGAAGTTAGGATCCTGACTCTCCCACAAAAACTGAAAACTGGGGTGCTATCTTCCTCGATTTTTACATGTCAAAGAAATGGCTCACAGGTCTTTGAAAGAAATGTCCCTAGGCCATAAAGCTTACCAAAGCTTTTGAAAGGATTTAAATACATTTCAAAGAGAGGAAAAGTACTTAGAGTTACAAATAGAGAAAAAGGAGAGGGGGGAGATCTTTTCTTATTTTCAACAGGAAGAATTAAGCCTATTATTTTGGAGTTTTACTTTTCCTTACAATTGAGATTGGTGTATTTTTTTAGTTGTTTATCTAAGTTTAAGGTTATTTGCTTATTTTTTTTCCTCTGTCTCTTCTAGGGCCAGGGTAAGACAAAAATATAGGTCATGGGCTTGCAATTTAGGGGCTGCAGGTGAACACCAGTCTATTGCCTGCTATCTTATGACCTAGGGGCAAAGAATGGTTTTCACAACTTTAAATAATAGCAAATAGTATCAAAAGAAGAATATTTTATGACAGAGAACAATTAGGTGAAACACAAGTCCCTGTGTCTATAATGTATTGTTATTTTTACACACGATCATGCCTAGTACTTTGTACATTATTGCCTGTGGCTACTTTTGAGCTATACCAACTCATTGGGGGAATCATTGAGAGTACAGTGAGCCAAGTCATACTGCTTGCATTTGCTGAATGAAGTCCCTCTATTAGTAGTGTCCTGCCCCAAAGAGATTTGTCACAGAAGAGCTGCAACAGAGACCATCGTGGCCGAGAAATTCTAAAATATTTACTATGGCCTCTCATTGAAGAAGTTGGCTGATCTGAGTCCTTACTAAGTAAAGTCCTGGGACCCTGTTAGAAATGTTAAATCAGGGGACTGACTCAGAGCTACTAAATGAGATACTGTCTGTTTTTTGTTTGTTTTTAGAAGATAGCCTTATGTGATTGGCCTTGAGAAGCACTAATTTCAGTAATTATTTCTCTGCAAACTGTATTTCCCCTCTAGTTTTCTAAACCCAAGCATCAAGTAGGACATTAGCTACCCTGATTTTTTTTTTTTTTTTT
>NW_003852431.1:16164963-16180579 GCF_000181295.1 Otolemur garnettii
AGTGTGGTGTTTTCACACACAATCCAAGACACTTCCATCAAACTGGTTAACATAGCCTTCATGTAACTTTCTTATTTATTATGTCAAAACATTCATATTCTACTCATAGAAAGATTCACTTGTACCCTTGTAAGATGAACCACAGAATCTATGAGCCTCACTATCAGCTTTATCAGGAATAAAATTCATGTTTTTGTTCTCAAGGACATTTCTCTTTTTCTTTTTAATTGGTTCAAAACTAGATGGGGGGGGCGGTACTTATTGGATTTCTCCCAATCCCAGTGAGAAATAGTATTTCTAGCTGAAATGGGATATGTAAGAAAAGCAGGAAGTTATAAGTACAAAAAGCTACAATTAAAAAAAGAAGGTGAAATAAAAAGTAGATGCTATTGTTTTACCATCTACTTCAGCTGACTTAGACTAGAGAGGACAGACACAGGAGCCACTGATCTCACATGGCCAAATCTCTAACTTATATCAATCACTGGCCCTAACTTCAATTCTTGAGATGATAAATTCATTTGGGGAAATAAAAATCAGCTTAATTAGAAGGGCAAACCTGTTCTCCTGCCTAACAAAGAATTTATATTTTCAGAATCAGGCAGGTTTAGAATTGAAATATAGATGATGGAGTAAATCAAATCCACAGTAGCAAAACTTTTTAATTAAACTAAGAGATATACTTAAAATGTTATTGTATCAATAGATTTTGATATGTTAGATGTTCAATCACAACCAACTTGAGATTCTGATTTAGAAAGTAAAATTAATTTGAGATATATAATTTTATGCAGAAAAGTAAAAGAAAATTTTACAGTATTTAAAGCAGTTTTAAATATAAAAATCTGATTGCTGAATATGAAATTTTAATATATTTATTAAAAGTAACAAATGTTTTGAAGTTTTCAATCTAATCTTAAACTAGAATTATATTGAGTTTATGAATATTATAATATTTTGGAAGAAGTTTAAATATGCTGTGATTGGGACTGAGTTTTTAAGGATTTTGATGTGCTTAAATTTATATACACATATATTTATCAAAGTCCCCCTGAAAAAAGATTGTCTACGTTTCCTAGATTTATAACTGAAAGACCAAGGCTTTGAAAGGGCAATTTAAAATTACTTTAAAAGGTTTTTTTTCTATTCTATGAAGAAAATACCCACTAACAATTTTTTTTGTTTTTTTTTTATTGTTGGGAGATCATTAAAGGTACAATGAGCCAGATTATAGTGCTTGCGTTTGCAGGGTGAAGTCCCTCCATTAATAGTGTCTTGCCCCCAAGAGGTGTGTCACACACTATGGCCCCACACACTCCCCCCTCCTTCCCTCTTTTTCCTCCCATCTGCCCCCCTACCATGTATTAGCATCAATTGTCCACATATCAAAATTGAGTACATTAGATTCTTACTTCTCCATTCTGTAATGCTTTACTAATGAGAATGTATTTCAACTCCATCCAAATTAATACAAAAGATGTCACCATCCTTTTTAGTGGCTGTATAGTATTCTGTGGTATACATATACCACAGCTTGTTGATCCATTCCTGGAATGGTGGGTATGTAGGTGGTTTCCATAATTTGGCAATCGCGAATTAAGCTGCAATAAACAGTCTAGTGCAACTGTCCTTACAATAAAATGATTTCTTCTCTTCTGGGTAAAAGCCAGTAATGGGATTGCAGGATCAAATGGGACTTGTAGTTTGAGTTCTTTGAGGATTCTCCATACTTCCTTCCAAGAGTAATGTATTAGTTTGCAGTCCCACCAGCAGCATAAAAGTGTTCCCTTCTCGCCCCAACCACTCCAGCATCTGCAGCTCTGAGCCTTTGTGATATAGGTCATTCTCACTGGATTTAGGGGATACTAACAGTCTTTTTGTTAAATATAAACACACCTACTTGAGGATATAAAAAATCTTTGCTATTGGTAAAATGCTTTTAAAAATCTTATTGATTCATCATTATTGCCATATGAGAAATAATAGTTTCTTCAAAGTTACACTCTGCTCTTCATAGAGTATGAATAGAATTTAATGATACAGATCTGTCAATCCATTTTGTTAAATAAAATTATGAGAAAAAGACTTCATGTTATTTAAATTATCAAACTAATTTAGGTATACTAGATTACTCACAGAAAAAAAATATGTTTTTAAATGGCATATGTTATTTAATTATAACTTGACGTGTTTGCCAAAAGTAAGTATATTTGTATTCCCCCCCACCATAGGACATCTCATTTTGGTTAATTAAGATAGTCAAATACAAATTTGAATATATCCATTTACTCTTAGCAGTAATTCAGAAATTTGAGATGAGGCTATTTGGAATTTAGCAAAAGTTAAATTTTTGTGTGTATTTTCCATACACACAAAAAATTGAAATTTTTTGAAAAATAATATATAGTTGGATGCTGTATTTTTCAGATGCTCAAAAGCCTCTTCCTTTCTTCACTTCCTTTCCTCACTTTTAGAGCCAGATATAAATACTGTGCAACAATTAGTTAATACAAAGGATATATTTAGATATTAATGGATATAGAAGATGCTTATAGGGAATTCATCTTTAATTTAAACCTTTGAAAACTGAAATTATGTTAAAGCTAGTTTCCTGTCAGTTAAAAAAAAAAAAAATTAAGAGAGTTCCCTCAGGACTCTAAAGAACGGGCCTGAAGTGAACATATTTTGGAGAATAGCTGAATTGTATGTCCAACTGCTACCTTGATTGATTTTAACTCAGATCTTCTCATCAAATTACATTTGTAAAAGTAACCATGGAGACAAAAAGCTTGACTATTGAGCTAGTAAAGCATGTCAAAGAACATCATAGGAAAAGAAAAGCTAAGTTGATTTCAGAGTCAACGGGGTCTCATATTTTAACACATAAACATGCAAAGTTCAATATTTGAAAGCCTAGTTAAACAGTACCTAACTATTATGAGACAGAATAGGAACAGACATGTAGGCTTACAGGTCAACCAAATGCTTGGATTTGGGTGGCTGGCCTTTAATTTTTTAACTTTGATGCCTTTCTAGGAGTTTAGCTTATATAACTACCAGTAGCCTTCTCTAATAAACACATCACATTCCTGGCTCTATATATATTTATAACCTCAGTTAATGAGATATATAATTATAAAAAACATTAGAGATTGAAATGCTTTTTTTAGGTTAATGCTATTTATCACATATAATGCTATTTATTAAAAGAGAATATCTATCATAATAATTCAGAAATTTTAAGAAAAAAAAATCCTGAATTCTTAAATTGGTTTTGAAATTATACAAACATATACCAATTAAAGGTACACACTGAAATGAATAAACAGTTCTCTATATGTTATATAATAAAGATAAATACAATATATTTACAATGCAATGTACTTATCTGGCGAGTATTCACTGAGTACCTTCTGTAATGCCAAGAATTCAAATCAGTGTAGGAAACATAATTTTAAACAATGTATAGTCTTTACATCCAGAAGAACAGTGGGAACAAACATATAAGCCCATGATTTCTGTACACTGTGTAAATGCTGTTATGGATTTAAGCATCATATATAAAAGAAGTTGATGAGGGAACATCAAATTGCCTGGGGATGTGAAGAAGGCTTTACCAAAGACACTCTAACAGAAAGGTCCAGAGGACAGATCTGAGGGAGTTTGGAGCAAGAAGTAGAAGGTAATTATATTCTTTTTTTCTCAAACCAACTTTCAACTCATCCTGCAACCTACAACTGCTAAATAGTGGTAGGAGGAAGATATTTCTGCTAAACCCTTTCTTCAGAAGCTCAGAAATAAATCCTGAAGTGTTTTCTAGTGAATCTCCATGTGATAGTTAATTTTATGTATCAACATAACTAGGACAAAAGATGCCCAGATCGCCAGTAAATCATTATTTCTGGCTGTGTTTGTGAGGGTGTTTCTGGAAGAAATTAGCATTTGAATATGTAGACTGAATAAGGAAGACTGCCATCGCCCATGTGGGTGAGTATCATCAGAGCCACGGAGGGCCTTAATAGAACAAAAAGGCAGAGAAAAAGCAGATTCGCTCTTTCTGCTTGAACGGAGACATCCTGACCTCAAGTATTTGCTTACAGGTTCTCAGGTCTTTCAGCTTTGACTGAGACTTGAGGGTTCCCTGGCTCTCAAGCTTGCAGATAGCAGATCATGGAACTTCTAGGCCAATATAATCACATGAGGTGATTTCTTCAATAAAAATAATAATAATAATAATTCTGTGAACTAAATGAAAATCTACTCCTTCCACCCTCTACCCTGCTTACTGAATGGACTGGAGAGAAACCTTAAAAGTAAGTTCTCAGGTTCTTAGCCGTGGCGGAATAGGCAGTCAGATACGCCTTGTGAAACTCCCCCCTTGTTAACAGCCATCAGACTTTTCTTTTTAAGGGCTAACCAGAAACCATAATCTCATAATCTGCTCCTCATAATCTACCCCTCATAATCTCATAATCTACCTCTCCCTACCTGCAGTTTTTGTACTGAGACTAACTAGCATTCTTTCCTGATAAGAGATCACCAACCATGGAGTGATTTTTAAACTCTGTACTAGACAATCCAGATCTAACTTGCTAATTACCAACTACCAGCTCAGATGCCCAGATCTCCCATCTAGGATTATGTAGAGCTGTTTGTACCTTGGTCAGGCAGCATGGCCCTGATGTGGCCACAGAAAACCCTCCTTAGGCTGTCAGTTTGGGGGTGCCCATTGGCAAGAGGGCCAGACTGGTGAGGGGCTTCCCACATGGTGGTGCCACAGTAGTGGCACCTTTGTTCAAGCTTTTAGATCTAAAGCCAAATGGTTCCTTGGCCAAAGGGAGACCACTGTGTCTGCTTCTTTGTTGGGTGTCCAAGGCATATTAAAATGAGCTATCACGACTGGAATTAACTGCAACAGGCCTCCTTCACCCAGATCTTTGGAGCGCAGTCTAGCTACTCCAGGAATGTTTTAGGGATATTTCTTTTGCTTGGGACCATCCTCAGTGACAGCAAGAGATGCCTGTTGCTGAAAAGGCCTTACAGTTTTAGGCATGATTGACAAAGGCTATTTACAGTGGAAGTTTGTTGCTGCAGAGGACTCTTTTCTTTGGGCCTTAGATAACAAAGGGTGTGGGTGAAACATCTAGAGAAATATCTTCATAAGAAAGTAAACTATAAAAGCATTATTTAGCATAGTCCCACACAAGTCCTGTGGCAATCCCATGGCTTATTGGGTATATTAAAATGTATAGGAAACATTGCCAAATATGAAATGGTCTTTAACTTTCTTTGAATTATATTTTTATAATGTGTTATTAATGTGCACCCCAACATAGGACATTATATGTCTCAATGTATATTATCATCAATAATTATCGTTATGCTAAATAGTTGTATGCCACATAAGTAATGAAATATCCTTCTCAATAGAGCATTTCAAATTTTTGTCCTCTATAATCATTATTTTACTTTGATTCCTCACTAAAAGTTTCTTCAAGGAAGTAAATAGAAAGGGCCCTGCTAAGTACTCTTGAATATAGGTTAACAATTAGACTAGGTAAAAACTTTTAGCACCTAAATCAAAAAGCTGAAGCCTTCAGGATTACTAACCCAGCATAAAGCAAAACAAATTAATTATGTGGCACAGAACTGACAGAGGACTGAAATAATTTTTTATGACTTTTTGTTTAAAATAATGTTGATTCTTTATGTTTTGTTTTCAGAGACAAGAAAATATTTTTCTTTTGAGCTATTTGCAGCCTAGAACAATTGGGTAAAATAGTAACATTTCTTCTCTATACCTGGTACTGAAAATTGTATTCATTTTGTGGCAATATAGTTATTCACATACTTTCAATAAAAATGTCTTCTTTTGTAACAGGATACATGGGGGATATTGATTATTTTACCAAGGCTTTGACTGCAATAACATTTTCAGGTAAAGTTTCAACAAAGTCAACTTAGAAAAAGGCCTATATAGCCAATGACTTTTCTTGCTGTACTTTATGCAACTGCTCAGAACAAATCTCATAAGATACAAACTTATTTTGCAATCAAATTGGTCTTACTATAATTCTATTCTGGTGAAAAAAACAAAAACACTGGAGAGAGAAAAACTATGCTTTACCAAAAAGATAACTATAACACACTTGTTACTAGATTCCAGCCCTGGCCTTTGTTGAGGGTGCGGGGAGCAGCTTTTATTATTTGCCTGCAATACAGACTGAATCCTGAGTTATTTCTTGGCTACAAATCATAATTTTCTTTATAATGTTTTTAGCAGGCTCATTAGTAAGTTAGATTCCTTTTATCTTTCCTGACAAATTATCTTTGATTGTCAAATTATTATTGTTATTTATCTCTTGGTTTTTCCCAAGAAAATAAAAATAATAGTATTCCTAAGATGAGAGAGGATTTGACAAAAGCCTATGAATCTCTCCCATTTACATTTCCAGTTGGCCCAATCGGTTTCTATTGCCAGTGCCCAGCTGCTAAGACTACACAGGCACCCTCCATCAGGGCCCAAGGAAAACCACGGAAGAGAAGGACATTTCAGATTATAAGGGCCAATTTTGAGGAGTGGAATTAGTTCTTCCAAACCAAGGTTGGACAGGTAAGTGCTTAAACAGGTGGTAAAATAAGGGACTTTGCCTCCTGTGACCCAGGCATCCACTCCAACCGTAAAGAATTTCCTACTTCTATCACTAGACTGGAGAAGCAAGAATCCAATGTACTCAGTTCTAATATGAAGGCAGCAGATGATCGAATACAAGAGGAGGGGTTAGAGGAACAAGGGATGGGGAGTGGGGAGGAGGAAAGGAGACACGGGGTGGGGGGAGCATTACAGTGTAAGGCACACCTCTCGGGGGAGGGACACATATATAAGAGGGACTTTACCTAACAAATGTAGTCACTGTAACCTAATTCTTTGTACCCACAGTGAATCCCAAACAATAAAAAAAAAAAAAAAAAAAATTTCCTGCTTCTCTTGGACTTAAAAAATTACAGAGAGGATAGCAAGATATCTTGTAATAGAGCTTCTTGGGTATATTTGTTCTCAGTTATGGGGGTTATACAAACAGACATATAATCAGAAAAACATTAGGGCTGGGTGCAGTAGCTCACGACTACAATCCTAGCACTCTGGGAGCCCAAGGCAGGAGGACCCCAGGAGGTCAGGAGTTCAAGACCAGCCTGAGCAAGAATGACACCCCATTACTATAAAAATAGAAAAGTTAGCTGGGTGTGATGGCACATGCCTGTAGTCCCAGCTACTCTGGAGGCTGAGGCAAGAGGATCACTTGAACCCAGGAGTTTGAGGTTGCTGTAAGCTAGGCTGACTCCACCTGGAGTAACAGAGTAGGACTCTGTCTGAAAACAAAAACAAAAAACCCCAACAAACATTAAAAAACCATGGCCTGTAAGTCTCCTAAATTCCTTAGCTCAAATAGTTTTAACATAATGCTTGTTTCATATAGCTAATTTCTATAAGTTTGTAACTAAGACTAAGATTATAATAGCTTGATGCATATAAATAAGTTAATTTTATAACCGTGTTTTTGACTTTTATATATTTTTTCCATTTCACTTCCTGTTTTAAACTTCTGATGTAGCCGTTTACTCTCAAAAGCCATATACAATAATTGCAAGCCCCCATCTGGGAAATGGGGTTGTAACTCTTTATTATGTGCAGGATCACAGGGAATTTCATAAAAATAGAGTTCCCTGGTATAACGAGAATTTTGAATTAAAATCTTTTAGAGATCAACAGGAAGAGACTTCTCCTTTATTTACCTAACAATCTGATGGACCCATCAAGAATAACTGTTTTCCTTCTCTTTCTTGTTAGGCTCTTAGAAAAGCAGATCAAGAATGTAACCACATCTGGTCAGACCTTGGTACAAAATAAAGGTCTCTCTCTCTGGCTTATTCAGTTTCCAAAGAGAACCATTTACAAGTCAATCTGTGCCCCATTCATTCTCCCAAGTATCCAATCATTAATTGTCCCTCAATACACTTATAGTCCCCCTCCCCCACACACTCTGTGAAATAAGTTTATATACTATTTGGCCTCCACTATAATATTAATGGCTGCTCACTTGTTCTCCTTGTGTACATGTTAATAATAATTTGTAGGTAGTTTTTTCTTATTAGTCTGTCTTTTATAAATTGATTTTTCAGCAAACCTTCAGAAGGTGAAGGGACCTATATGTGATTTTATATGGTACCTGGAAAAAAGTAAATCCATAATAAAGATCAGTTATTCCTGTTTTAGACATATTCAATAACTATAATATGACTTCATTGTGATAAAATTTGATTTATTTTTATTTTGTAAAATTCTTCAACTATACATCACTATTTACAATATGTCTTTATTTTGTTTATCAGGAAAATATTACTGATTTGAGGATTGTAATTTAATTATTTTATGCTTTTCTCTTAGTTAAATGTTATTTGCCCTCAAAAATCATAGTCTCTTCATATCTGATTGGAAAAAATAAATCCACTTTCCCCTGAGAAGGAGCCAGATCTTGTCTTTAAGTAGTGGTAGATAATAACAGAGCTGCTTCTCTGGGTTCTTTCCTGAATTGTTCATGGTAGGCAGTAAAAGGAGAAGGCAACGAATCCATTAAGTTGTCCTTCTGATAGGCTTTATGAAGTAATTTTCAATGGCAAATGAGAGAGAAACAAAATTGAGCAATGAATAAAGCAACAAAATTGAAATGAGTTGCACAAGGCCTGGAAAATCATAAAGACAAGGAATAAGAAAATTCTGTGTGTAAAGCATGCATTTCTCACTTTTCATTTTTTCATTGTTGTTTTATAAAAGCCATTTGGGAAAAATAATATTTTTAGTTGAAGAATAGTGATTATATTACCTTGAAGCTTTATTTTCCTCTTTGCTAAGATATGATGTAATCATTTAATAACTTGAGCAGTGGGCTATTTAAACCTTTTCCTGTATGACCTCCCAGTACCTCCACACATGGGGCGTTAGCATATATAATAACTTTCATCCTCCTTCTCTTCCTCTCTCCCTCATTCCCTCCTTACCTCCTTTCCCTGCTCCCTCCATACTTCCAGGTTATAAAAGCTCTTTCCAACAACACTTTAATTTAACCTGTTGTCTTAGCCAAAGTTAAGTCCTTACGTAGTAGATAGGTACCCATATCTATACGGTCCTGTCATGAATTACATATATCATCAACCTGGATGATGCAAGTTTAAAGTAAAAGTAAAATCCTAAGTCCCCTACGAAATGAACAGACCCCTTTTTGGACAAGAGATGCCAGGGAAACCTTAAAATTGAGTTCTTGGCCTTGAAAAAAAGAAAACAATGTAACCTAAACATTGTATCTTCATATTAATCTGAAATAAAATTTTCAAAAAAGAAAGAAACGGAGGTCAAATGCACCTTCTTAGATTCCCTCCCTTTTGGATTTAGGATACAACTGATCTGCGCTGATGTTAAACTAAAGGTCATAAGACTAACAAAACAGACTCTCCACAGAAATAAGATTCTACATTACATACACAACCGATGTGAAACCAGGAAAGGCAAACGTTCAGTCACCCCTGCAGGCCACCAGTTTGCTGAAGATGTCCCTTTGAGTTTATTTTGTGGCTTATTCTATGCCTAACAGATTTCCTTATCTTTCCTTCCTACTGAATCCAAGCTGTTTTCCTTTAACCAATTATAAAGTAATTTGTAATTCTTTAACTAAGTATAAATTAAGAATCTCTTAGTCCACCTCTAGCCTGTAAGTCCTTACATTGAAAAGTCCCCAAATTTGGGCCAAACCAATGTATGCACTCCAGGTACCGATGTGTCATTTTACCTGCAATTCCTGTGTCCTTAAAATATGTAAAACCAAACCATTACCTGGTTGCCTTGGGCACATTTCCTAGAACCACTTGAAACTATGTTCCCCAGACCGTGGTCACTCACATGGGCTCAGAATAAACCACTTTAAATTATTTTACAAAGTTTTTTTTTCCCCATTAATAGCAGGTCCAAAATTTCAGCAAAGAAAATCTCTAGTAGAGTCTCTAGGCTCACACAGCTGCTTAGAAATTCTGATATCTGAATTCGAAATGTGTTTGGTGCAAGAAATATAATCTCCACAGGAGCTAATGTGGGTTTCCTGATTCTCTCATAGGGTTAAATGGACACTGAAAACAGACAAAGAATGACTTTCCAAATCTGCTTACTAATTTTAGTCTCTCTAAATAAAGCCCAGACTCCATCAGGCATTTATTTACGAATGGCAATAACACACATGCGCATACACACACGCACACACACACAAACACACAATACGTGTCATCTAAACCAGGCATCCTCAAACTACTGCCTGTGGGCCACATGCACCTGGCCTAGGAAATTCATCGGCCCTCCTGGTGTTTTTGCCACTGCTGTCTGTACTACTTAGCAGCCAACTCATCCCGGGGCCTGCAGTCCGGCCCTCCAATCATCTGAGGGACAGTGAACTGGCCCTCTGTTTAAAAAGTTTGAGGACCCCTGATAAACGATCTCTAATTATCTGTGATAGAGGTCCTTTAAAAATCCAAACTATTGGAGATTTGCTATTTTTGTAAAACATAATAAAAACATCATATCAATATCAATGTCAATTCTTCAAAAAGTTTCTAAATGTTACTGCCTGTCTTTGTACTCAGCTTGTCAAAGACCTGTAACAAACAATTCATAGCGCCCACATGTTAAGTAGCACTGTCTTTACTATCTTTTTATTCCTATGGAAACATCACCAAATCTACTGGAGTCAGATGGTAGAGGGAGGACCAATGTAAATGTGTCCTAAATAAGAAATTATAAGGTGGCGTCCATAGCCCAGTGGGTAGGGCACCGGCCACAAACACTGAGGCTGGCGGGTTTGAACTTGTCCTGGACCAGCTAAAACAATGACAACTGCAACAACAAAAAAATATTCGGGCATTGTGGCAGGAGCCTGTAGTCCCAGCTACCTGGGAGGCTGAGGCAAAAGAATCCCTTAAGTCCAAGAGTTTGAGGTTGCTGTGAGCTGTGATGATACCGCAGCACTCTACTCAGGGCAACAGCTTGAGACTCTGTTTCAAAAAAAAAAAAAAAAAATTATAAGGGTCTATTTCTCTTTTACCTAAAGCCCGATGGGGTTCATGGTGTACATCAATGTCAGCATGGCAACTCTGCGGCACTGTCCCAAGATACCCAGGCCCCTTCTAAGTGCTGATACACTGAGACTCCATCAGTTTTCCTGATGGAGAAGTCAAGGACTTCAGCACTTGCCATCACATACCTAGAAAGACAATAGGAGCAAGGAGAAGACAAAGAGGAAAGCCTCAATGTCAGATGTTTTTTGAAGAAATTTGAAGCAGCAGACACCTGCCACTTTTAAAAATTTCATTATCCAAAAATGAGTGTCATGGAAACACCTAACTGTAGGCCATTATGTGAAATGTAATCCTTATCTGGGGACTTTAGTTACATCAGAAGAAGGCAAGAAGATACCACAAGCCAGGACATCTAGTGCACATACATATGTAGGAGCTCCCAGCATTTATGAATTTGAGTCGTGGATTTAGAAAAATAAAAGTTAAAAAATTTATTTTTATTGCAAAACTTTTGAAATAGTACAGAAGTAAATCCTTGCTCCCAAAATTAGAATTGCTGGAGCTGAGTTTCTGCTCATATTCTGTCCATTCTGAGAAATAAAATGTAGAGTTAATTTTAATGCAGCTCAGTGACTCTCGCCATTAGATATGAGTAATAAAGTTCATTTTATTGCTTCAATGACTTTGACATCACTCGACAATCATTTCCCCAACAGTGTCATTTACTGAAGAATCAAAGGGAGGATACAAAATCAACACTTTAACTTGGACATAAGCATGTGACTTCTGGGATGGATTTAGTACTGCTTTGGCAGATTTGATGGTCACTTTCAATATTTCAGGTGAAACTTGTAAAATATATGTCCGTTAAGGATATAATACAACAGTACAGTGCTTAAATACACCGGAGGGACTTTTTCCCTTGTAAAATGTGTGTATTCACATTGCCTAAAATCATTATGGATGGAATTTACTAACCCATATGATATTCTGGGAAAAAAAGAATACTTAATATTTTGAAGTATGTGAAGATCAAAATTATTGAACAAAAGAGATATTTTACTATTTTGTATTTTTTTAAGGAAGCTCATCTGATCATTTTTACTTTTCCCTACACACATCTCTTTCTTCTTCAATGTCCAAATCAAGGATAAGAATAGAATGAAAAAAAGTCACAGGTAGGGTAAGGATATACTTGAGGGCACCATGGACACTAAATTTATTACACCTGGACACTTATTGGTATAAACATCATGTACTGGAAAATAATGAATCTCTGTAACACGTATTTTTCTAAGATTGGCATTTTTGCTTTTCAAATACACATTCGCACTTTGTTGCCTTATTATCTGAGTCATGTTTGGAGTTCAAGGTGAAGTAATTTAGTAGTCTAAGTAAAAGTTTTTATATCTTGGATGAGGTTAGTGAGAGTAAAGTTGACTAACTGTGAACAAATTGGAGCTGTGTTTTGGAGAGTACCCCAAAGGCCTTGACGAGGAATTGGAAATGGGGGAAGAAGTTAAAAACAGTGATTCCTGGGTTTGTAGGTTTATGAAATGGAATGAATATTAGTGTCAGCAATAGAGATAGGGAGACATGAAAAGGAGTTTATTATGAAATCTGTGTTTTGTAGTTTCATGATGGCTGTAACAAACAGAATTATTATACCACACAATTTCACAATAACATATTCTTAGAGTAGAAAAACTGACTTAGACAGATTCTAATCCTCCAACGCATAACAGATGATAGCACTACAGTTTCTGTTTTGATATTTTAAATTATAATATTCCATTTGCTTTATAAACATGGTATTTTTAAAAATAGGCATCTTTTTTGATATTCTGCTTATGAATCATATTGTTCTTTTTGTATAACATATGAACAATTTTCAATATAGAATTTTATAAAATTTATGCTGCCTGTTCAAGAAAATCTAGACATTTCTTAATAAAATATTTCATAAGCATGGACTATAAAAGTGTTTATTCAACATGCTTATTTCTTATTAAAAATGTTATGTAGTGTTATGTAACACATACACAGTGTTATGTAGTGTGACAAACTGCCCTTTTCCACCAATTCTTAAAAGGTAGTCTCTAAATCCTTGGAATTTCCTAGGCTTCATAATGTCTTTGTTGTTTGTGGTGTGACCCTCACCATTTTACTAATGAGATGGCTGACCTGAGGGTTGGGGAAATGATTGTCCAGTGATGTCCCAGTCACTGAGGCAGTAATAAAAAGAGTCAGGATGAAGGCTGAACATGCCAGAAAGCCCGACTGTGTAACTAGATCAGCCTGATCTCTTGGGAAGGGAGAGGCGTGATAATAGCATTTGATGACTTGGTCAATGATTCAATCAGTCATAACTGCATGATAAAACTCCAATAACAACATTGGACATGGAGGCTTAGATGAGCTTCCCCCCTGGGCAATTCTCCACATGCTGTTACATGTCGATGAACACGCAGATAGAGATCTGGGGTTGATGGAAGCTTTGCATGTGCCTCTGTTCCAGACCTTTCCTTGTGAGATCTGTGATCTCCCCCTCTTCTTTTGGCTAGTTCTAATTTGTATCTTTTTGCTAAGCAAGAATCCAATGTACTCAATTCCAATATAAACAAAAACGATGATCTAATACATACCAACATAAGAGAAATTCAAATAGATTCAATAGATTCAAGGTGGGGAGCAGGGGAATGAGGGAGTGGGTAGATGAAAGGGAGTGGGGGGTTACAGTGTAGGGCACAACTCTTGGGGGAGAGACACTACTATAAGAGGGACTTTGCCTAACAAACGCAAACAGTGTAACCTAATGCTTTGTACTCTCAATGAACCTGAATGAATAAGAAACAAATAAATACAATAAAAATTTATCCACTGACAGAAATATCAGATTTCTGGATCAGGAAAACACATTATGTGTTATACATAATAAAAATAGCAACCAGGGTAGCGTTTAGTACCAAATTCTTGAATCCTAATATTCACACAGTGAGAACCAGATATCAGCTCATCATGTAATGGATTTGCATCCCAGAGAGGAATTTTAAAGGAACAACAATGTTTGATCATAAAGATATGCATGGCTGCTTAGATATAGCTTTTCAGAAAGGACCATTTTAACTTATCATTTTAATAACATCAAAAGTATTATTATTTTTTTCAGAGTACAAAGTGCCCTCAGCTCAATATTTAAAATTAGAAATTTTTCCATTGATGATGATAAAAGCAACAGCATTCAATACCCTCTGAGTGATTCCTTAGCAAATAAGAAAATTTTGCTAGTGCATCATATGGGGAGATTTATTTCTTAAAGGCCCTCAAAAGATTGAGAAGTATATGCAAATGATTATCACTATCTTTAGATAAGTTGGAGCACAAAACAATACCTCAAAAATAAATATGAAGAAAGATGAGGCAACATTGTACATGCTTAAAAAATCGTAATCTGCGGTCACAATTATTCCCTAATATTTTAGCATATTTTAAAATGTGCTGTCATCTAATTTTAAGAATAGTTCAAGTCATTATCAATATTATCTAATTAGCTAAAAGACACTGAATTACAAATATGCAGTACAGAAATGTAAATTCTTTCTGTTTATATCTCTGATGTCAAAATGCCACAAAAGTCGAATATGACATTGTGTGTTCAATATATTTAAGTATTGTGAAAAAAAATTAGTTACTTAAATAATCAAATGGAGATAATATTCAAAGTAAAGGAAAAACACTAAAATTGTGTTTCAGGTAATCCTCTTGGCAGCATCACTATAAGTTTGCTAATACATAAAGAGGCAGAAGTGGATATATGAAACCTGGTTGGATTATATATTATGTTTGTATGATAAAAAACGTTTAAGAGGAGAAATAATGATCAGGATTTAATGATAAAGACAAATAAATTAGTTGCTGTTATTAAATTATGACATTAACACAATTGTAATTTTAAAACTCATTTTATTATACAATACATAGGACAGGAACTATAAAATTACATTCCACCATAAGACCTAAGTGTTAAAACACAACAAAGAAAAAGCACCCACCCAATTTAAGTTAGCATAATCCATTTGGCCTGTAGAGATTTTGGCATACCGTTTTTTTGTATGCAGAACTAATCTTGATGAGTATTTGACCAAAATACAGACAATAAACAGCTAAATTTGCTCATTATGAAGACTTCTTGCGACCATGTTACTAAAAATCAGCTGTTAGGGGTTGAATGTTTGTGCCCCTTCACCACCAAATTAATTTATTGAAAGTCTGCACTCCCACGTGATAGTATTTGGTTGTGGGCCCCTTTTGCAGATGATTAGGTGGTAGAATGGGGTCCTTATGAACAGAGTTAGTGCCTTATTAAAAACAAAGCCAAAGAGCTCACTCAACAAACCAAAGTTTGTTGTTTAAGTTGTACAGCCTCTTTTGTACAGTCTATTTTATTTTTCTTAGAAGAGCTGAAATGGATAGCAACCTACAGAACCAATACACAGACATT
>NW_003852431.1:16181468-16191513 GCF_000181295.1 Otolemur garnettii
ACTGTGGCATTCTAATGGGCAAATAAAACCACAAGTAATACTTTTAGAAATCACTTTTAGTCTATTTGATGATCTTATCTGATTTAAATTGTGTAAATAATTTAGTTTTCCAAAATATATTTGTTGGAACATATATTACAATTGATTATTACAGATGTTGAAAATTTCTGTAGGCAATTGAATATAAAATGTTAGATATAAAAGTTTTATTTGATATAGAATATTCGGAGACTTTAATAATATGTACTATAAAAGACTAAAATTAAGTTATGGTTCTTGATATTTCTTCAATAATACCCCCCTTTCCTCATTCATTCATTCATTCATTTACTCACTAAGTAAAATATTCTATTTTTAATGTCTTCCAAACATCAGGCACTGTTGTATGCACTCTGAATATAGCAATGAACAAAGGGATAAAAATTTTTGCCTTCACAGATTTTGCTTTTCAATTGAGCATCTTTTGGGTATAATGGCATATGTACCATTATACCTCCAAATGTATACATATTGTCTCAAGACTTAAACAGGGTTATAAGTAACACTTTTGCAGGTAAGGCACATTGTTGCTTTGGATATTTTATCAGCAGGGATTTTGTGTCTATTTTGATGTCACTTTAAGAATGCAATGATAGATCTATAGATAGATAGATAGATTGATAGATAGATCTGACAAGTTTGTGAACTTGCCACCATGCATTTACATTGACAGCATTGTACAAACGACTCGCTAAGGTTTCACAACTTTGGTGTATCAGCTTCTGCATGTCAGTGTGTGTATCAGTTGTCTGCATGTCAGTGTGTGACAGTGTCCTGCTGAGTAGCCTTCATTACTGCCGTTTGTGTTACTGTGTTCCATCATGAGAATGTTGGGGTTTGACTTAGAACAATGAACAAACATCTGTCAATTTCTTGTTAAACTCAGCAAGAATGGAAGAGAAATCAGGGATATGTTACTCCAGGTGTATGAGGATAATGCCATGGAAAAAATGGCAGTGTACAAAAGGATTAAACATTTTTCTGAGAGAAGAGAAAGCATCACTGATGAAGAGAGGTAAGGGAAACCAGTAATGAGAAGAATTGACAAGATATCACAGAAGTCATCCAATTGTGTGTCAAAATCACCTGCTGACTATGAAAAGTGGAGCAGACCAAGAAAACATCAATAGGGAAACAGGAAACCCTGAATTGAAAATCTTAGCATAAGAAAGGTGTGGCTCTTGCATCACAGCAATGCACCAGCTCACAGGGAGGGAGTTTTTAGCTAGTAACTAACTGTAGTGGAACACGCCCCCTACTGGCCCCACTGGTGACAAGTGACTTTTTTCTTTACCCAGAGACAAAGAAAATATTGAAAGGAGGACATTTTGATCACATTCAGGATATCACGGGTAATACAATCACAATTTTGATATCCATTCCAGAAAAACATTCCAAAATTACTTTAAAGGGTGGACTTGGCACTGGTGTCTGAAAACCTCCCAAGCCGAGTACTTCAAGGGTAGTGAAATTCAGCAATGAGGTATGTAGCACTTTGTCTAGGATGACTTTGCAAAGTTAATTGTCATGAACTTATATGTATATGTGTAAAATTATATATGATGTGTACACAAATACAGTATGTGTGTGTCTATATATAAATGAGAGAGAGAGGAAGAAGTAGGAGGAAAGAGATTATTTTAAGGTATTGGCTGAGACAACTGTGGTGGCTGGCAGGGGATCAGGCTGAAACTTTGTGTAGTTGAAATCGCTATCTTGGATTTGAAATCCACAGGGTAGAATCGTAGGCTGGAAACTCACTTGGGCTTTCTATCTTACGGTTATGAGGCTGTTTCCCTTCTTCCCATAGAAACCTCTGTTTTACTCTGCAGGCCTTCAACTACCCAGGTTAGGTGCTGGCTGCTTACTTAAAGTCAACTCTTTGTGAATGTTAATTACCTTTCCAAAGAACAGCAACATCTAGACTTGGTTTTGTCGAAATAACTGAGTGCTATAGAAGAAACAAAATAATACATGAAATTAACTGTCACAGACTTTGAATTAAAAAAAAACCCCACATCTGATGAATATAGTTCCAACGTATATTAAATATTTTATATGATTTTTGTAATAATATGTATATGTATATGTCTGTGTATATATTTCTTAGAATATATAAATTTCTTAGAAACTCAAGTAATCCCAAAAATATTCTTTCAGAATCCCCCACTTCTTGACATCTAGTTCCACAACCTGCAAGAATGGAAACAAATTTCATTAGTTGTTTTCTCTGCTCGTTATCTCCACAAAGCTCACTATATCCCATGCTACTCTTTCTTGCTTCACTTCCTTTAGACATTATTTATGATTTACTCTAAGGAAAAATGGGCCAGATTCCTTATAAGCTCAGTAGATTTCTGCCGTGTAAATCCCTCCCCACCATTACCCTTCTTCCTTAGACTTTTGGCTCATGAACCACAAAGCCACCAGTCAGCTTCACCTCCCTATCACTGCCCCACTTGACCAGGCATCTGACATGCCTGCCCAGATGCCAACTCAATGCTCTGATTCCTGAGACCCTGAAATTTGTGTCTTAGAAGATGATGTAAGTCAAGAGAAAAGTGAGTAGGGAAAAAAACGAAGAGAGAAAAAGGCACGGATCTATTTTTCTTGCAAAGTAACATGTACAAGAGATATGTGATATTATTACTCAATCTATAAACATTGGTTGATGAAGATGTCCATAGTTTTCAAGATTCGTTTTTTTAAATTAATTGAACATTTTATGTATATCACTTTAAGGAAATATACTATATATTCATATATACAAACACGTGTATACAAACATGTTCAAAAGTTTCCTTCTTTTCCTTCCTCCCTTCCACCCTTCTTTTCCCTCTCACTCTCTCAGTCTATCCATCTACCTATCAATTGTACACCATCCATCTATATACACACACACATTCATATACATATTTCAAAAGACTGGAATTGTTGTACAATTATTTCAGAGTTTCATTTCACAGCAGAAATATGAAATATAATTTATATACCTTTGACTCAGTAATTCCTCTTAAATACGAAAAGTAGTCTTTGTAAATGCATATAAAGATATTAAAGTTAATGTTAGAATAATCCATTAATAAAGAAAGATTAAAGAAATGAATGCATTTACATTATGGGATATTATACAGTCTCTGAAAATAATGGGTATTCTTTTTATAATACAAAAAATGTTTATTATATTGTGTTGAGTACAAATAGTTGAAGCACCAAATATAAACTATTTCTATAAAATGCAAGCATTATAGATGCACATAAAAACCATATACATATATTCATGTACAATATATTATGATAATTACCCAAATATAAATATATTTAAATGATTTCAAATAAATAATGTGATTCAGGAATTTTTTTTCCTTTGATTTATCCTCCATTATCCAATGCAGATAGAGAGATTACTCTGTCCCACACAATGCTAAGCCCTGGTGATAACAAAGAAAAATAGAACACATTTTCCTAGATTTGAACGAAACTAAGATGTCCGTAAACATCATTTCCCCAGGATGGAAGTTTGTATGTTGTACAAATGTGCAAGAGGCAAAGTACATGATTATCCACTGACAAGGGCTGAGAGAGGAGAAACTTTCAAAGAACGAGATGGGAAATAAGAGCCAGTGTTAGAATGAAGAAGTACTTCACAATGGTTACATTAGTTGAAATGAGTTAGAGGTTGTAGGATAATCTATTAAGTGGAGAATATTATGTGTTACTCTTCAATTTACTTCTAATGTTATGTCTGCCTTTTATTTTTAATTAATATATAATAAATATTTGTAATTAGTATGTACGAAAGGTATAGAAAGTTTTTAAATATTTGTAATGAGCATATAAGAAAGGTTTAAAAATCTCATAGGAATGGTTCTAGGTTTAAAAAATAATGCCATGTGATTTTTAAGTTTTATGATGAAACAAATACAGGTGCACAGAATCATTAAAGACGATCTATTCATGTTTCTGATAAGGCATTTAAATAATGTTAGTTATTCCCTATTATTAGCACTTACAGGCTCACTAGACAATATTGTTCAAAATGTACAATTGATAACATTAGAAGAGAAAAGAAAAATAATCATGACTATCATATGAGAATTCAGGTAATTTGGTGATAACAGCAGGTTAGAAAATCATATGTGAATTGCACAGTGAGGACTATGTAATGGTAAATTGAATTAACTGATTTGCTGAAAACTCTAAAATTTTAAGACACAAGATTTTGACTTCTCTCTCAGAAGACAGTCTAAATGAAACGTGACATGTTATTCAATATAAAATAGACTGCCACAGAACTTTTGGTCTCCTAGGGACTCCTCAAGCAGGCACTACTATCTGAAAAATCATCTATCACTAGTAGAGCAATTGTCTGTTGGTATTATTTGGAGTATTCTTAAAGCCTAACTTATACAGTGATACACACTGGAAGCAACAATGGTTCCCTTTGAATGTAATGGATTTGTGGGAATGAGGCTACATAGAGTTGTTTACCAAGCAGCAACACCCAGAGCTATCATATGGAATGTGATTAAGCATTATCAACACACATTACAATGTGTTTGTATATGAAACACAATATACAAAATTTTTATGAATGTTGAATGTAGTGTAAGGGCTTAAGTTTTACATCAAAATAAGACAAGGATCATTAAGGAGAGTCTTTAAATGTACATTATTAATCATCATTATTGATGGTTGATATTTCAAGTGATCAAATGCTCACAGCTGTTCACAAATATTACTTATTATTTAATTATAGTAAGATGCCATCCATTGAGGTTTATAATGTACTAGTGCTTTTCATATCATCTCATTTATCACATAAAAAATCCAGCAAATTAGTTATCATTGTCTTAAATATTTTTTTGTTGTTTGTTTTTTAGACAGAGTCTCATTTTGTCACTCTCAGTATAGTGCTGTGGTGTCATAGCCCAGAGGAACCTCAAACTCTTGGGATCAAGCAATCCTCCTGCCTCAGCCTCCCAATTAGCTGGGACTTCAGGTACCTGGCACAATGCCCAGCTATCTTTTTTAGAGATGGGAGTCTTGTTCTTGCTCAGGCTGGTCTTGAACTCCTGAGCTCAGGTGATCTATCCACTTTGGCCTCCCAGTGTGCTGAGATTATAGGTGTGAGCCACCAAGCCAGGCCTTATTGTCTTATTCTTGGAGAAGAAGAAATAGAGAAAAATCAAAGTCTAATAATAAATAAATAAATTAATAAATAAATGTTGGCTGTATACTTCATGTAACAAATGAATTTTAGACAGCAGCCCTGTATATATGAAACCTTGCTGATTAGAGGCCAAAAACAGCATCAATTCTTTTATTTTCCACTTTTTATTTGGCCCCAATTTATGTTTTGATAGTACATATAGAACCATGGCCAGCACATAGGAAGTAATCAATAAATATTTTTGGATTCAATTAGTGATATGAATATAATTTGAGCAGTCATTGTTAATGTTTCAAACATGCTTTCTGTTTTGAAATATTTCTTTTCAAGCATGTTTCCCCCACTTTTCCTTTTTAAACCCATTTGAATATTAACCTGACTCTTGGGTAAACCCATATACTTGAAAATTTAAGGAATTTAACCCTGTAGGGGAAAATAGTTACCTGTTTCCCTTTTATAATAGGTTTATTTTTGCCAGTATAACACAATGCTTAAAGAAAGACAGTTTTGGTGTTTACAAATGTGTCCTGTCTTGAATGCTTGAAATAGGCTGCAGCCAACTGGGTTCTATTTGTCAATACTATTGACCGTGTTCAGAGTTAGTTATTCAGGTATAGTGGTCGTAAATTATAGCAGTTAAACTTAGCTTTTATGATAATAAATTGCAACTTTAATTAGAAGCTCTTTCATGTGATGTTTTTTATTTGTAAGGATCATTTTATTGTTATTTAGAACCTTTATATACAATCAATATTCTATTAAGGCCTAAAGTTAATATGTATGAATCAAAAATTCAAAAGCTGCCCTCAATGAAAAAATCATTATCATTATTATCTTGTTGTTTAATATTTATTGTGGAACACATTTCTTCAATAAGGTTTGACATTATTTATCTTGGTAATTAAGGTTCCAATAAAATACCTATAACAAAAATGAGAAAATTTCCTATTTGATCAAGCTTGAAAGGTCATTATTTTTAAACTTGAGTTTCTCTATATTCTGAATTAGCTAAAATTGTATATGAACAAAGGTTCAAGAAAACTTAGACTAGATAGCTTCAAAGTTTCTAAAGTATTCAAAATTCCTCTGTATTTGTTCTGCCTTTGATTTTAGTATCATTTCAAATCAATCCACAATCAAACCAATAAGCAGCAGGTGTTGTTCTCTGTTCTTCCATGCTGGTATCTATACTTTGGTGTTACCATGTAGAGTAATATGCAGCAAAGACCATCACAAAACCCCAAAATCACTGATAGAGTCTCACATGTGCAAAAAATTTAGAAGTTCTTCATTCTTTTGAACTATAGATGCTGTTAAAAGTCACGATTATTCAAACAAATATTGCTTAAGGGTAAATTATGAGGTAAAACCTTGTAAATTGGTTCTAAATTGGCATGCGAGATCTGAGACCTAGCTTGAATTAAGTTGGAAAAGAAATATATATGTGTGTGTGTGTGTGTGTGTGTGCATATAACATATACATATATCAATGTACCTAACTATAGACAATAATGATGTAAATAAGAATAAAGAGTAAAAAATGTAAAGATTAAAGTAAAGGTAACTCATGTGTTGGTGAAGGTGAGGCAAAATATTCTGACATCATTTGGATTCATTGCAATTCTAAAAACAAGGACTACCAGTTAGAATTATATTCAGCTGAAAGCAACAGATATTATATTCCCCATACGGTTTGCACTCAAAATGTCTGGTGGTATACAGTATTGGACTGATGGGGTGCACTCTTCTCTACAAAGTCCTCACAGACTCAAAATCTGCTCGGTTTACTACTCTGCTCATCCCAACGTCCATCCCATAACCTCACAATTCAAAGAATATTCTAGATCCCAGATACTAGGAAGAGAGAAAATGTAAGTAAAGGCCAAAAGTCACATTCCTTTTGTTGTGTAGCTCAATTCACAATTGTCAAGATGTGGAAGCAACCCAAGTGTCCATCAAACCATGGATAGTTTAACAAACTGGGCTGTATGTGGCAGCACCTGTGGCTCAAAGGAGTAGGGCACCAGCCCCATATACCAGAGGCGGTGAGTTCAAACCCGGCCCCGACCAAAAACTGCAAAAATAACAACAACAACAAAAAAACTGGATTATATGCATATTATGGAGTATATACCAACACAACAAAAGATGGAAACTTTACATCTTTTGTGTTTATCTGGGTGGAGTTGAAACACATTTTTCTTAGTAAAGTATCTCAAGAATGGAAAAAAGAATGTATCCAATGTACTCAATACTAATATGAAACCAATATGTAAACAACTACACACCAACACAAAAGAAAAAAAAAAACATTCATCTAGGGAGAGAGAAAGGAGGGAGAGGCAGGGTGAGGGAGGAGGGAGGGCCTTGTTCAGAATGCTCCCTAAGTAAAGGGCTCAACCAAAACTTGAACTTTACCTTAGATACGGAAATAATGTAAACTAATCATTTGTACCTGATATGACTCTGAAATAAAAAAATAAATATAGTACCCAAACAACCTTAAAGTTCCCCCCAGCTTGACTAAAATCTAAACAGGTTTCTTTCTGACCCTAGGCCCCTAGTCTCTCTTTTATTATTTACTCTGGAAAATGTTATAATTGCAAGTACTTCTCCTTCCCTTTGGAGTATATGTTAATCTCTCAGCCTTTGCTCAGTTTTACAGCTCTTTCCAAGGCTCAGGAGTTAACCTTCGAAATTAAATTATCAAGTCAGTGTCCCTCCCTCCTTCTTTCCTTGGGAGGATAACCTAACTCTGATGGGCGCCAATTGGGCAATACAGATGTTCTAACCCCTGGAAAAGCTTTGCAAATTGAGAAATTAAAGAATGTGCTCAATGCAATCCACCCATGCGTGAGTTCTCCTCTCCATGTCCTGTCCTTTGGTACTTTTCCACTATTCACCCCAGTGCTTAAACATCCACCGAGTGCAGTTTAATTTCTCTCCCTGATTGCAATAGTTCTGAATATATATATATATATTTTTTGCCTGTTTCACTTTGGTCATTACAATCTTTGACAGGAAGTTTAACCAAAATCTGCAACATGGTATTTCTGCCTTATCAGATTGACAAGAACTTTGTTGGTAGACCAAGGGGAAATAAGTCTTCTAAACAGAATAATTCAAGAAGTCTAGTGCTATGCAACCAAAAAAATTACTGAACATTTTGTGGCAACTAACAGTATTCCATGTAACCATTTTCTTAGTAGATATCTGTGCACCAAAATAATTAACCTTGAATCTTGCCCTACTATTCTCAGGTTTTTCAATGTGTCATACTATTCTCAAATTTCCTTGTAGTAGTTCATGTTTTCTTTCCTTTCTTTTTCACTTACTCATCCTTCAAAATCTAACGTTGATACAGGAATTTCTTCTTCAGTAGGTCCTTGGTCTACGTGATTCAAAGAATGAATCCACAGATCACAAATCAGTGATAAGATAGGATTTATTTTACAAAAAAGAACAAAGGGAAAATGTCCCAGAGCTCCTGGCAGAAGCAAAACCCAAGTGGGAAAAAAAAATCTTTCTGCCTGAGTTCTTTGTCTAGGGTTATATATAATCACATGGGTCCTTCTTACTTACATTTGGCCAGGATCTGGTAACTAATGAATAGATACAGTCCCTTCTGCTGGGGTAAGGTGCGTGAGTGTATTAATGAATGGATATAGTCCATTCATAAAATCAGCCAGGCCTAGGAAACTTGCATGAAATTGACCAGGCCAAGGAATTGACGGGTCCTCCTGAAAGTGGGAACCCTGTATCAACCTTGGGTCTGTGAAATGCTCACAGCGGAGTAGAGCAGCTTGAGGAGGGTTCTGTAGGTTCAAGGGTGGTTCTGGGGGTGGCACCGGCAGCAGCGTGGGCTGTACCATGGTCTCTCTCAACTAACTAGGGGCCCGCAGGCCTCCTCCCGGCTCACCCTCTCTGCAGCACTCCATTCTCCAGCTCTGTCTCCCCTCCTCCACTGCATTAACACCACCAGGTGGAGATGCAGAAGGCGCGGCAGGTCCTCCTAGGTGGCTGGCACTGACGGAGCTGAGCTGGGGTGCCCCCGCTCTGAATCAGCTTCATTCATTAAAAGCAAAACAATGAAGAGTAGAGTAAAAATGTGTTAACACTACAAATAAGTAAGCAAGGTGAAGGTTATGTTAAGCACTTTGCTGTAAACATTCCAAATTGTATATAAAATCAGTACATTGTACCCCATAAATGTATTATGTACAATTGTGATTTAATAAAATAAATAAAATAAAAACAACACAAACCAGAAATATCTGAATTCCTACTACCTGTCAGTACCTTGTTTACCCAAGTAAAGTTGCTAAGAAGAATGCCTCAAGAAAAGGGAACACTTCTACACTGCTGGTGGGATTGCAAACTAATATGTTCCTTTGGAAAGATATCTGGAGAACACTTAGAGAACTAGAAATAGACCTGCCATTTGATCCTACAATTCCTCTACTAGGTATATATCCAGAAGACCAAAAATCACACTACAACAAAGATATTTGTACCAGAATTTTTATTGCAGCCCAATTCATAATTGCTAGGTCATGGAAGAAGCCCAAGTGCTCATCAACCCATGAATGGATTAATAAATTGTGGTATATGTACTCCACGGAATACTATGCAGCCCTAAAGAAAGATGGAGACTTTCCTTCCTTCATGTTTACATGGATGGAGCTGGAAAATATTCTTCTTAGCGAAGTATCTCAAAAATGGAAGAAAAAGTATCCAATGTACTCAGTCCTACTATGAAACTAATTTATAGCTTTCATAGGAAAGCTATAACCCAATTTTAGCCCAAGAATATGGGGAAAGGGGAGAAGGAGG
>NW_003852431.1:16191629-16338521 GCF_000181295.1 Otolemur garnettii
AAGGCTATGTTAACCAGTTTGATGAAAATATTTCAAATTGTATATAAAAACAGCATACTGTATCCCATGGCAGTATTAATGTACACAGCTATGATTTAATACAAAGAAAAAAAAAGAATGCTTCAAGAAAAGGTATCTGTGAAGATGCTACAATTTTTTCTATTAAGAAGATTAGGAAGGAAAAGTACTGAAAAGCTGATATGGAATTAAGAGTTAACATCTTATGTCTGATTATATTGATTCAGTCGCAAGTTTGTCAAATTAATTTATTTTTAATTACTTGCTATAATAAATCCTTATTAATCACAGTGTTATCAGTCACTATGGCGTAGTTTGGAGTCATCAGTAAGTTTTAGAAAGAACCTGACAGCCATTCAAAAATATGAGATTGAAAGGCTCAGACACCATGAATAAAGTACATATGATACCTATGGTACAAATTACTAAGTATATATTCAATATGTAATGAATGTTTGAAGATGGGTACAGCAGGATGTTGGAAGATTATTAATAAAATCTATGAAAATGAAACTCAAAATGGCAACATATATAAAATAAAGAATGCAGGGTGGGTGTGGTGGCAGCTACCTAGCAGTCCAGGAGGTGGTGGACCAGATGGAGTGCCTGAGGTCAGGAGTTCAAGACCAGCCTGAGCAAGAGCAAGACCTGCATCTCTAAAATTAGGCTGGTGTGGCAGGCACCTGTAGTCCCGGTACGTAGGAGGCAATGATCGCTGGAGCCCAAAAGTTTGAGGTTGCTGTAAACTATTACACCGTAGAACTCTCCTAAGGGCAACAAAGTGAGACTGTCTCAAAAATAAATAAATAAATAAATAAAATAGAATGCAAAGAAAACATGAAAAAGTGGACACTGTGAAAGCAAAACTACAGTCAACCCTTGCGGTGTATCAGTTGCAGTGTGGTTAGACTAGCAGGCCTGGAGGTTTGCCTCTATTATAACAACATCAGTAAACGGGAAACCTTGCTGCCGTCCCTCTGTACTGCGGTGGGGTAGGGTGGGAGGGACCTTGGGCTAATGAGAGAGCTGCTTCTATGGCTATACTCCCCAGCGCCCCCTCCAGTCTACCACTCAATGACGTAAAAAGGAGAGATCTTCAGTTTGACATTTTCTAAAAACATTTCATTTCTTGGTACCCTAATGAGATTGGACATTGTATTTGTGTTGTGGTGAGTCATTTATATTGCTTCAGTTTTTAATTATCTCTCTTCCCCGGAAGAAGGAACAAAAGCCTACAGATGACTCATATGTTCAATTGCATCATGTGTTCATGCCTGATCAATTACTGTGCTCAAGGGGACAGAATGTGATGATTTTCTTAAGTTCGGGCTGCATATTCACCCCTATGAACCGAGAGATGAATCATTTCATTCAATTCATTTAGGATTTTCAAAGAAATTCAGGAAACTCTTCCCAAAACAAGGTGAAATGGGCTGTCAGAAACAAGCTGTCTTTTGCAACTATATTTTAGTAGTGTTTTCTTTCTCATTTAATGTTGAAATATATTTGACTAAAGTATGTCTTTTAAATAGTTACCTTTTTGCTTATCACAATTAAGTATTTATTCATGTGAAACTGATTTTTAATGTTAGTCACTTTAGTATTCTTTCTTTGGCACTTTGAGATTTCTCTCATTTTTCTCTCCTTCTCTCTCTTTTTCTCTCTCCCTCCTGCTGAAATGTTCTGTTAGATTGCTAAACTTTTAATAAGGTGTTTTTAATGCACTGTAAGGAAAGTTTCTCTGTGTTAGCTCTCCATTTTGATATGGAAATACAATTTCTGTTCAAAATAACTTTTGTTTTCAAATATGTACAACTAAATTAAGATCTTTTTGAGAAAAAAAAGTCCACTTTGTTTACTAATGTTTGCCTAATCCTCAAGGTAAAGCTTTATTTACCAAATGTTTTGGGAAAACAAATATGAAAATAATTTGATAGCATTTATCTTTGTATGGTGGCATTTTGTATTGTAATTATTTAAGGACAGGTATGACAATTATGTCCTTCATTAAATATACATGCATTTTCTATTTTAATTGGGAAAAATTTCCCTATGGTTGGTTCACAATAACTTTGGACCAGACAAACTCACTACATATTATAGTATTAAATGAACCTAGACTTATCAAAATTATCGAGAATTCCTTTTATACAATAGAAAATGGTTACAGTGAAAAAATATGCTAATTAGTCAGGGCCTAAAAAAGTTTAGATTACAAAATGAAAACATTTCAACCTTCTATGACTGCCTATCTGAAGAGTCTTTTATATCTCATGTCTGGAGAACTTTGCAATTTACTTTTTTACCCTATAGTTTATTTCATGTCCTGCAATCTTGACTTACATGTTTTTGCTTTTAAAATAGATTTTAATCTTGGTGTTATATTTTTGGTAGCTTCAAAAACTTCTCATTTCTTATCCTACACGTTCCTCATTCCCCACTCTATCTTACCCAACAACTTTTAAATATCTTCTTGCTCTTTCTTTATTCAAATTTTGTCTTAGCTTCAATTTTACATTCATAATGCAGTTATAGTTCAAAGAATATCATTAATGATATTGCCTTTATGTGGCAATGACTTTTTCTTCCAAAATTATGCACGATGAGCAAGATGGGGAAAGAAGCAATCTTATGAAAGGTGTGATAGTAAGCGAAGAAATTGCTACATATAAAATAGATCGTGACAATGCCCAAACATCTGTTAATTTGGACTAAGAAGATGAGGGAGATAAATGTTAGAAGACTAGTATAAAAGCTTAATTTTTGAATAAAAATTTAGAGGTGCATTTCTGACAATATGAAGGTCTTGGATGCTCTTAAAATTAGTGTAAAAAATAGAATAAACAAATAACTTCTAGTTACTATCGAGATCAAACTTTCAGAGCCTGATTGTGATCTGATCACCTACATGAACACTGAAGTGATTAATGTAAAATGATAGACCTTAAAGTAGATAAATACTTGTCCGTCTAGTTTAAATAGTGAGAAGAGAGATAGTACATTCTTTCTGGGAGAGTTTGCTAAGCTAAAATTATTTTAGATAAGGGACAAGGTATGATTAGCTGGTAATAAGATTCCAGGAGATATTGCTGAAAAATATTAGGAGGTCTAGAAAAACTACACATTTGTCAATTTGTTAACACCTCTCAGTTGGCAGTGTATAATCGTTGCCAGCATTCTAAATAGAATGCTTTTAGGTTGTGTTCACAGTGCTAAAATATGGACAGTGAAGTTAGTAGTAAGACCCCCGCCCCCTAAAAAAAAAAAAACCCTCTCCCATAGCTCAGATGTAACAAGAAAAAATGTTCTCATTCCATTGTCTTTGGATAGGAAAAAAAACGATTTGGTTTATTTGGAAGCCTGATTATTCACAGGCTGAATTAAAGTCTTTCTCAGCCGACAAACTATTCAGTGCCTCCTCATAATAATTCATGTGAATAGACAGCTAATACAGAATAAGTTTTTATTTATCTTTATTCATTTCCCTGAGTGAGAATGAAAAACACCAAAGTGTTCACCCCAGAAACTCAAAACCACACAACATATGATACATGACATTACCAAGGAAGAAAAGGCAGTAAACCTTTTTCCACCCACTGTATGATTGCACTGCAAGAAATGCTTACAAATGCTATCTTAATTCATTAGATTATAAATTATTAGTGCCAACAATGGGTTCCATATTCATTTTTAGTAACATATAGAAGATATTTAAAATACTGCTCTGTTGGATGATGAATACAATCATTATTATAAAACATAATTCAACATTGGATTTTGAAGGTTACATGCCTTCCATGAGACTATAAGACTCTTGTTTAAATAATATTCTCAAGAATTAAACTAATACTCATGCATGATCAAAAATACTTGGATCAGTGATTCATTCTGAAACAGTTTATCCCAACTGGCTCATTCTTCACCTTCTATTTACTCATTTCCTAGCAGAACATTTTTTGAATCCTTTCTTTTTTATCTGATTAATTTCTTATTTAGGGTTCAAAGTAAATTATCTTAACTTACACTGTGGTTCATTCATTTACCACTGCTTGTCTCACTTTGCTCATTTGTTTGTTTCTCTGGCCTGTTCTAGAATTTATTTTAATGCACCACTATATACACAAAACAGCTGAAAGAATAGAAATAATCAAAAATTAATATAACTGAGACTTTAGAGACTATTTGAAATTGCTTAATATCAAGAATAGAAAGGGTTCTAGAGGAGAAGAGAATGTGTAAAAAGTGAAGGTGGAAATCAGAATCTATTTACTAATATTTGCATATTGAAATAATGGTAGAGGGGTAATAGTACTTAACGAAAACTGAAAGCTGATCTAGAAGTTAGGAGATTTAATACAGATGTGTATAAATTTTAAAGGATAGCAAGTGAACCTATCTTTTCAAATTTCTAAACAAAAATGAACTAAGTGGTTTAATTCAGTTAATAAATACAGTGAACAAATGCATTAGACCACCCAATCAGTTTCAAATTTTGTAGGCGTCCTTTCTTTCTCTCTCTGTTTTTTTTTTTTTTTTTTTTTTTTGAGACAGAGTCTTATTTTGTCGCCCTCAGTACGGTACTATAGCATCACAGCTCACAGCACCCTCAAGGTCTTGGGCTTAAGTGATTCTCTTGCCTCAGTAGCTGGGACTACAGGCACCCTCCACAATGCCTGGCTATTTTTTGTTTATAGTTGTCATTGCTGTTTGGCAGGCCAGGGCTGGAATCGAACCTACCAGCTCCAGTGTATGTGGATGGTGCCCTAGCCCCTGAATTATAGGCACTGAGCCTTTTTTTTTTTTTTTTTTTAAGAAAAGCTCAATCCAAGAGCAGTATAAGCTATAACTCTTCTTAGTATTTAAAACTTAGTAACACCTTACAGTCAATTAATCACTGTGTGTCTTTGGACAAAATTTTATACCTTGAAATAGAGAAAATTATGCAGCTCAGGAATAGACTTATTGAGAAAATTAAACAATGTTATTTAACATTACTTTTCCTGTTAGCCTTCTAGTACTCGTAGCTGATGATCTCTCCTTGACGTATTCATGGGCACCACCTCACAGGTAGTAAAACAACTTCTGATGACACTTTCTCTTTCTCTTCATCTTGTATCTCAATACCCGGATACCTTCTCTATCTACAGTCATTCTCTAAGTAATCACATCCAGTCTTATGTTTCAAAATGCTAGCTGTGTGTTTTAAAACTTCCACTTGGTATCTCCAGCTGACACTTTTTTCTTTATTCCCCCAGACTCACAGTTCTGACTTTCTCCATGATTTCTGTAATTGAACATCTCACTAATGCTATAAACTTGACAGAGCACAAATGAAATGCTGCAGCTTTTCTGGTCCAGCCTCAGTCTTCCAGACCTCAGGTGATGGCACTCCATCACTCTATTGCTTGGGCCAAAAAGTATTAATACTATCTTTCAATTCTCCCTTTTCTCTCTGCTGTCATTCAGTTCATGTGGATGTGCTACTGGAGCTTCTTTCAAACTGTATCTGGAAGCCAATTACATTTTACCTCCTATGCATTTTGGTCAAAACCCTCAATTCTCTTATGAATCATAGTAATAACCCCTATTTAGAAGTGGAGCTTCTGCATTTGTTCCCCATAACATATTTTCTAAAACATTACAAGAATAATTCTCTCAAAATCTGACTGATACCATTTCACTAATCTTTTAAAGCTTAAAGTGAAAGCCCAATACCATTATTGTCTGATTACACTCCTTGCTGCAATCTATTGGGTTGCCATACTTGCAAAATATTTTACCTGCTCTACTTTATGTTTTCAAAGCATTTATCATATTCCAAAACACTTGATGATTTACACAGTTAATATTTTTTATTACATATTGTATTTGTCATGCAGCTAAAGAAGAAAAAGAAAATTCCACAAGGGAAGAATCTTTATTTTATTTTATTTTTTACTCACGTATCCTAGGTGCATGTAATTGTAGCTGCTAGCACACAGTGGGAGAGCAATCAGTATTTGTCAAATGAGTAATTTCTACTCAGTATCTCAGCTTCCTGTGGCAGGGGAGACTCACAAAACTCTCTCCTTTCTGGGTCTGTTACACTGACCATCTGTACTTTATATTTTCTTCTTTTCTTTTTTTTTATTAAGTCATTTGTACATAGATTGTGAATACATTTATGCCATTGTGGGATTCAATGTGTTGATTATTTGTACAAATTAGAGTGCTTACATCCTACTAATTAAGACAGCCTTCACCTCATTTACCCAATTACACTGTTAAGACATTTGTGTTTTACACCTAATAGATACAACTTGTACTTGAAATACGTTCCATAGTTGTGGCTCCCTATTAACCCTCCTCTATTGACCCAGCCTCCTCCCTTCCCCTCCTCTTCCCTCCTTCATCCTAGGCCATAGTTGTGATTCATCTTTCATATGAAAGTGTCAGTGATTATAATTGGTTTCATAGTAGTACTGAGTACATTGGATAATTTTTTTTTCCATTCCTGAGATACTTTACTAAGAAGAATATTTTCCAGCTCCATCCATGTAAACATAAAGGAGATAAAGTCTCCATTTTTTTAATGCTGCATAGTATTCCATGGTATACATATACCATAATTTACTAATCCATTCATGGTCAATGGGCACTTGGGCTTCTTCCATGACTTGGCAATTGTGAATTGAGCGGCAATGAACAATCTGGTGCAAATATCTTTGTTGCCAAGTGATTTTTGGTCTTTATATTTTCATTCTCTATCTACTCCTCCACCTCCACCCCATTTCCCCATCTGACTTTCATTTCTAATCTCTCTTCCCTTTTATTTATCTCCATTACTTTCTTACATAATATCAACCATTACATGGTTTGAATGCCAGGTATATAATGACAATCTATGTTTACACAGACATCTTCCTTGGTGGTTTGCTCCAGATGCCTATGTCCAGCTATTTACTTCTGTGGCCCCTAATCCCTGGCCATGGGTCAGCAGCTCTCCAGGGCCTGTTAGGAACCAGGCCACATAGCAGAAGGTGTGCGGTAGGTGAGCAAGTGAATTTCATCAGTATTTACAGCTGCTCCTCATTGCCCACTGATTCATATAATTATTTCAGCACATTTTCTAATGTAATAATAATAGAAATAAAGGGCACAATAAATGTAATGCACTGGAGTCATCCAGAAACCATCTCCCATCCTCATTCATGGAAAACTTGTCTTTCATGACACAGTCTTTTATGCCAAAAACAATTGGGGACACTGAGTTACTTGATATATTGGTTTGGTTAGCTCACTAACAATTCCAGTGTAACAGAATGTCCCAATACCCTTATCCCATCTAAAGACCTATTTATACTGGCCTCAATAAATAGCAGCATCATTTGCAAATCATACTTAGAAACTCCGGATTCTTTTGGATTCATTCATTTTAATTTTCTTAAATTTTATTTATGCATTTATGTATGTATTTACTAATTTATTATTGATTTTTCTCCCATTACACTAAACTCCACGAAATCAAGAAAACATTATTTCTATCGCCACTCTAAATGAAATTATTTGTACATGTATTTATGTATATAAAATGCATGTATTTTATACAGATATATAAAATCAATTATGTGAGTATATATTATTAAAGAATACTAGTTCATTTACAATAGATAATTATATTTAATCAAATCTATATAAATATAAACTTACAAATATACTGATATATTCATATATAATATCTGATACTCACTAAATGTATACTATGAAACACAATTTATTCCTCTAGAGACATTATGTAATTAAACAAAAATTGATGCATAACAATAATTATTTTTAACATGTCATAATACTTCGGTGGTTATGGGAAAACTCCAGGGAAATTAAGTCAGTGTTTTCATTTCACAGATCATTTAAAATTCTTAGAAGTTAGAAAAATTGCAATTGTTACACATAACAGTTATAGAATGTAATCTATAGCTTAATTATTCTTGCTTTTTCTTCATTATTGCTTGATTCCGTCACTTTTTTAGAGAGCATAATTCTTTGCTATCTGGTAGTTTTATTTGCCCAGTTAACCTGAGACACACAAAGACAGGGACTATACTTTGCAAATTTGGCCTGGTAAAATCTACAGTACAGTAGCAATGACTATGATAATGTCAAATACCATAGGATAGCTCCCTGGGTAGCCTTGGACTGACCCAATTTTTCTCTATTTTTACTTGTAGTTTTCAAAGGTAACTGCATAATATGCTGGGAATGCAACATTTTGAGATTAAGGGGAACTGGACAGAAGTAGATCTGTTCTAGTCTCACCTATGAAGAGGTGCTTTAGCCCAGGACCTCATGGCATGAAACTTGCGGCATATAATCCAGCGATGGCTTCATTCTAGGGTCTCTAAACTGTGGTGTAAGTGGAAGAAATGTACACAGAATCCATCTTCCCTGGGCAGCTTTTCTAAGCTTTGAGAAACTGGCTCATAATAAATCCTAGGTTTCTGTTGTCCCTTGCTGTCTATCTTTATGCAATAATCTGCTTCATGTAACTTGTGTATGTGAGTATTATGTCTCCCTGGACCTGCGCAGTGATGCAGTCTGTCATGGTAACCAGTAGGCAGTGAACCGACTTTGCCATTTCTTGAAGCAATATTATCTCTTCCCAAAATGTGACATACCATTGAAATGTTCAGTCTTCTGAGAATAATGTGATGTATAGCAATAGTTTATACACACATATCCCAGTAGTCTGAAACGCTTGCTGTGTTGGATTATTTTAAAATAAAATTTTATTAATTTTTAAATTTTTTTACCTTTGACTTTAATTTCAAGTGCTCGGTAACCTTTTCTTAATTTTACACATTGAAGGTACATGTGAATTATTTCCTCATTCTGATAACTATAGTAGCAGTTTCTGTGGGCCAGTCGGGGGAAAACTATAAAATAGAATTTTGTAGTTTCTAAAGGGGATTCCTGTTGGAACATAATATTTTTAAAAAGTAATATATGCCTTATTATAATGAAGGAAGCCTACTTAAAACATAAGGTCAAACAATTAAGTTTGCTAACTCATCCTAGAAAAAGTGTTACACACCTCATTGCCGAATATCACTATGGTCACCTGTGAAGCATTTCCCTTGGGAAGTTATGCACCCATGCCAGCACCTAGGCCATCTGCAAAGAAATACGGGAAATCCTCAGCCCACAGGCCAGGCAGCCCAGGAGAATAAGAATTTGGAAGTAACTCAGAGTAATCTAAGGCTAATTATTGTGTCATTAACTGTCCATAAATGTGGTTCAATGGTTAATGTCTAAACCATGAGGAAGACCTTGTCCAGACAGGGTAAAACAGGACCTCAGATCTACTGAGACAAGAGGGCCCATTCATTGCCTCTGGTGAATGTATATTGCTTGGTAAACCTATTTTTCTCTTCCTTGGTAAATTTTGTTTCATGCTTGCTTTGCTTTTGGTAGATCTGGTCATTCTCTGGCAAAGAGCACACCAAGACCCAAGAACTCAGACCATTGCCTGAACCTCAACATGTAGATATACTTACATATACAGATGTGTGTGTGTGTGTATAAATAAAAGACCATTGAATCATGAAATAGAGAGAAATATGAAAAGAGCGATGTTGAGAATACCTATGCAATTAAATTCCTGGAAATAAGAAAGAAAAGCTGCAAAACTTCACACATTTCCATTTTTTGTAGAGGTGTGTACATATTAAAATCCAGCTAATGTGAATTTATAGGTAAAGCACAACTATGTGTATTTTTATTTTCTTGTGAATAAAACAATAAGGTACCACTATTTATTTTTGCAAATGCTTTATTTTGCTTAAATTGTATACCTGAGTTTGTATTAAACATTGTTTATTATTCGAGTTCATTGTTTAAATAAAGCATTTATGAATTCTAATTAGAAAACTAGTTTAAAATACCTAGGGGAATTTGAAAGGCAATGATATGCTTGTGTTTAATTGCTACCCTGTGCCTTTGCTACACTCTCATAAATGCTTACATTTAATAATTAGGAAATTAAACACATCAAGGACCAGCAAAGTAATAGTATTGCAATATTTCAATGTTTGTAAGTGGTTAAGAGACTGTCAAACCGTGCAGAAGCTTTTCAGGTTCACTAAGTCCCATCTGTTATTTTTTTGTTGTTGTTACAATGGCCACTGAAGTTTTTGTTATGAAATCTTTGCCCAGTCTAACATCATCAAGAGTTTTCCCCACACTTTCTTCTAAAATTTTTATCATTTTGCGTCTTAGATTTAAGTCTTTTATCCATGTTGAGTTAATTTTGTAAGTGCTGAAAGGTATGGGTCAAGTTTCAATCTTTTACACGTGGTCATTCAGTTGTCCCAGGACCATTTGTTGAATAGGGATTCTTTTCCCCCACGGTATGCTCTTGTTTGGTTTGCCAAAGATCATATGGCAAGTAGAGACAGGTTTCATCTCTTGGTTTTCTATTTTGTTCCATATGTCTATGTCTCTATATTTGTATCAATGCCATGCTGTTTTGATTACTGTGGACTTGTAATATAGCTTGAAGTCTGGTAGGATGATGCCTCCAACTTTGTTTTTATTACTGAGAATAGCCTTAGCTATATGGAATTTTTTATGGTTCCATACAAAACAAAGTACTATTTTTCCAGTTCTTCAAAATATGGTGTTGATATAGAAAACAATTTGTCAGGCAAATGGAAATTAGAAAAAAAGAGGGTTACAGTCTTATTTTCAGATGCAAGTGGATTTAAAGCAACTGAAGTTGAAAAAGACAAAGATGGACACTCCATATTGGTCAAGGGAACAATACAACAAGAAGACCTTTCAATTCTAAATATTTATGCACCCAAATTAAAGCCCCCAGATTTTTGAAACAGACCTTAATTAGTCTGCACAATATGATATCCTATAACACCATAATAACAGGGGACTTTAAACCTCCTCTTACAGAAATGGATAGATCCCCTAAAAAAAACTAAACAAAGATGATTCTTATTTTTTTTAAATAATTCATTTAATCTACTTTACTTATCTTTATACTAGAGAAGAGTAAGTCCCTGAAATACTATATAAGAAGTGCTATTTGGATGAAACATTACAGTATGTCTTGATAAAATAATTTTCATATATATTGTTTTTTCTCTTTTGCAATTTTTGGCTAAGGCCAGGTTGAACCCACCACCTCCGGTATGTGGGGGCAGTGCTCTACTCCTTTGAGCCACAGGTGCTGCCCTAGCATAATTTTCATAATTATTATCACAATATAAAATGTTTAATGTATTGTATAATGCATATCTACCTAAAATGTATCAAAATTAAAAAAATAACACTCTCAAAGGCAATGTTAGTTTTTCTTTTCTGTTACCAATAAAGGTTATATGTAAAATGAAAACATAGAGGTCTAGCATAAAAATAATGTAAATTATAAATGTATTTAATTATTTAATTATCTGGATGAAGAGGAGTAATATTTTGACCTAGCAGATTCTCTGATTATTTTCTTACTCCTTGCTATAATAGGTAAAAGTTGAACACAATGCTGAATCTGAAATAAAAATATCAAAAGAAGCCTAGTTCTGTAACACACAAGTGCACATGCATACGTGAACTAGTGAGTAGTTCATACTGAATGCAACTGTCAACACCAGATTTATTATCAGGAGTATGACTCATTTTCCTTTACCTTTGTTGTGGTACAAGTCATTCCCAATATTTTCTCTTTAATAGTTTCTACACGTAGTTTCACTGTAAATACTACAGTACAATATACTCTAGTATAACATCGAAAGGGATTGTTAACTTCCCTTCCTTTCTAGAAAATTTCCTATCCTGGACTGTTTTCTTTTGGGGGGTAGTAATTTCTAAATAATAGAAAAGCTTTTTGTGACACAATATTTGAATAATATTTTATCCCATTCAGATTTGACTTTGTAACACTGAATCATTTTTTTTCCAAATAAATTTTTGTTACTTCATATTCTACATAATCTTTAAGGAGTAGAGTTCCTTCTACTATTAAACTATTGACATAATGCACAATATATTCATTTTGATCCTATTGTTTTTTTTCTATTTTATATATGAATTAATTGCCTCCATCAAGTGATTCCTTTTTATTTCTTTTATATTAATTAAAATGTAAGAAAAAAAGGTACCGCCACACTGAAAATGTTGGAATTCTATGAAACTTTCTCTCTCTCTCTCTCTCTTTCTCTTTCTTTCTCTCTCTCTCTCTTTTGTGCGTGCGCACACACACACACACACATTTATCACATACATCAAGTGTTCTACCACTTAGAAGAATATAGTAGTGGCAGGTTCAACTTATAAAAAAGATAAAAACTCAGCCTCCAGGGCTGGAAATTGCCATATATCCTATTAAGATTTTTTTCTCTCAACATTTTTATTGCTCTACTCTGATAGAAAAAGTGAGAATTACTGCCAACGAGTGAAACTCGCTGAGTTTTTATACTCCTTTCAATATGTTGCCTGTTGTTTTAGTCTCTATAGATTTGTGAGACCTATCAACATGAATCTGAAAGCAGAAAAAACTAAAGCTTACACCCTAGGTTTTAGGGAAGAGCAAACAATTTTCAGTTTTAATACCAAGATCTTTATCAACCTATTTGAGAAATATGCAAATGCTTAAAAACTTTAGATATTATCGGAAAAAAAACTACTGTGTGATTTTTTTGTTCCCTCTGTTTTGGACAATAAAACCAACGCTGAGTCTAGAAAAGTTATGCTTTTCTCTGTTCCTTCAAATTTTGAGTTAATTCAAATTAAAGAATTATTATATCCAATTTATTCAGCATTTCATTTTTCCTCTTTTGGCTTGGACAAAATTGTATTCGAATTCAGAATTTTCTAAGGCAGATCTTAGCTTAAAACAGCACTTAAAAAGTAGCTCGGTGATCGTCAATGAATGTGGAATACCTACACGTTGCAGGACAGGGACAGAAGGTGGAGAATAGCCATTTGAGAACAATACACACATTTGTTTAACGTCCTGGATAAGCCTCTCCAAATATATCATTGGATTTTTTATTGTATAGGTTGAATATTATTCTATTAGCATAGCCCTTAGCCTTTTTCGGACTCTCAAAGACAGCAATAGTAAATATTTGACATTAACATGAACTTTCACATGAAAGGATGTAAAGGACAACTTATTTTATGGTGATTGCTAAAACAGCACAGGACACTAAGAGTCTCTATATTATTCCAAAACTATGTTGTTGTCAGTTTTCCTTTTTTTTTTTTTTTTTTTTGGTAGCACGGAATAGATTCCCTAGAAATTAGAAGAAACTCTTCCACTATCCACCCACATTCTCTCCCAGAGCAAACCCTAGGAGACATCAAAGCAAATGTTATATTCACTCCTAGTTACAGCCAGCTGAGGCTTGACAAGAATAATCTTCTTGAAGTGAGTCTGTCTACTAACGCTTTATACTTATCACTGTCAAGTAGTTATAATCACTGACGTCTGGCAGAATGTCAGAGATCCCTGTTTTCTAACACCTGCCAAGGTTTCTGCATAGCGCTCAGAAATTTACTAGAAACTGTGCAAATTAATTACTGCTTCATTAGTGATTTTATAGTGGTCTTATTTACCTCTCTATCATAACAGACTCATAAGACAAAATATTTTTCCATAAAATTTTTAAAACTACACTATATTCAACCATCGTTGAATGGTAACAGATTTTTAGTCTCGTATCTATGTAACCAGATTTCTATACTTCTTATATTTACTTTACTTTCACTACCAGAAATAACCCATAGTGGGAAAAAGTCATTAGGAACTAACTCAGATGTTATAGAATTTAATTCATGTATATTTAGATCCAAACCTCTTCATACTCCATGCCCTTTGTGGTATAAAATATGTTAAATGTATTATTGGCAAAAAGAATGTTGAATGTGTATAAAATAAAATTTCTGTTTTCTAGTATTTGTTTTAAACATTTTATCTACATTGTAACTATTGGTTTTATGTTAACAATTTCAGATTCTTCACTGCAACTAAGAATGCACACTGAATTTCATTTCCTTCTCTATACCAAAAATTCAACATATACAGAGTGCTTAGGCTTGATGCAAATATATACCTGTCTTAACTTTACCAACACAAGAGAGTATTCCAAAATTTTGACAATATTGGATTTTGCTGTTATGGAAAGGCGATAGTAGTTTTGCATGCTGCTGCAACTACAAGGATTATTATATCTCAATCAGAAAAGCTTTCACTTAATTTTAATTTCCATAATAGGTGGTTCCTTCCTTCCAATTTATTAATTGACAAGCATGAAGAGAGCAAAGGCTGCTTCAGACGAACTTACTTGAATGCAAAGAACTGGTTATACTCATGTATTCAACTGCAGAAAATAAAAGAACCATAACAAGAAGAAGAGAAGTAGAAATTCCTTTTTATGGCTTCATTCTTCATAGACTGTCCCAAAGAGATTTTTTAAGTCTTATGTTCACTGAATTCCAGTAGAATTTTCATGATCAATGAAAATTCCCTGAATCCGTGTTTTAAGAAACTATTGCCCACAATGAAAGGGGGGTTTGATAGTCACTTAACCACTTACAAATCTTGGAATATTATATTACTCTTACTTTGATGGTCCTTGATGTGTTTAATTTCCTAATTACTAAATTTAAGCTCAAAGTATTGATAACTAGAGTCTACAGAGATTCAGATTAATCAACAATAACAAATAAGAGTAAACAATCCAATCTACCTCTGGGCAAGAGATATGAACAGATTCTCCCTCTAATGAAGACAGATGAATGGCAATCAAATACTTACAAAAAATGTTCATCATCCCTGATCATCAGAGAAATTCAGATCAAAACCACCCTGAGATATCACCTAATCCCAGTGAGAACTGGCCACATCACAGTCTCAAAGCAGCAGATGCTGGCATGGATGTGGAGAGAAGGGAATACTTTTACACTGCTGGTGGGACTGCAACCTAATACAACGGAAGTAAGGAGAATCTTCAAATTAGAATTCCCATTTGGTCCTGCAATCCCATCACTAGGCAACTGCCCAGAAGAAAATAAATTATTTTGTCATAAGGATACTTGCACTAGACTGTTTCTTGCAGCTAAATTTACAATCACCAAAACGTGGAAACAGCCTAAATGCTCAGCAACCCAGGAATGGATTAACAAACTGTGGTATATGTATACCATGGATACATGGTACTATTAAACCATTGAAAAAGGTAGAGACCTTACATCTTTTGTATTAACCTAGATGGAGGTAGAACATATTTTCTTAGTAAAACATCACAAGGATGGAGAAGCAAGAATCCAATGTACTCAATTCTAATATGAAGGCAGTAGATAATTTAATACAAGGGTGGGTTAAAGGAATAAGGGATTGGAGAGATGGGAGGAGGTAGGAGGATGGGGGGTCACAGTGTATGGCACACCTTCTGGAGGATGGGAAACAATTACAAGAGGGACTTAACCTAACAAACGCAATCTGTGTAAACTAATTGTACCTTTGATGAATCCCAAACAATTAAAAAAAGAATAAGAATCATAACAATAAATATTCTGAAGTTAAACTTAGGACAATGTTGAATATACAAATATTACATGGCTATGCATTTATTTTTACTTTTTCATTTATTCTACATGTTGTTAGCTTGTTCACTAACCACTTCATTTATCCTATCCATTCCCTGTTTACATTTTCCCAGAAACCATTATCTTTTTCTCTATTAATATGAAAACAAAACTTCAAATGATCAGTTTTCTTTTCTTTTCATTTCTTTTTTCTTTCTTTCTTACTTTCTTTTTGTTGAGACAGAGTCTCACTTTGTTACCCTCTGTAGAGTGCTGTGGCATCATAGTTCTCAGGAACCTCAAAGTCTTGGGTTTAAGCAATCTTCTTGCCTCAGCCTCTCAAGGACTACAGGCATCTGCCACAGTCCTGGTTATTTTTAGAGATGGGGTCTTGCTTTTGCTCAGGCTGGTCTGAAACTCCTGAGCTCAAGTATTGCACCTGCATTGGCCTCCCAGCATGCTGGGATAAATGATCAGTTTTTATTTATTCATTAATTTATTTCTGTTTTTTGTTTTTGTTTTTTGACACGGAGCCTCAAGCTGTCCCCTTGGGTAGAGTGCGGTGGCATCAGGCTCACAGCAGCCTCTAGCTCCTGGGCTTAAGTGATTCTCTTGCCTGGGCCTCCCAAGTAGCTGGGACTACAGGTGCCCACCACAACATCTGGCTATTTTTTGGTTGTAGTCAGTGTTGTTTGGCAGGCCCAGGCCGGATTCAAACCCATCACCTCTGGTGTATGTGGCTGATGCCTTAGTCGCTTGAGTTACAGGCACTGAGCTTCTTTAATTTATTTCATCTTTCATGTTTATCTAGAATTAAAGCATGTTTTCAGTCAGCAAGATTTTATGAAAACATCGAATGTGTTCCAATGTGCTAGATCTTGGAGCACAGCAGAGAAAATGCAAAGTTCCCAATATTCATGAAGTGTTCCCATGGGAAAGAATAATTAAGCAATAAATTAGTATGATCATTTTTCATTGTTCTTGTTAATGGTGTACAATTATCATAATTGTACACACATCTTTAAAATACTAACTGCATAAAAATAAATAAAATGAAATGCTAACTACAATCAAGCAGAAGGAGATTTGTGTATGTGCCTGTGTGCGTTTGTCAATGAGTGTTACAGTAAGGAAGGTTGTTTTTTTTTTTTTTTTCATTTTCATTTGGTAACGTTGAGTCAGCATACCTGAGACAGTCAAGACATGTATTTGTATTCCTAAAATCACCACAAATATTCAAAAATTATTTCAGATGCCCCTTATGTCTTCCTGTCAGTCTATTGGAATTTAATGTTATTTTTCGTTTTTTATCCCTTGTCTAGATTATAATGTGATTCCTGCCACTTAGAAACCTGCCTTGAATCCACCTCTTCTTAAATGGGGATACGTCTTCAGTGATTTTGTTCAAACTCCATCTCCAGCATTCCTAGTTTTTGCTCACCTTATCTAGTAAACTGTTCTCTAGCTGAAGTCTGAAAATTTATTCTCTGGTATTTTTGGTGGCTTTTAATCACAGCATTTGATCTTGGTGGGCGGGCATATATAGATCTTCCCTTTTTTAAGCATTCTTTTTTACTTCCCATGGTTCCTCAGAAAGGCCGTTGTGACAGGGCGTTATGCTTTGTTCCTTAACCTTGTTCAAGCAAATTCTCCATAGTTCAAAAAATACGGACAACAGACTTTCTATGCATGATTATTAAAAAATTCTCGTTATCAAATTCATTATAGCTCTTTAAGTTCTATAAATTTTTCATTTCATATGCACTGTTACTATTATTATTTTATACATCTATCTTCACCACCTCTCTGATTTTTTACTATGTATGGATGTGCTCAGTCTACCAACAATGAAAGAAAATTATTTATAGGTATTTTCAGTAAATCATTGATGTAATACTTCAATTTTTAAAAAATAATGTACTTGTATTTGTCTAAATAATGTGCTTTCGATAAAACATAATAAAAGGAATGCTCTAGCACAAACCCTAAATCTAAGAGGTACAACCTTGACAATATCACTGCTGTGTAATTTTCCTTGTTGTTTCTGTCTTTTTCCAGAGATCATCAATACTGGAAATTTTATTTTTATAATTTCCAAACCTTTTCAACTAGTTTAACCTCATATAGGTATTTGCAAATAACGTATTCTTCTGTTTTGCCTTTTGTAAACCTTGGAATTAAGAGTATTTGCTTTATTATGCAATTTGCTTTTTACACACTATGTGTTATTCTACGAATTCTCTGTATACAAAATTGAGAAAATATAGATTTGAGGGAATATAAGCTTATATTCACACCATACCATATTATGCAATAGTGAATTATTTTGAAATGAAGAAAGAATATTTCTAACATAGAAAAAGTGTTTGCCTTATTATGCAACTTTGTTTTTTCACACTGTATTATAATGCTATGAATTATCTGTATATAGAATTGAGAAGATATATATTTGGATGAATATATGTTTATAGTCACATCATACCATATTATGCAATAGTGAATTATTTTGAAATGAAGAAAAATATTTCTAACAAGTTCTTTTAAGCTAGAATTATTTTCTCTCTGATAAAAACTATGTTTATATAGCTATCATTTAGAAACTTACAGTCTCTAATTAGAGCTACTGTACTTTTTTTCTGAGTTTAGATCAGGTTTATTCCAATATCCCTCCCTTTTATTTGTTAATTTTGTTAGAGATCTCAACGACCCAGTTTGATCTAAAGCTGCTTTCCCCAGGTGTTCCTATTTGCAGATAAAAACTTTGCGCAGGGTGCAGACAGGATTATCAATTATTGATATGCTATAGATCCTACAGCTGTTCTACTGTTACAAATGCTCAAAACTGAAGATGAGAAGGACATAAATAAGTAAATACCTACCAGACATTTTTCTGTTTCAAGAATAATATGTTGGAAAAGGGAACTGTGAAACGATTTTGGTAGTTGAATCACTTCAGTGTGAGTCATTGTTCCCTAGGAGGTTTTTGGATGAACTGCAGAAATGTGAGAGTTTTGAAGCAAAAGAGTATTGTCTCTGGTAGCCTAAAAGAGTCCCTATGGGATGTCGTAAAATTTCATAAGAATGACGTGCACATGCATCAGGATAATGTTGTTGAGGAGGTCATCTGGAAACCTAGAAGGATAATAACTGTTATAGGTAGTGATATTTTTTCTACTAAGATAATTGTATGGCTGTTGAACAAAATGCTTATAATACTGCACTTCTACAGTCATCTTCTGAAGTTGGTGATAATCCAACTGTAAGAGTAAGAGGATGGAGAGGAAGGAATATAAGTAGAGAAAAATATGAAACGTCTTCGAAAATTAGGCATTCATTCCATTTTCTTTTTGCTTGATTCTAAATTTCTCATTAAAAATTCATCATTTTGTAAAGCAAGTATTCACTTTTGTTTGTTAAATAAATACATACGGTGTGTTGCTTGCAATAGAGATTAAAAATAGAATGGTAAAAAATAAAGCATAATCTCTTACGATGTATTAATCCTACTCCTTTCTGTGTGTATCCATCCCTTGAATTATTAGAGACAGGTGCCGGTTGATAAATGGTCAAATACGTTGGTCTTTAGTTAGATAACTAAGTTAAAAATTAAATTATTACTTTGGTTTCACCATTTTGATTGGAAATGGTACAAAATGTAGCAAAGAAATTGACAAATGAATTAGGATATTGAGTGGAGTTGCAAATAGTAACTTTCAGAATATCTCCTTATATAAATAGCTGCATACACATATGCATACATATAATCATGCTGCGTTGCTTGAAACATCAACCTGGCCCCTCAACCATTTTGTAGTCATGTAAGTAATTCTTTTTGCTTAAATTCACTTATTCTGGGAAGTCAAGTGTAAGAATGGATACCAGACAAGTAAATAAAAGCAAGCGAGAGAACATTTTCTTTTACTTGAATTTAGATTCAGTGAAGGAGCCCTTCTGGGAGTGGAATTTGACTTGATAAGACAAGAAGTCATAACAAAAAAGGAGAAAAAAACATTTTAGTATTAAAAAAGACAATGTGTAATATCAACAAAAATACGATTTTTTAAAATTTGCCTTTTGAATATGCCTGTGTAAAATGAGAAAAAATATGTGAAGTGGTAACAGTTTGGGCTAGACATCGGTGAATATTCCACCTTAAAGAAGAAAAACACATAAATAATATTGACTTGGGGACAAATCTTCATGAAAATACAAAAATTAATGAAATGTAATACGTATCATAACCTAATTAGGTGTGATATGCCATGGTAAAATCACTTATGGAACATATAATCAATGATATATCATACCTGTAGAAAGCATTATTTAGCTATCAAATTAGCTAAATAAAAAAAATTAATAATGGTCATTGCTTGTGATGGTTCTGTGTGTTAAAAGATCACAGAGATAGGCCAGGTACAGTGGCTCACACCTGTAATCCTAGCACTCTGGGAGGTTGAGGCAGGAGGATTGCTTGAGCTCATGAGTTCAAGACCAGACTGAGCAAGAGGGAGATCCCATCACTAAAAATAACCAGGCATTGTGGAGGGTGCCTATAGTCCCAGCTACTCAGGAAGCTGAGGCAAGAGGGTTACTCGAGCCCAGGAGTTTGAGGTTGCTGTGAGCAATAATGCCACAGGCACTCTGACAACCCGAAGGCAACTGAGTGAAAAGAAAAAAATAAATAAAAGGAAGAACATAGCAGAGATGAAAATTGGTAACATACTTCTAGAAAGCTTTTGACAATTTATATTAATATGTTGAAATTTGTTTTTACCTTTTGACTGTGGATTTTATTTATTCAAATATAAGATATAAAGGTAATTTTTTTTAAATGATAGCTGTATACATTAATGCAAACATGGGGTACAGTGTAGTGTTTTCATATACATTTTGAAATACTTTCATCAAGCTGGTTCACATAAATTTCATGTCATTTGCATAGTCATTGTGTCAAAACATTTATATTCTAGTTCTAGAAAAGTTCACTTGTACCCTTGTTAGACAGAAATATAGGTGATCTTTCCAGTGTTTTGGGAAATATTTATCACTTTTTTTAAATTGAAAAATAAATTCACTTACAAAAGTGCTCAACACATTCACATAATGAACAGTCATTTTTAGATATTGCATCTTTTCTTCCTTTGCTTCATGCCCCGTGTTACAAAGATGAACAAACACAGCACTTATCTCCAAAAAACTTAAAGCTATGGCTATATTCCCAATCTATTCCTTTTCTCTGATTATAACATATCATTCTCTTTAACTTGATATTATTCTGCCTATAACTTAAATGTAATATTATATGATGCTCAGTAATAATTCTATTACTATATATTCTTTCTTGAACATAGCATTGAATTTCTTCCTGATATCATAAGAAGCTCAAAATTATGTTGTTATACCAGAGCTCTATCTTGAGTTCTGAACCTGCATTTTCATTGATTTACCAGACATATGCCCAAATGTTTTACAGGAATCATAAGGCTAATAGGCCAAACTGAAATTCATTATTTCTTGATATTTCTTTGTTTGGCAAAAGTGCCACACCATCATGCTTGCAGAGAGCTGAATCTCTCTCCTTTGCCACCCATACTCAACCTGGATTTCCTGCAAAATATTATCCTTCAGTACCTCCTTCTTCCAATTCTTAGCTCAAGAAGACCCACTTATTTTCAAAAATATGTTCTTATGGTTTAGATTAGTGCCCAGTATGGTTTTTTATTAGCTAAATAAATGTCTGCTTGAATGTTTGTTGAATGAATAAATGAAATACTTTGGAAACATCTTTAAAGACATCTTCATTTCATTTAGGCAACTTGATGTTTTTTTGAGTGATTTAACCTCTGCCAGCAGACTATTCTGATTAAAAAATTGGGATACACAGGGAAATGAACTCCTACTTAAATGGACTTCCTGTTGACCAAATTTGATTTTTATGAAAACTGATTTTGGTTTAAATTGATTTTGACCCATTGGCTATAGACATTTTTATGAAAAATATCTCCATTTTAAGAAAGATGTGCATACCAAACCCTCAAGGTTTCTTTAGTAAGCTTCACTTATTAAAATGGCATACCTCTAGGGTATAGGACAAAACTACAAGAGCGATTATACTTAAAAAATTCAAATATTGTGACCTGGTTGTTTGTATCTTCACATTAAACTGAAATAACTAACTAAATAAATAAATAAATAAACAAATAAATAAAATGGGAGTTGATTCTGATTTTTGGCAGAGAAATAATGTAGCCCAAATTTCAAAGATCTGGCTGTTACTTTAAATATGAGTAACAAATAATAATAATAATAAAGATAAAAATAACTCTCTGCTTAAAGAACTGAGTGTAGTTTTTGTTTTTCTGTTTTGACCATGTCTAAGTAGACTGAGTTAGGTAATGAATGGCTCCCAAGTCCTGGAAGAATGAAGTTTTCATTAATAGAGATATGAAAGTAAATGATTTTTAAAGATTTCATGGAATAAAAATTAATTTGACAAGATAATTTTAATTCCATAAAATACGTAAGTAGAGATATTTGGTTGAAATTGTTAATAAAAACATTATCGTTGCTAAGAAAGTTCCATAGTAGTGATGTAAGTTTAGGAGTTAACATACAGAATTATAGCAGAGAATCATACTTACCAAACAAAATATCTTCTATTTTTTATTGTAATAAAATCTTAGCTTGTCATAAAGCAATCCAATTATATATTTACAAGGCCCCCTATCCTTGGTGAGTTAAGTTCTGGACTTTGAGCAGAAATAACAGATGCCAAACCAACTAAAAAGGAGAATTTCAGACCAATTTTACTAATGAATATAGATCTAAAATTTCTCAATAAAATCCTAGCCAATAGATTACAGCTACATATTAAAAACATTATGCATCACAGTCGAGTATGTTTCACCCCAAGGATGCAAGGCTGGTTTGACATATGTAAATCCCTAAATGTGATGCACCCTATCAGGAGAAGCAAAAACAGAAACCATTTGATCCTTTCAATAGATGCAGAAAAAGCATTTGATAAGACTCAGCACCCTTTTGTAACAAGAATGTTTAAGAATATAGGCATAGATGGCACATTTCTTAAACTGATTGAAGCCATCCATGACAAACTCACAGCTAACGTCATCCTGAATGAAGTAAAACTGAAAGCTTTTTCACTTAGAACTGGTTGTCCTCTATCTCCATCAACAATCAGGCAAGGAAAGGACATAAAGGGCATTCAAATGGGGGCTGAGGAGCTCAAGCTCTTGTTCTTTGTTGATGATATGATCTTATATTTAGAGAACCCCAAAGACTCAACTACAAGACTTCTGGAAGCAATCAAAAAATATACCAATGTCTCAAGATATAAAATCAGTAGCCTTTGTATATAACAACAACCAAATTGAGAAACTAATCAAGGGCACAATTCCCTTCATAGTACCTTCCAAAAAAATTAAATATCTAGGAATATATCTAACTTATGATGTGAAGGACTTCTACAAAGAAAATTATGAAATCCTAAGAAAAGAAATTGCGGAAGATATTAACAAATGGAAGAACATACCATGCTCATGGCTGACACGAATCAACATTGTTAAAATGTCTACACGTCCCAAAGCAATGTACAGATTCAATGGACTCTCCATTGAAATACCAACATTGCACTTTCATGATTTGGAAAAAATAATCCTTTATTTTGTATGAAAACAGAAAAACCCTGTATAGCCAAGGCAATTCTTAGTAATAAAAATAAAGCTATGAGTATCACCCTACCAGACTATAGGCTATACTACAAGTCTATAGTTATCAAAATAGCTTGGTATTGACACAAAAAGAGATATAGACATTTGGAACTAAATAGAAAACCATGAGATGAAACTAACATCTTACAGCCACCTGATCTTTGATAAATCAAAGAAGAGCACACACTGGGGAAAAGAATCTCTATTCAATAAATGGTGTTGGGAGAACCAGATATCCATATGTAAAAGACTAAAACTAGACCCACACCTTTTACCACTCACAACAATTGATTCAAGATGGATAAAAGATTTAGGCATAAAACTGAGAGAGGATACCAGAGAGGGGCGAGGTCCGGGAGAACAGGTCTTCTCAGGGAGACCATGAGGATACACCTGCAGGGTCCTCTCTATGGTGACTCAGCTCTTGGGAATTTATAGGCTTAACTCCCTGGAACTTGGAAATTTCCAAGTTCTCTGAAATCCTGTAGTTCTGTAGGGGCTGAAGTAGCATCTCCCACTTGATTCAAACTGGCCAATGGGAAGAGTGCCTGTGGGGTGGAACTTTTTGACTGTCAATAAAAAGCGAAAGACCAAGCCAGTCGGGGAGCGCAGCCATTTGGAAATCTATGCCGTAAGCTCCTGGCTGATGAATAAAGCCCTTCCTCTTATAACTATGGTGTTTGGGTGCTCTTTCTCTCCGTTGGGCCTCATCTTCCTGCAACAAAGCAATAAAAATCCTCAAAGAAATTGCAGGAAAAATACTTCAAGATTTCAGCCTGAGAAAAGATTTTATGAAGAAGACTTCTGTGGCAATTTGAACAACAACTAACACAAATAAACGGGACTTAATTAAACTGAAAAGGTAAGGAGACAACAACTAAAGCAAACAGACAACCTTCAGAATGGGAAAAAAAAATATTTGCACATTTAATATCAGACAACGTCTTGATAACTGGGATCTACAGAGAACTTAAATTAATCAAAAAAACCAAAAAAGCCAACAATCCCATAGATCACTAAGCAAGAGACATGAATAGAACCTTCTCCAAGGAATACGGATGAATAGTTGTCAAACTTATAAAAAAATGCTTATCATCCATAATCATCAGAGAAATGCAAATCAAAACCACCCTGAGATATCCCCTAAACCCAGAAGGTTAACTCACATAACAAAGTCCCCAAAGTGCAGATGTTGGCACAGATGTGGAAAGAGGGGAACACTCACTCTTACACTGTTGGTGAGACTGCAAACTAATACTGACTCTTTGAAAATAAGTATGGAGAATCCTCAAAGAACTCAAATTAGATCTCCCTTTTGACCCCTCAGTCCCACCACGAGGAATCTACCCAGCAGAAAAAAAATCATTTTATCATAAGGTCATTTGCACTCTAGGTTGCTTATCAGAGCTCAATTTGCAACACCAAGACATGGAAACAACCTAAATGCCCATCAACTCAGGAATGGTATGTGCATACCATAGAATACTGACTATTCAGCCATAAAAAAGATGGTAACTTCATATCTTTTGTAATATCTTGGATGGATTTGAAACACGTTCTTCTTAGTAAAGTATCACAAGAATGGAAAAGCAATGATCCAATGTACTCAATATTAATATGGAGCTAGTAGATGATCTGATACATGCCCACATAGGTGGAAAACTCGTTTCATTTCATGTTGAGGGGAGGGATGATGAGGGAGGGGGTTGGGGTGCTGCCACTGAATGGGCACACGGCCGGGAGGCTGGTATACCCTATGTGTATGGGACATAATCACAAAAGGGACTCTACCTAGCAAAATCAAATCTTTTCAGCTGGCTGTTTATACCCTCACATTAGCCTGAAATAAATTTACTTTAAAAAAGAGAAAGAAATAACAGATGCCAATTCCAGATCTAGAACTCAGGATACAGGAATATTTCCTCCCAGTCATCTTTCTCCTCAATTAATAGAACCAGGTGTGAATTTGAACTATAAAGACAGCAACAGCACCATATGGGCTTGTTAGGTGATTGCTTGAATGACAATAAAAACATTCAAAAATGACATGAAAAATGCCCCCAAAAGACCCAAGCAAAATTTCTAGAGGTGAAAAACAACAATGTCTGAGATGAAAAAAAAAATGGATGAAATTAAGAGCATATTACATATTAGAGAAGGAAATCTTTGTGAACTTGAAATGGCACTAGAGATTATCCAAGGTAAAAAGCATACAGAGGGAAAGAAACCCACAGCCTGAAAAACATCTCCTGACCATAACTTCCCTCAGCCAAAAGGCATATAACTGTAGCCTCTAAAGCTGAGGGGGACACAGAAAAGAATATTTGAAGAAATAATGGTTGTGTATTCACCAAATTTGATGAGCACTAGGAGGCTTCATGAACCCCAAGCACACACACACACACACACACACACACACACACAAATAAAATAAAATAAAAAAGAAGAAGAAAACTAACCTATTTATGTTATCATCAAATTTTTTACAACTAGTGACAATTATGTTTCAAAGAACCCAGAGGAATTAAAAGAAGTTTTCTGTATGGAAGAAGAAAAGATAAAAATGAGCTCAAACTTCTCATCAGAAGTTTCCAGGCAATGGAAGCGGAAGACAGCCGGAAAACATTAAAGCCCTCAGACTAACACTGTCAGCCTAGAAATCTCCATGCAGGAAAATAATCTTTTAAAAACAGAAATAAAAGACTGATATCCAGAAGTTAAGCTTTCATCAGCAGCAGATCTGTACTCTGAGAAATGCAAAAGAAAGTTCTTAAAGCAAAAGAATATCAAATAAAAAACTATTACCTGCACAAAATGATGAAAAGCACTAGGAATAGTAAGTATAAAACATAATTTTTTAATTATTTAAATTGAGCATAAAATAAACGAAATGAGGAAAAAAGAGCAAATGAAACAGGTTGCAAAAAAATCCAGCAAAATATTATGTTTAAACCAACAATATCAATGAACACATAAAATTGAGATGTACATAAATACCTTAATTAAAAGGCAGAAATTGGCAGGCTGGGTAAAAAAGAAAAAGTAACTAAATGATACCAACAAATAACCAACTTTAAATATAAAAATGGGAACGCATTGAAAGTAAAAGAATGAAAACGTGTGCTATTATGCTAGTGCTAATCAAGAGTAAGCTGCAGTGGGCGTATTAATATCAGACAGTGTGTATTTAGGGAAAATGATATTGCCAGAAAAAATGAGTCATTTAATAATTCACTATTCACCAAGAGAACATAATTAATCTATAGTCACTGGAAGCATTCAGTGTTTGCATGGAGATGGATTAAGAGACAGATTCCATTCCAATCATAGGTTCAAGAACAGATCACAAAAGTTGCCTAAAATGTTCAACTGTGCTTATTTCAAGTTTCTGTCATTCAACACGGAACATATATTTTTTAACATTATCTGGACTATTTTGGATTGGAAATTCATTATTTTATATCATGCTTTAACACCATAATCAGGGGAGGAGGTCTCAAGCATTTGGTACAGGCAACTTTAAATTCTAGACTCTGTCAAGGTCAGCTTTAGGGATTATTTGCTAAGAGTGAAGACACAGGAAGCTTTAGAACATTAGGCTGGGCACAGAGGCTCACACCTGTAATCCTAGCACTCTGGGAGGTAGAGGCGGGTTGATTGCCTGAGCTCATGGGTTCAAAACCAGTCTGAGCAAGAGCAAGACCCCATCTCTAAAAATAACTGGGCGTTGTCACAGGCGCCTGTACTCCTAGCTACTCAGGAGGCTGAGGCAAGAGAATTAATTGCTTGAGCCCAAGGGTCTGATGGCTGTGAGCTATGACACCACAGCATTCTATGGAGGGCAAAAAGGTGGGACTCTGTCAAAGAAAGGAGAGAGAGAGAGAGAGAGAGAGAGAGAGAGAGAGATAAAGAGTAAGAAAAGAAAAAAGAAAAAAAAAAAAAAGAAAATGCAATCTACTTTAGACCAGGGCCATTTGAATGAATTTGGGGGTCTATATTATGTACCAGCCTCTCCATAATTGGAAGACTCATGGAAAATTTAATATTTCCAAAAATAATTTTAGAACTGCTAGACTGATTTGTTTGTACCTCAATATATGATTTTGTTACAATGTTATTAACTGGAGCTTTTAGAGTAATTCAATCTTATTTCTTTATAATCCTTCAGTTTGAAAAACAGTTTATGTATGTTATTGAGAAAATATGTGTCTCCACAACAATGTCCCCCCCCCCACATTTATATATCTTGGATGTCTTTTTAATACTTTTACCTTTTCTGACTCTTCTTTCTGGAAATAAAATCCAATTATATTTACTTTACAGAATAATAAATCCTTCCATTATTTTAGCAAAAATGAACAGCAGACTAACAGATGAGAACTTCAGCAAAGTAAATTGTTAAACATACAGAAGTCAAATGTGACTTGAGTATTACAAATTTAATACCCCTTTTCCTTTTTTAAAATGCATAGACATTCTTGTACCCTCTGTATTTGTAACACAATGTACTATAGACTTTACATTGTATCTATGTGTAGCCCATTAAGTAATCAATAAAATTGATCTTGAAAATAAGTGTTAGTAAATGTAAAAATTACTAGATTATGAGCTACTCAGGAGGCTGAGGCAAGAGAATCTCCTAAGCCCAGGAGTTGGAGGTTGCTGTGAGCTGTGATGCAACAATACTCTACAGAGGTGATAAAGTGAGACTCTGTCTCTACAAAAAAAAAAAAAAAAAAATTACTAGATCATGATCATGATGACGTGGTTCTGAATTTATGAAAAGCATTGTATAACTTTGAAAAACAAAAGTTGGTTATTGCTGAAGAGTTTTAAGTCAATATGTGATTCATTAAGTAAAAATTCCAAGTCCTTATGTTTGTTATTCTTTGAATGAATATATCTAGTGATAAGATCTGCCTGTCAACAGTTAAGAAAGTTATGGTATATTTAACTGTTTATTTTGAAGTTAAAACTAAGTCATCAGAGAGGTATTCATCCAATTAATTTATAATGTTTAAAATAAAAATTAAAAGATGTTATTGAATGTTTAAGATTACTTTTGGTCATAGCTTACCAAGAAATATAAGCCAAAAAAATTGAGTACCATTTTGTTCTATTACATATTTGTTTTAATGGAAAATTTTTCTTTGATGACAATGTTTAACACTTATTTACACGTATTCACTTCCACCTGAATCTTTTTTTTTTCCTTTTTTTTTCCACCTGAATCTTTATGTAAAACACTACACCATATATTGAATACAGCTTTATCTAATTTTTTCTTGAGACAAAGTCTCACTCTACCGCCCAGGCTAAACTGTCATGGCATTAGCCTAGCTCATCCCAACTCAAACTCCTGGGTTCAAAAGATCCTCTGGCCTCAGCCTCCTGAATAGCTGAGACTACAGGCACCCACCACTACACTTAACTAATTTTTCTTTTTTCTTTTCTTTTTTGCATTTTTTGCCTGGGGTTGGGTTTGAACCCACCACCTCTGGTATATGGGGCTGGCACCCTACTCTTTTGAGCCACAGGTGCTGCCCAGCTAATTTTTTTCTATTTTTATTAGAGATGGAATTTCACCCTTTCTCAAGCTGGTCTTACACTCCTGAGCTCAAGCCATCTCACCATCTCTGCCACCCAGAGTGCTAGGATTACAGGTGTGACCTACCATACCCAGCCATCTTTATCTTATAAATGTTCTTTATACCAAATTTATAGGTAAAGAGTAAAGTACATATCCATTATACTCCAATTCAGTAGTTTCAAATGCATTTCTAAAATCATTAAACCATATTTCCCATGGTCAAAATTATGGTATGGAATTTAGAAATTAAGAAGATTATTCATCCTTCTTAATCAATGTGAAATATAAAGTTTGCTATCACTGCATTGTCTTTGCTTGGCCATAGTGTATCAAGCTATATGTACTTAATAAAAATTAAGTTGACCTTAAAAGAAAAGTCATAAACCATCGTATTTTCCAATTAAAAGTGATTGGCCACTTCCTCAGGCAACTACCATGGATCCTAACTCTGCCCTCTACTTTCTTGTATAATTCCTTCAACACATTGTATAAAGAACAGAAAGATCTTCCTAATGCATAAATTGCATCATGTTATATGCTTGCTTAAACTTATTGTATTTGGAAAATAACTGACATTCTATCACCTGTAAGGCCCTATATCTTCTGGAAACTGCAGAGCACTCCAACTTGATCCCTAAAGATAATGCTTCAGACACCTGAGCTACTTGCAGATTCAATATTATTTCACGTTCCCTAAGATGTAAGAATATTTGTACAACATTTTTCTTCTGCTTGGAACTCTTTATGGTTTTCGTCTTTCTGTTCCATTAGGCTTCCGAATACCCATGAGTTCTGAGAGGTCTCTTCTGAACATAGTATCCAGAGTTAATTGGCTTCTGTTACTGAATGCCCATGAGTTCTGAGAGGTCTCTTCTGAACATAATATCCAGAGTTAATTGGCTTCTGTTACTTTTCCGTCTGAATCGCTGTAATTTCTTCTTTTCCTAACAGTACTTACCATACTTTTATTATTTTATTATTTAGCTAATTATATTTCTTTTCCTCCTGTCATACTGTGAACTCCATTCATACAGGCACTGGATTTGTTTGTTTACCCATTCAGCACACAGAACACTGTTGGCAAAAAGCAGGTAAGCAGTAACATTTTTAATAAATAAATAATTTTTAGAAAACGTCTGGATAATCTTTCTATATCTTCCACCTACTGTAAGATTGATCTTTTACTAATGAAAAAAGGTCACCTAGCTTTTCTAACAGCCTTGGCGAATGTGAAAGCAATGGACTCATATCCATATGCCCCTATTCTCTTGTGACTAATAGCATTCATTAGCAAGCTGGTTTTTAAGAATCGTGAACATTTTTGAAGTGTATATAAGAATGAAATTTATGTTATTAATATAATTCCTCTATAATAGCCCCTTGGTAAGAAACTCTAGAAGGTCACTATGGAGGGATAGACAATTTTGTGCAAAGCCAAGGGATTGCCTATGAGCAAAGGCATAGACATCCTTCTTTAAGTTCTGAAGTTATTAGTATTATGACATCTGTGATTTAAAAAAAGGAAAAGTTTATCCCAACTGAGAGACATTAGGACTGCGTAATGGAACTGACCATGAGGGAACAGGGAATCTGGACAAATAATTCAGGCTCAGCACCAGGACCAAGGGAAATTAAAGAAGACTGGCTTTGCCATCATATGTACCTGACTTGAGGCTGCTATGACAACTGCCCCAGCTTGGAGGGGCACTTTGGCCCATGGTTGTTTGCAAGACTGTGGTTGTTTGCAAGACAAAATAGCCTCTATTTGTTTGGAGGAGACTGAAAGTAAACCAAAATATATGTTACTATTTTCTATTGCAAGTCTCCTGACTACTGAGGTTTGTTAAGAAAAACCAGCTATAGAAGGCATCACCTTTAAGCTTTTATTGAATTGGTTTTCTACAGAAATCATAACAAAAGTAATGGCAGCCACAATCTAGTCTGCTAGAAGATTACCCAGCATAGACCAGGAGTTCTGAAAAGTTAGGTTGGGGAAGATCTGAATGTGAACGTTCCTTGTAAATTGAATAATAGCAAACAACATGGATTTATTTCAAAATCTCTGGCTGACATTGTGCCCTAACTCCAACTTACAGTTTTCTCCTGTCTTCATGTCTGAAGACTCTCTGACCACCAAAGTAAGTGCTGCTTGAGAACAAGCAGGATAAAAGTGTTGGAGAATAAAAGAACCCCCTCAAAAACAGCATTCAACTACTGGGAACGGGTAAACAATTAACACACCTTCTGCACTTTGCAAGAGGAATAACTAAGGAATTCATATTCTACCGGCATACAAAATTCCCAGGTAGTACTTTGTTCCAGCACTCAGGCTCAGAACTTAAGAACACACCATTTATTGGCTTCCTTCCCCCACCCCAGTCTGTATTACTTTGCTAATGCTTCTGTAAGAAACAAGGAAACTGATGGCTTAAAACAATGTAAATTTATTAATTTACTTCCTCACAGTTTTGGAGGCCAAAAGTAGGGAAGCCTTGATCACGATGGCGGCCAGCAATCCTTGGCATTCTTTGTCTCACAACTGCAAATCTGGATCTCTGTTTCCCTCAACTGAGGTCCTTCTTCCCTTTGTCCCCCTGTGTCTTTGGCTCTAAATATCCCATTCCTTTCTTTTATAAAGACATAAATTATGGGTTTGGGGCTTACTCTAACCCTGCGTGAGCTCATCTTGCTTACATCTGCAAAGACCCTATTTCCGAAGGTCATATTCCAGGTAGACATGAATATTTTTGATTCTTATATAGTATTGAATTCCACTATCCTTCCTCAATTATTTTCCCCGTATTCAGTGTTTCTTAAAATCAGGTCTCAAAGAAAAAAAATGCATATAAATTTTTGTTTTATGCTCCACTCATTGGGAGACTCTAACTCCTTGCCCAACAACTATGCAAAGCATCATAGACAAGATATTATCGCCAATGCCTGTCAAGATGAAACCTCCCGCTTCCCCTTCATTGCTTATAGGTTAATATATAGAATCAGTCGTCATTATGGCATCAGAAGGAAGCACTTTCTGCACTTTGTGAGAAAAGGGAGTATTCACCAAAACAGCAGAAAAACACCTATTAGAAACAAGCAAGAACCAACAGATCATGACTGGAACAGATTGTGCTGGTTTGAGGTCAATGGGAGCTGAATTTAAGGCTGAATAAAATAGATTTCATTACTAATTGGGTTTCTATCATGTGATTTCATAAGTAATATCTTGTGAAGAATGCCTAGAGCTGCTAGCCCTTATATGCTGATGGAATGGGTTCTCTAAGAATAGTAAATTAAAACAAAACAAAACAAAATAAAACAAAAAGACTTAGTGATAATCAGAAATAAAGTAGAAATGATAGAATTGCCTTGAGACCAAACAGCTAAGAGGAAAGCATGCTAGAGTGGATAAATTAAATAAAATTAGAGACCATAGCAGCTGACTCTAAGGGTAATCACTTCTCTAAAGCAATAAGGAAGACACTAGTAAGGAACCATCAGCATGACTGAGAAATCAGCAGTGGCTGTCCCCTACAGGCCATGATTGAGGTAGATAGGCTTCTAAGTAACTAGAATATATATTGCCATTCAGGAAGCTAGGATTCCAGAAGAACAGAGGTCATATTTCAGCATTTAACCATCAGAGATAAAGTGGGCATAGTTAGGATAATAGTGGCAAGGCTGAGGTGTCATTCCTTAACCTCCAGGGATGTGTGATGGCTAATCGAGTATGGCGTTGTTAGGGGAAAGGTAAATGGACAGCCATCGGTGTGGAAAGGTAAATGGACAGCCATCGATGTGTCTCTTGAATCCTAAAATGAAGAAAGTTAAAGAGTGGAGGAGCAGAAAACAAACGTCAGTTGCCATAGTAGAAAATCAACAATCTTTGGCTCCATTTCCAGACCAGGGCAAGAAGGGATGCTAGTGGCTTTAATAATATCACATACATAAATAATAGTAATTATTTTGATCTCAAAGAGACCTATGACCATTCCTCAGAGTAATTGTGTACTGGAGAAAGAGGAATACTCAAATCTTTTGAGGACCTTGAGGATTGTTTAATTGGGATGATGATTAGTACTAGGGGCTACTAGTTAGGATGGAGGTTTCAAATCCTGGGTAATAACTGAAATAGAAGAACATATGGATAGTGCTGCTTTTTGACCATTACCCAGTACCCAATGGAAAACAGTGCATATTGTGGACATCCCAGTAACACCCTTATCATAAATTTTTCGGTTGACCAGCAATAATCTTTAAGATTTGTGAAAGGATGAGTAAAATTAACTTGATTCATGTAAATGGCACAAGTAAGACATTGCCCCAGATGTTGACAGGGACCCACCCAGATCATCTCAGCCTTTCCTACTTTAATACAAAGTGCCCTGAGTTTTGCAGTCCTGTGTCTCTTTTCCTGGGAACTTTAGCTGCCAGAGCCTAGTGCAGCTAGAAATTCTGGAGAGTTTGAAACACATTCTTCCCAGAATCCCCCAGGTGGTTACTGATGAGAGTTAGTGGAATGATAGTGCAGATCCTGGCTCTTCAGTGGAATGATAGTACAGATCCTGGCTCTTCAGATTTTTCTAGTTGGATTAAGTTCCAGTTTTCCACAATAGTCTCTTGTTTACTTTGCTTCCTGCCCTTTTCTGTTTCACTTCACAGCTCTTTCACAGGTGTTTACTGGGATTGACTCTTAACAAAATTACTTGAATTGGAATTATTGTCTTGAGGGAATCTTGACAAGGACCACCTTCAACTAGTGAGGCAACACATTCTGGTTGCATAGATATGTCTTGTTGGTGAGTATTTTTAAATAGGAATATAGTGTCCTGGCTGATCTGCTGTGGTGCACTTTGATTTTAAGATGCACACAACTGGTTTATTAAACCTAATAGTGAGTGTCAATTCTTTGAGTATATATCTGAGTAATTTTTCTTACGTTTATTTTTTATTTATATCCTTTTAAATTGATCTCTGACTCAAGAATATGGAATAGCTATTCCACTATGAATGGTAAATTCTTTAATGACATAAATTTCTAGACACACTCTACACAATTTCTGTCATTTATTTTCTGTAACTCTGTATTTAAACCTCCAAATAACATTTGTTCCAAATCATATGTCCCTTTTTCTTTAATTAGCACCTGCATAGTAGGTCGAGTCCCAAGAATTTGGAGTGGGGAGGAGATAGAACCTATTCTTTCATTATTTCATCACTTTTCAAAGGAAGCCGGAATGTTGGAGCCATGTCTTTTTCTGCTATTCTTTTCTTCTCTCCCCATCTTAATGGCATAGCTCTTCTGATGTTATAGGCTGAGAAGGGGGAAAGTGCATGGCGGGGCTCTTTTTAAAACCTGAGCACATAAAAGTAGTGAAATGCACCAGGTTGAAGTCTGATTTAGTTCGGCTCTATTTGTCACTCATCACTGCCCCTGAAATAGTATTCTGCAGAGATGGAGGTCAATTTTTAGCTTCATTAATCCTCTTTTGCTGCTGATATTCTTAGAAAATCTTTAATTTTTTTTTTCTGCAGCCTCTAAAAGCTGTGGGAACTTGGGAGAGCACTGCTCTCTCACTCTTCTTTTCTTAGAAACACCACTCTGTCGTCCCTACTCATACTATGGTTTTAAGATTCTCTAGCAAGGCTTTGACTTCAGAAATATTAAGAGATGCGAGAATCAGTTTCTCTACTACCAAAGTTTTCCCTCTTCACATCCTATTTACAGTACGATAGCAAGACTATATCATCAAACTTTTAAGTTATTACAACTAGAAAATGAGACATATTGCTATTTCTTGTGTAAGTGCTGAGACGTTTTGGGACCTGTTTTCTGACCTTATCACCCTCTGCTTATGTACATATAGAGAATCAGAGTCCGTTATTTACAACTTTGAGATCTTTTTTCTCTATATTTTTATAGCTTTTTTAATTTTAAATTTTTAATAAAAAGTTAAAGAAAAGTGCTGGGTTTATGGTCAAGGTAGAAGAGCCAGTTGAGATAATCTCCTAACAGGTCATCTATTCTAGTTTTCTATCATGATATATCAGCCCAACCCAGCCCAAAACTTATTGACCTAGCATTAGAAGAATCAATTCTTTCCTTCACACATCTGAACTTTCAAAAAAATTTTGGTTATTATAGATACATAATAATTATATGTATTTGTAGGGTACTTGTGATGTTTTGATACAGGCATACAATGAGAATTAATCAGATGAGGGTAATGGGGGTAACTGTCACCTCAGGCATTTATCATTTCTCTGTTAGGAATATTGGATCAGGGCTTTATGGAGCACTTTGTCTCTGTTCCATGTGGCACCAGAGAGAGCAGCTGGGCTGGGACTGGAGGACACGCTTCCTAAGGTTGCTTGCTCAACATGGCTGGAAAGTTCTGCAGGTTGCCAGCTGTGTGCTGAGCCAGAGCACTGGTGACAGTTCTGTGGCACCTGGGCCCCCTACAGGGCTGCTGGCCTTCTCACAACAGCAGTTTGGGCAAAGAAACTGATTTATTTCTTCCTTCATGTTCCATTAGTCAAGATAGTTGGAAACTTCTGAGATGTTCAAGAAATACAGACCTCTTTACGGAGAGAATAACAGGGAGTTCTGATATTACCATACGCCCTGAGGTAAATGCCCAGATATCTGTGCTCTCTTTAAAATAAGGGTGTCCAGCAGTTTTTGTTGTTTGTTTATTTGTCTTCTCTGCCACACATTGGAAGACTAAGAGTTGTCCTGGGCCATGCATTAAATACACAAATACTAATGAAAGCTAATTAACCCAAAGAAGATCCATGCGTACTTTTCACGATATCCGATAAGCAATAACAGTCCTCACAAAATCAGCAAGCAGCCCAGGCAGTAGGTTGGACACCTCTGCTTTAAAATGAATAGTGAGATGGTAATTCCCTTATAGTTCTCTGAGTGTGATGTATCAGAAGCCCTAATCAAAATTTTGTTTACAGCAATTGACATTTATTTGCCCACATGGACAGGTGACCGAGCCATTTCATTAGCTGCGCTGAGAATACAGTGAAATTCATTTGCATGTTTTCGCCCCCTGCAAATCCTTTGTGCTCACATTTGGTTTATTATTTTATGAGGTAAATAATTTTTGGATTTATTTATTTTTTAATCTATGGGAACAAGGAAAGAAGTAGAAAGGAAACATAAGCAAGGTAGGATCTCAACACCCTCCTGTAACCAATTAGAGCAGAGCTTCATGAAGCCTCGATCCGCTCAGCGAGACCATCAGTCGGGGCTTCTCCAAGCCATGCCCGTCGGTCACCCTGGCTTCCTCTTGTCTTATTGTGTTTTCAAATTACTGCTGATCTCTTTCACCTTTCTGATATTTTTCTTTGTCACTCGTGAGGCTTGAATCTAACGTGAATAGAGGTATGACAGAGGAACCCTCCAATTTTCAGGTGGCAGGAAAAGCATCTAGAATAAGAATTTTCTAGCCTATGTGCTCAAATATCTATTGAGTCAGATGATTTTCCCTCAAGAAACGTGTCCTCTCCCTTGAGAGAGCAGTAGCCTCATAAAGGGAAGTTTCTATATCTGAATAAAAACAAGATTAGCTGTAGGGGAAATGGTCTTTATGCTGTAATGAACTCTTGTCTGTGGTTTTCTTTTGAACTAGATTATCAATATTCCTTAAGAATACAAAATTGAGCAGCTGAATTTAGTATCATTTTGATGAGATGAATGAATTCAGTGGGGACTACCACTGGCGCTGAGATCTCTCAAAGAGGAGAGTTTGTACTTGCATTGACAAGTTATCATCAGATAAGAACAAAAGACAATATAAGCTCCAAACAGGCGAGAGGATTTCATGTTTGCCTTGGGCAAACCAAATGTTCACAGTTGATTTACTGAAAGCAAAGGGCTATAAAAGCAAAAACAATCTTTGTTCTATTTTTTCCCCATTGTGTTTCCTTGATACCCCAAAATATGATTTGCTATGGTTGATGTGAGGAGGAATTGGTCTGACTCAGGCCTCTGTAAACTTTCAGCTGTTTTAACATGGTGGATGTGAAGTGTTAAAAATCAAACCATTTCTGTGAGAAAGGTGAATGATATCCTTACAAATAAAGAGAAGGGGATTGGGTTTCAGCGATCTGTTCTGCCGCGTCATTGTGAAAACCGCCATGAAGTAAAGAGTAACAACAAAGGATGTTCTTCCTGGTGTCCTGACATTCCTCTAGAAGCAGCCCAGGCTTATAAACCCCGAACTGGAGTGACTGGAAAAGTCAGTATTCAAATGTGATCTCCTGTGACCACAGGAATTTTTGTTGTTATAAAATATCAAAAATATCTTGCCAAGAATCAAGTGTCATTTATCTCCTAAGTGGCATATCAGTCAATTAACATAAATTGCAAGAAATCACAACTTTCAAGGAGCACTTTTTTCTCCACAGTAAGAATAATAGCTTTTTCTCTCCTAATGTTTTTTATTTTAAAAAATGTAGAGAAAAAAAATCATAGCACTTTTTTACTTTCATAGAACTCTTCCTAAGCAGATATCCTGTCTGTCTATAGTACAGTGAGTTAGATGAGAACCTGAAAAAAGAAAAAAAAAAAAAACAGGCAGTACAATTCTTTAATAATTTTGGCATATAGTACCAATTTCATACCTCAATTTTGAACTGAGGAATAAAATAAGCCTTATCCTTACATTGTATTGGAGTTAACATAGGTAACCAGAGAGGTTTCCTGAATTTTTATATGTCCAGCTTTATACAATGTATTCGTTTCCAGGTATGTCTGCAAAAAGTACCACAAAGGCAGTGGCTTCATACAACAGAGACCTACTGGCTCACAGTTCAGGAGGCTCGAAGTCTGGAATCCAGGGGTCAGAAAGGTTGGTTCTTTCTCGGAGCTTTAAGGAAACATCTGTTCCTGGCCTCTCTTCTCGTTTCTGGTGACAGCCTGTAATCCTCAGCATTCCTGGGCCTGAAGATGCATCCTTAAATCCCGGCTTCCATCTTCAAGGGGCACTCACCCCCGAGCCTTGGCATTCACCCCAAGCCTCTTCTCTGCTTCTTTTCTCCATTAATGACACCAGTCAGATTAAGGGCCCCCTACCCTACTAAATACTACGTCCTTTTAATTTCCATCATAATTATATCTACAAATACTCTATTTCCAAAAGTCACATTCACAGACACCAGGGGAGGATTCAATATATCTGCCAGGGGTGGGGGGGTTTGAGTGGGATATGTAATTTAATTCATAGAATGGAGAAATCATGCAGCAGTGATCAGTTAAATAGCAAGCAAGCAGAAAACTGTGAAACCTGAAGGCACTGGGTAGATTCAGAAATATTTCTGTGTGTGTTTGCAATACAGATGTGTATTTGTGTAGGGATTATTATACTCAAATTAATGCACTGCTTTTCATTTCTCTTCAGTCCCAAACTATGAAGGTGGGACTTTGAAAAGGGCTATTTCAATGATTCTGTATCCATTTCCTTCCTCTTTTCTGTCTAAATAACTAACCAATTTTAAGATTTATTAGCTAGAGATTAATAGAGAAGGAGTCTTTCTGAATCTTACCTTCAGATCTTGTAAAGTTTTTTCTCCAAGGAGTTTCTCAAATATTTCAATGTTTTAATTTTTAAAAACATGTTTTGAGACTTATAGGTTTATTATCTTTTCTCACACTCATATTATCGATCAATAATTTCTTAAGGAATTTTTATCCTGAGTAGTTATACTTTGAAACCATATTTTAATTTTCTCGTATTTTTTTAGCCCTCTAGTATTTAAACTAGTGCTTAGATCCTATTTACATTTCTTCTAAATAGCTGAAATCATACATAAGTAATTATGGCTATTGATATAGGACAAAGGTCCTCAAACTTTTTAAATAGGGGGCCAGTTCACTGTCCCTCAGACTTCTGGAGGGCCAGACAGCAGGGCCCAAGACAAGACAGCTGCTAAGCAGGACAGGCAGCGGCAGCAAAAACACCTGGTGGGCCGGATAAATGTCCTAGGCTGGCTGCATGTGGTCCACAGGCCGTAGTTTGAGGATGCCTGACATACAGTATAGAATATACAATAGGTATCTGAAAGCAACTTCATAGGCAGGGCAGACACTTATTTTATTATGTCACCTAGAGATAACTATCCAAGGTCAAGAAGTTTCTCATCTAAAAAGACAGCATAAAAATCTTAAAGACAACATTAAATTAATTTGTTTTAAAAAGTGAAGCACTTCTCTGTGTTGCCTAGGCTGGTCTTAAACCTCTGACCTCAAGTAGTCCTCCTGCCTCAGCCTCCCCAAGTACTGAGATTATATGAGTGAGCCACAAAGTTCTGCCTCTACCATGTGAGATGAGATCAGGTGTATTCAGGGTGGCATGGCAGTACACTGCCTCTACTATTTTAAAAAGCTCCTTTGCCTACTATGCAACAAAGGTTCTGTGCATGCAAAATGAATTGCTTCCAATTCATGTCTTCCTGGTTTTGCATGAAATTTTATTTGCGCATTGCTTGTTCAGTTCCTATTGGTCTGATCTATACTCACCAATAGAGTTTTGGAAAACTATTTTGAAATCTGATAGAGTTATTTTCCTTGCATCATTTTGTTCAATAGAATATTTTCATAGTGCTCTAATGCATAGATGTTTTAAAATTCAGTTATTTCCTTTTAGTTTAGAAACTAAATTAAAATAAAAAAAAATCCCTGGTATCTCTTTTATTTTAAATGTGCTGGCTCTGGCGTTTTGAGTGGCATAGATTTCAGAGCAAGAATAGTGGCAGAGAAGAATTATTAATCTCCATTCTTTCTTTCCAACTTGTAAGGTAACCTAAATAATATACCAAATTTGGAGAAAAGAACATTACTGCTGTGACCTAAATTCTTCCTCTAACCTCCTAACCTAAGTTTCTTGGATGATAAATTAATGTCTAAGAAAACAGCTATGGTGGGCACTTAGTGCACATGGCAATGAAGAGTGGAGACTGGACTCACCCAGGTTCTGGTCGTGGAAATCACGCAACGTGGACATAATCGGCTCATGGGCAGGGGAATACAGTTCATGAAGATTGTCATATACTGGTGTATTTTTAAGTACAGTCTATAGCAAAGGGTTTTCTGATATATTATTGGGTGTCACGAAGGGAAAAGATCAATTCCAAGGGCATGTAATTTGGGGAAACTGTAGGTGAAATTAAGTTAAGTATGTTTACTTAACTCCTAATTTCTTATATCCCAGAGTACAATAATGTGCAATGTGAATCACTAAAAAATAAGATTATACTGTGTAAAATTTTGCAAACTTCACAGATCTGTTCTATCCAAATACATCACGGGACTTAATTTCAGAAAGCTTCCCTTTATCAAACAATGACCCATAAAAATACTTCTAAATGCTTTGTGAGAGTGACATTAAAAGATGGAGAAAAAAATGTAGTCTCATTGGGTAACGAAAGTGATTATAATTTGATTGAGGAAACCAGTATTAAAAAAAGACAAAACCAACAAATTGAAGACTTTCAGAAAAAGAGTATTAATTTTTTAATCTGAAAAAAAAATTTTCTTTTCTCTCTCTATTTTGGTACAATTGACAGCATTTGTCTCATTGAGCCTCAGTAAGAATTAAAGCTACTTCATTCAGACACCCATGTAATTTGGATTGTTTTAACTATCAGAGAAATATATTATCTTATGTCTCTACAAATAAAAGTCTTTGTTATTTTGAATTGTTTTCAAATAGTTAATCGAGTTAAGAATTTACAGACATTAGGTTTGGTGCTCATAGCACAGTGGTTACAACACCAGCCACATACACTGAAGGTGTTAGGTGCGAACCTGACCCGGGCCAGCTAGACAACAGCAGCAAGAAAAATAAATAAATAAATAAAAAGAATTTACCGACATCCTTATGAATAAAATTCATCATATACTTTAATAGTAGTTAAAATGTGTTATAGCTATTTACACACTTTTTACTGATTGTTCCTTGTTTTTCAAAAATATTTCTTCATGTCCTTTCCATTTTAAGAGAGGTGGGGTGCAGCAAAACTACAATTTATATCAAAGTGAAATTCTTTTTTTTTTTTTTTTTTGAGACAGAGCCTCAAGCTGTCCCCCTGGGTAGAGTGCAGTGGCATCACAGCTCACAGCAACCTCCAACTCCTGGGCTCAAGCGAGTCTCCTGCCTCCGCCTCCCAAGTAGCTGGGACCACAGGCGCCCGCCACAACGCCCGACTATTTTTTTGGTTGCAGCCATCATTGTTGTTTGGCGGGTCCGGGCTGGGGATTCGAACCCGCCACCTTAGGTGTACGTGGCTGGCGCCTTAGCCAGTTGAGCTATAGGCGCCGAGCCGTGAAATTCTTATAATATCTTTGAAGGGTTTTTTTTTAGGAGTATAGAATTAAGTTCCTTAAATGAAGAAATCTTCACTAAAATATAAACAAAAAAACAAAATTTAAAAACTGTGACATAATACCTTAAGGAAATTTGGTTCAAATATAAAGAAATATTTCCAAAATGGCATCCATAAAGTAAATTCTTATGTGGACACACAAGAAAGGATGGTTCAGTTAATATGTTCTATTGCCTTGGAGCAAAGCGATACACTCAGTGGATATCTTTGTTCCATTCCAGCTTCTTCTCTTCAATAAAAATAAGTCTTGACTAAATGTTTTAAATAAAGGATAACTTTTAAAACACGGTTTATGTTTGAAAAGTCAAGTATCATTGCTGTTATTCAGGAGAACTGACTGCCAGAGTTAAATATTGTAGAAAATGTTAAAATTCCATGTCATTTTATGAAGCACTTTATTTTAGTTTTTCTGTTTAAGACACTTATTGAAGGATCAAGATTGCTTTAAGCAGCAAATATTGAGAGATTAACACTACATAGCTAATTAAGTTTTCTCTCTTATGTTTCAAAGTTTAAATTATCTGCCTAACCACAAACCTATGCAAGAAAATATTTCCATACTTTCCTATCTCCTGTTCTCTCTTTGTTGTATTAAACTGTTAATTCCTCCTTTTTAGTGCTTTGGTTCTAACTAAGCCTCAGTCCAGATGGTTCTTCTGGAGAAAACAATGCAGGATCTTTTTAAAGATGAGATTCTATTCTCTTTGGCTCTGCTTTTCCCCTAAATTTTTATGTTGGAGGTTTACTCTTGGTATCATGCATAACAAGAAGTATTGCTTTTATTATCAATTTGATAGGTAGCAGTAGGAAATTTAAAGAATTATTGCCTTCCTGGCACGCATTCACTGTGCCCATTGGGGGCAGCAAGACAATTGAGATGAATAAGACTGAACCCTTAGCTTTAGAGTTTGATCTGTAAGCTCATCCCTCTTGCCTCAGTGATTGATTTAAACTATGCTTATCTCAGTTTGCAGCAAGCAAGCCTGGGGGACCTGTGTTAAACTGAACAATGGCCTCCCAAAGATGTCTTCAGCCTCAGCCCCAGAAACCATAGAAAGAGACTTTGCATATGAAATTAAATCAAAGATCTTCGGATGTGGATGTTATGCTGGATTATTTGGTTGGTCCCCAAATGTTATCACAAGGCTTTTTATTAGAAAGACTCAAAAGAAATGAAAGTTTGAGGAGAAGGCGATGTGATTATAGAAGCGGACATGATAGTGATGCACTTTGAAGATGAAGTAAGTGTCCAGAGGTCAAGAAATACAAACATCCACTGGAAAGAAACAAGACAAACCAAAAAAGTCAAGGAATCTCCCCTCAGAACCTCCAGGAAGAACCGACTCTGCAGACACCTTGACTTTATGCCACTGAAATGGAGTTCACACTTCTGACTTACAGAACCAGGACAGATGAAAGTTGGGTTAAGACACAAAATTTTTAATAATTTTTTTTTTACAGCATCAGTAGAGAACTAATACAGGATTAGAATCCAACTGATGGGATTTTCTAGGCTATCTGATTGTAAAAAAAAACTTCATTTTCTGTATAGTATACAGAATAGATGTGAAGTATGAAACTATTTTAAATATTAACTACTATGATCAAGGCCAGCTCGGATGCATGGCTCTTATAAAAATATTCTTTAAACCTACACTAATTCAGAACTGTTGCAATTATGTAAATTGACAGATTCCCCTTATTGTCGATAAGAGGTTTCAGTTACTTGCAGTGGGAAACGACTTAGCTGGTATGACAGTCTTGAACAAAAATCGAAATTTAAAAATAAAACTTCTAATATGCTTTCATTGTCAGATCAACAAAAAGAATTGGATGAAAAGAATCACCCAAAGAAGGGCAGGCTGTGTTGATTACTGACCTATCCTTACTGTTGAACACATTTGTATAAATAATTCAGGCTTAATAAATATTTTTAGAATGAATTTATGATTAAGTATTAAAAGTACACAATATGACGAGGGTTTCATTCTCATCTAATCTTGCCTTAGAAGTGTGTTTTGAGCTATGTGAGGCTGAATACACAAATGCACATGGCCAGGCAGTAAATGACAATGGAACTCCAAAGCCATCAGCCCAGGAGGAAAAACCATGGTCCCTACAGCAGTCAGCTGTCAACCGTCAGAATGTGCTCTCTGCTTCCAGTTCAGGTCAAGCTAAAGAATGCCAAATATAATTCTCAAACCTTTTATATAAGATGCCTAGGTCATAGTTAAGCCTACCTCTGGCTCCCCTATGCCAATAAGTTCCAATCAGGACATAGCCTGAAAGCTTCTCTTTTTTGACTGCAAAGTTTTGCTGTTTTTTCACCTGCTTTGAGTCTCTGTCAAACACAAGTGATGGTGGCTAATTCCTTTGCTATATATCAAGCTCTTCATAAATGACCTCTATTTCTTTTCTGCTTTGTCTTGTTTCCTTAGGTATACACATGAGGCTTAGGATAATTTTAAAGTTGCCCCATGTCTTAGCAATTTATGTCTAGCAAATAATTTTTGTAAAAAATAAAAACTTAATAAAATTAAACCAAATGAATGGGTCAAACAAAATATTTTGAAAGTGCAAAGTCAAAAGATGATCACTAAATAGTACTTCCTGTCCAGAAATATGTCTCCCATTGATCTGCTCATTGCTTAAAATTTGACCATTGGAGTATACTTTTATTTATTTATTAGCAAAACATAAGTAAACATTAAGACTCTCCAGGTATATGGCTAAGTACAAAGGTATAGTGAAAAACAGATTCTGCCCTTGATCTCAGGGAAATTACATTCTAAGGGGTTGGAAAAACCACTGAGTGTCATACTTACATAAATATGTATTTAATTATTTTAGTAAAGGCCAAGGGTAGAAATTCAGAAGGATGTAAGGATACAGTATAGGGTTCAAGGTTTGACTCTAAGGGCAAAGAAGAACTTTATGGAGTAGTGGTAAAGGACCAAATTGCCCTTCCCTCCAATTGTCTTCTAAAACCTCAGAGATTAGCCATTATTCTAGGAAACATTTGGAACTCAAATGACTATTACTGAATTCCTGTCATTTTGGAAGAATGGGGCATAAAAATAGAAGCCATTTTGGTTTATTAGAAAATAATGTTGCTTTTCCTACATGCTAGAGACTCTTGACTCTGATTCATGCCTAGTATACTTATATACCCTCAAGTGTTAAAATAATTCCATCAATTTCATTTATTTCCTTGGTAAAAATATAGGTATTTTAACACACAATGAACATTGCCACTAGCCATTTGAAAATAACCAAGGAAGAGTAAAGATTGCTTAAAAGCCCCTTGGCTTCTTTTTCACAAAAAAATAAAGGGCAGACACTTCAGAAGAATTTTTAAGCATGCTCTTCAAATTTATTCCCAATATTATCTTTCCTGATTTTCAAGACTATCCATTACCCTCCTTAACACCCTTAGCACTTTTGACATATCAAGCGTTTTTCCCTTGCACTTGAAAACTGTTGTATAGGTCTGTTTTTCTTTTCTTTAGTTTTTTATTTAGTTTCTTTTCTTTCCTTTTTTTCTTTGTTTGATTTGGTTGTTCTTTATATAAGAACAAGTTTAAAATTATCTCCTCTGTGAGGCTTGTGCCATTCATAGACCCTGAAATAAACACTATTAATTTCTTCCTTACTCCTGGAACACATTTTCTTGTCCCTACATTCAGTATTCATTCAGAATATCTGAGTTCAATTCTTAGAGCATTGAAGATGGAAAACATATGCTTTAGTTGTTGCCATCAACAAAATTCACTATATGATTTTTCAAATTTATGTATAACTTTCTAATCCAGGTATAATTTATTATTGAACTAGTTTAACTTAAAGCAAATGATTTATGTAACTGACATGTGGTTTCAAAGATATAGATTATTTAAATCATGTTTAAAATTCTGGAAAATCCTTCATTCAGGAGTCCCTAATGGAGCAGTTATGAGTAAACTTACCATGGTTTAGGATGCCAGGCACTGAGCCCAGACTCTCTCCAACTGACTTTTAGATCTACCACTTACTAGTTGTATGGTTATTGGCAAGTGACTTCAACTTCTTGAATCTCAATTTCCTTATCTGTAATGGGGACATTTATAGTATCTGTCATACTGTGTTTTAGTGAGGTATAAATGTGTGCAGACATCAAAATAATGCCTGGCATGTGGAAAATAATTTCTTAGCACATTTCACCTATTAATACTATCAGCAATTGTCATTATGGTGGTAGAAAGAGGAGGACAAGGATCAGTGTTGATGGTAGTATGTCCAGACAATAAGCCAAGTATTTCTTTCATCAGGGAGTTACAGTCTACTGAGGGGACAAAAATAAAAGCAGATCAATGCACATTACAATCAATGTTTGTTGCCACCATATATATAGAAAATATAAGCAGCTCAATGCATATTACATCAATGTTTGGTGCCACCATACATAGAAAGGGACATATGATGATATTGGGTGCCTGGTTGGAGATGGCACTAGAGATGGAGAAACATCTGAAGTGAGTTACAGAGTTTTTAACTGATGTTAGCAACAAAGGCATGAGAGGTAGTGTCACAGGCACATGCAGGTGCACAGGACAGTAAGGAGCCTAGAAGACAATGATGAATTAACCCACTGCCTGCAGTATACCCATGGTACTTTATACTGCAGGACACAGGGGAAGACAGACTTCAGCTCATAAGAGAATTTGTGTTCCATGTGAAGGTATTTTGACTTTACTTTGCATACATCAGAAAAAAAATCATTAGGAAAATTTTATTATGGGATGACTAGTTTAAAAACATTATTGGCCATCATTATGGACAATGGATTAGGAGACAATGAAGCAGAGGCAGGTAAATAAGATCAGAAGTTACTATTAATACATTAATGCAGAAATAACAGCAAAACCTAGAGAGCGTAGGGGCAATGTGTAGAATCGAGAGCTACTATTTAAAAAATTCCACAGGTGAAGAAATTAGAGAAACTAGAAATAGATTTGTGCGATTATGAGGTTTGGGAATGTTTGTATCAATGTGACTATAGTTTAGGGGAAGTCTGAGTGAAGAAAGACCAGAAGGAATATACACTCGACATCTCCAACCAGGTACTCAATACCATATATACCTTTCTACATATGCTGCGGCACCAAACATAGTGATACTGAGTGTTAAATATTTACTGTGAGTGTACTATGTCCTGAGTGTATTACATACTAGATGCTATTCTAGAGACTGAGGATATAGCATAATATTATTTGGGAAAGCAAAACAGAAGGCAAAAATGTAAGAAGCACATATATTGCAGGCATTGTTGATTATTCTTACATACACATGATGACACAAAGCAAATCCTATGAAACTCAATATCACTATCTCATTTTATATGGGACAAATTTAAATTTATAAACATTCAAGTCATTTGTTTTGGGTTAGGTAACTAACATGTGACAGGGCCAGGATTGATACCTAATTAATCAAACTACATGTTTTATTCACACTACATTCCTAACAAAGCTTAAAAAAGTAACTAGTCATGCAACACATGCAATGTTGCATACAAAGGCCAAGTTTCTTCTTTGAGGGGAAGAAAAGCTTCTTTAGTATTTAATACATTAAATGGATTTTGTGCTCTTAATGTGCTGAAATTGCCATAGGAGTCAAACTTTAAAATATGTAAAGGACTGTCTTTGCATGTAGGAAATATGCAGTTTGGGGGGGTTTAGATCTTGAAGTTTGGAAAACACTGAAAGTATAAAAACAGAAAAGGAGAGCTAAAAATGTGAAGCAATACTTAATTAAGAGTACGATTCTTGCTCAGTGCCTGTGGCTCAAGTGGCTAAGGCACCAGCCACATACACCTAAGGTGGTGGGTTCAAATACAGCCTGGGCCTGTAGAAACAACAATGATGGCTACAACCAAAAAAAATACCTAGGCATTGTGGCAGGTGTCTGTGGTCCCAGCTACTTGGGAGGCTGAGGCAGGAGATTCGCTCGAGCCCAGGAGTTGGAGGTTGCTGTGAGCTGTGATGCCACAGCACTCTACCCAGGAGGATAGCTTGAGGTTCTGTCTCAAAAAAAAAAAAAAAAAAAAAAAAAGAGTACAATTCTGCCATGTTCTGGAGTTACATTCATTTGTATAAAGATAAATCAAATATATCTGAAGTTTTGCTCAGCTTTGGGAATTCTTGACTACTGTGAAGACATTAAAGAGACCCAATGGCTTTCCCACTTGACACTCTTTACATGAAAACATTTAAGATGTAAAGCTGAAAGTAATGAGAGCTCAGAAGGACATCTTCTTATCGTGAGCACCTTGGGGGCCAGCAAAGGTTTTAGACAAGGTTAAGTGCTCTTCTGTGGCCTTTATCTGTAGGGCACGAGTCAGACTTGCTTGGGGAGCTGACATTTAGGGATCATTTCCTCCTAAAGAGAGCTGACATTTCAGTTTTGTCCATGAGATAAACTTTGGTGAACTTGAGACATAATTTTTATTCTGCAGGAAAGACACACACAACCATATGTGTGTGTGTGTGTGTATTTTCTCAAAACCGGAATCATTTGTTTTACATGCATAAATTTTATGAATAAACAAATACAATTTTTTCCATCTTTCCAGGTCATTTTGAGAAATTACTTAAGGTAATGATACATTAACTTGAATTGCTTTTGAATTCAATGTAGTGTCAGTCTTTCCTCAAAATGGTTTGAATCTGGATTTCAAATTTGTCTTTGTATGTAATTATAAATGAGTTACTTTCACAGATTAACATTATATCAGTTCTTTAAAGCCTGCATAAGTCATAATTAAATCACTTTCAGGATCAAGAATCGAGTCTTTCAGTTAATCAGGAGTTTAAGCAGTTTATAAAATAGCACTTCAACAGTAAAACAATATATATATGTTATTTTGTACCTAGAAGAAAAGAGACTACACAATAATGTGAAGTTTACCATGTGAATTTTGGAGCTAGAATACTTGGGTTGAAATGCTGCCTCCACCATTTACTAGATGTGGAACAGTGGAAAAGCTTTTTACTTAATTGTGCCCCAGTTTCTTCATATATATATATATGATAATATGCATTTCTATTTATAGTCCTGGGATGTAATCAGCATTCAGTGAACATTCCTATTTATCTATTCTATGTCCTCAGAGAGATTTGGGGAAGAGATATGCCCACTGGTGTGGTAAGTTGTCTAGTCTTATTTTTCTTTTTGCTAAAATAAAATGATAGGACTAGTTGAATGCTAAAACTGGCTTCTGCAAGAATCTTCAGGAATTTAGAGAGCTGGTTGACATCATGTTGATAGCTCAAAACTGGCCATGATGGGAAGATTTTTTTGCCAGTAGTGATAAAAGACAATTGCTAAACATTCACTAGGATGATCTAGTGAATGAGTTAGCTTTATTATCTGTATCCGCTATTTCTTTTTGTTCTGACCTTCTGGTTAAATGTAAGGTATTCTTGGACAGATTATAGAAATTGTGTAGAGGCTATAAAGAGAATTTAATTCATTAAAAATTGAAAATTTGACAGTTTTTTTATACTGATAAATATTTACCTACAGTATGACCCAGGAATTCTACTATTAGGTATTCACTGCTCCTGAAAATAAAAGCATTATGTCCACAATAAGAATTGGACAAGAATTTTCTAGCAAGATTATTCATAATACCCCTAGAGGACTCTCAGTAGAGTATGTAAAGACATAGTATATTGTATTATATTAATACAAGTGCAAATTACTCAGTAATAAAAAGAAAGAAACCATTGACAGATAAAGCAAAATGAACCCCTCACAAGAAAGAGCATATGTAACCCATACAATGCTAAAGACCAGATAAAAGTGACCTGTGGTGACAGAAGTCAGAACTGCGGTTGCCTTTAATAGTGGGTGATTAACTTAAAAGTAACAAGACATAAACTAAAATTACATGAGACACCACCCAACCCTGTCACAATAGCCATTATTGGAAAGTCCAAAAACAAGAGATACTAGTGTGGATGTGGTTAAAAAGGCATGCTGGACACTGCTGGTGGGGATGTGAATTAGTAAACCTCTATGGAAAATAGCATGGAGATTTCTGAAAGAACTAAAAGTGGACCTACTATTATACACAGCCATCCAAATATTGGGCACACACTCAAAGGGGATGCAATCATTATAGCAAAAAGACACCTGTACTCATGTGTTCATTGTAGCACAATCCACAATTGCAAACACATGGAATCCACCCAGGTGCCTGTCAACTGATGAGTGGATTAAGACATTGTGGCACATATGTACATCTCACTTGGATTGAATTGGAGGCTACTATTATAAATGAAGCAACCTACAAACAAAAAACTAAATGCCATGTGTTCTCACTTATGAGTGGGCACTATGCAACGGTTGTGCATGGTTACATAGGCACTTAACAGACATTGGAGACTCAGAAGAGGCAAAGAGAGAAAGGTGTGGGATGAAAAATAATCTGTTGGGTACAGTGTACACAAGTCAGGTAACAGAAATATTAAAAGCTTAGACTTCTCCGCTATGCAATTCATCCATGTAACAAATATGCACTTGTAATAGCTGAATCTACTTAAAATAAAACATTTTATAAAAATAAAATACATTTATTTTAAATAAATAAAGTAAATAAATAATTTAATAATTTAAATTATTTATATAAATAGATTAAAGTATACAAAAGAGAATTTATCCATGCTGTTTTATATATACATAGTTTGCTCTTGTTTATGGATAAACAGTGTTCTGGTATATTACACCACCATCTGTTTATCTATTCTATTAATGAGCATTTCACTTACTTCAGATTTTTGAATCTGATGAATAAGGTGAGGCTAAAAATTACTGTATAAATGTTTTGTAAAATATAAAGTTTCTTGCTTTCGTATAAATATCTAAAAGGGTAAGTTCCATTTCTTAATTTATTTCTCCAAAATAACTGTTCTACTTAGTAATCTTACCAGCAATAGGGTATGAGCAAGATGTTTGCTCCATAACTTCACCCATTTCCTGGTACTCCTTTTAATTTTATGCATTCTACTGAATGGGAACGGGTAGCTCATTATAATTTTAATTTGCATTATTCTTCTGTCCGATTAGGTTGAGCACTTTTTAATGTATTCACTGGCCAGTTGTATGTCTCAACTTCTGAAGTTTCTCTTCAAGTTCCATATTTTTCTTGCTTTCTTTTTTTGTTGATTTGTAAGAGTCTTATATATTTCGTGGGGAGATATTCAGTATGAACCCATTTCTCAGGCAAACAGTTTTTTTCCCTTTGTCTTGTTTTTTTCTTTAATTAACTGTGTATGTTTTAATTAACTGAAATTTTAAATTTTAGTGGTTTATTTTAATATTAGTACATTTTCATTTTCATCTGTACAATAAATCATAGCTAGTATTTGTTATTCCTTAAATGTCTGTCGTTTTGAGGTAGAATAGTCTACTATCTCAATTTTGTTTCACTCATTACTGTTTTCACATCCACCTTCTCTTTTAAAGGATAGAATACGACAAATCAAAATAATGCAAATAGTCACCTATTGGTAGTCACTAAATAAGTCTGGATACACCAGAAGATTATTGAATTTGCAAATCTTCCCCACAATACTTTAGTGAGTTATGTCGGTAAGGACGACATCATATTTGAGCTATTTTTCCTTAACAAAAGAAAGAAAAAAGTTATACTTTAATAAAAATTCTACTTAATCCATTTAATGTGGATATAAAACCCCAAATACACATCTAGTTGGTTGGGGAACTTTTTCACCTTAATAAGCTGAAAATGTAATTAAAAGTTACAGAAATGTTAATCTATAATGGCAGTTTTAAGGTGGTAAGTATAAATGCAAACCCATGTCTATTTTGCAAAATACACAGAGTTGCTCCAGATGGATAAAAATCCATACTAAAATTTTAAAGCACAACCTCTGGGCAATATGGATTTTTTTTTTCCCCTAGGAACCAAAATTTGTATAATTATCTACAGTCATAATCATTCCTACAGGAAAATATCCTGCACTTTCACAGTGATACTTGATTGTGTAATATATGTAAAATAGCATTTTAATTCTTAATTGAAAACAGTGTTGTTCTTCAGCTTATTTTATGCTTTCAACTGGTAGTCAGGTCATGTGACAAGAGATTTTTAAAAGATTAATTGGTATTCAAAACTTAAGAAAAGATTTATGCAAATACTGTTTATCGCTCTTGAAAATAAATAGCCTATAAGTAAATAGCATTCTCTCATTTTTATATCTTATGTATTTTAATACATATAAACTCATGCTTTGCATATGTTTATTATATTTTAAGGTATAAATAATTAAATCTGGTGTAAGATTATGATTTATTGTTCTGACCTTAATTTCTCAAAAAGAGCCAAATGCCTTGTCATCTCAATAAGTTCAAAAATGTTAAACTAATATTTTTCCCCAAATAAACTAAAATTTGCAATTACTGATGTACATAAAATGTTGTCTCATAGAGATACAAGGAAATGTGTGGTCAATGGTTTTTGTTTAGAATTTCATTCTAAAATTCAGAGCATTATTTTGTTCTTTCCACTTTACTTGTATTAATTGCGAATTAGTTACTTATTCGCAGTTAATATTGCTACTTATAAGGCGTATATAAATTTGAATATTCAAAAGTTTTATAGATTATCATTAAACCGTTTTAGACACTCTAGCGCTTGGGTTATTAAAAGTGATTTACTTTGATCAACGACCCCAATATTAAGCAAGTTACTGTTTTTGATACCCTCCAAAAAAGTACAGAAATAAAGGCAGTTGCTGAAATGACTTCTATTGTGTGCTGGTTGAAATCATTGTTTTCTGTAATTTATTCCTATGTAAGCTGGAAGGAGCACATGCTGGAACATGGCACGGAGACGCCACCAAATCTTGTACTGTAATATTTACTTTGGTTACTGATATGTAAGTTTTCATATTTTTCTCTTCTTGAGCATCCCTTTGAGCTCAATTTTAAATATATTTTCAGAAGTATCATATTTAGATTTTTTTATATAAAAACCAAGAAAGAATGTCTGCAGCCACTTTAATTTTTAGGTATGTCTACCAGGTAGCACAGAATACAATTCCTTGGTTAGAATGTTGTATTGATTACAAAAAAAAAAAAAAAAAAAAAAAAAATCAGAATTTATACCAGAAACATAGACCAAATATCCATTATAGCATAATACAGAAGTGGGGATGATATAGCAAGGTTTAGTTTCTCTTTGCCAGATTCAAAAAAATGAATTCTACATATTTCAGTATCAGTCACTTATTTCATCATATCCCATTCTTTTTCATGTCTCAGAGCCTGAGAGAGAAATGCAGATTTTATCTAAACTGAAAACCCCTGCAAGAAAGAAACCCAGGGAGCCAAGGGACGTGAAGAAAGGCTTTAGAAAGTCTGGAGTTATAACTAGTAGGGAAGTAGGCTTTTTCCATGAGGACAATGAGGTTGTAATTCTTACTTTTCTCTCCAACTGCCTGGTTTGTAATTTCTGTTTGAATTATAGATTCTTAGATTTATAAGAATGTAATAATCCCTCAAACACTGTGAATTTCTGTAAATGGTTACTGCAACAATTCTATATTAGTTACCCTAGCTCTCCAAAGGGTTTGCAAATAACCATCCACCCCTTTTAACTTAGATTCACAAATGACCCACCCATGATAACAATGGTAGATACAAACTCTCCAAATTCTCATTCTTTGTCTAGTACATATGAATTAGTCTTTTGGAATAAAGTCTCTTCATTCCTATGTCTAGATTTAAAAAAAATGATTACCCCTTTTTAAATTTTAAATTGATTATCCATTTTTAAATTTAAGTTGGTTCTGACTTAATTTGAGAAAAATTGTTATAGACAATAATTCATGCAAACCCATCTGTTTCCAAAAATTAAAAGTAGATTTAGAGTCACTCTTGAACGTTGATGGTTTGGTTTACACTTTTGTAGGAGGAAGGAGAATGAGAATAATAATTTAGTTTTCATGTAAACGCTGGCCTAGATTTCAAAACAGCCAATTACAACCAATTTACTCCTATAACTATATGTACAAGTGAATCAAGTATCGTAAAATCGAAGCAGAAAAACAACTGAGCTCATGTATTTCATTTCACATATTAGAGTAGTATTCTGGCTTAAATATGTACCTTGGGAAAGCTAATATCCTTCACTTACAGAGAGAAAGGTTTAGCTATAATTAGAGTGTTTTCCTGTGTACATGTGTAAGCTAATTAGCAAAGAAGACAGAAAACCTACAAGTACACTTGGACAATTTATTCAACAATATATGCTAAGTATTGAGCCCATGGCATGGCACATAGTAGATACTGATTCAGTATTTATGGAACAAATTTATTATATCTTCTTTGACACAAGCAGAATTTTTTTTGAATTTTATTTTACTCAAAACCCACAATGTCAGTTTCCAGACTGACAAAAGAGAGAACATATATATTTATTTACTGAAGAGAGGCTGTGAGGATGGTAAGTGATAAATACATGTGTCATTATATCAGCTCATTTTGAAGTCTGTTGTGCAAATCAACATTTTACATTTCATCATCATGAGATGAAGTTTTAGATAAAATAATTGATTTTCTGGCCATTTATACTTTTATTTTTAATTTATAAACTGATATTACATAATTTAATGATTTTATAAAGTAATGTTGTGATAGTTTTTATGAATTAGAAAATATAAGTTAAGTTCTAAAAGCCTGAGCCAATATGAATAAAAATTTTCTATATTTGAGTCAAAATCAAAAAGTTAAGAACCAGAATCTTAACTCCAAAAAAGTTCCCAAATAAAATGCAGTACAGAAAGATCATTATCAGACATAATAGTAGCCGTTCTTCATATATTCCCTTGATATATCTCAATTTGCACCCTTCATTTATTTTTATTATAGAACATAGGGGAGTTTTATGATACTGTTCATTTGGAAATTTATTCCGAATGTTATATGCACACTTATCCTACAAAAACATCTCTCTAACCCTTTTCTTATTTCCTTTCACACTGTCCTGGGTTGCAGAACATTCTCCCCAAATTCATGATGTCTATTTGGTACCTCAACTGTAACCATCCTTGGAAATACAGTTGTAATCAAATTAAGCTAAGGTCACAATGGATTAGGGCGGGTCCTAAATCAAAAATGATTGGCATTCTTACAGGAATGAAGAAATTCGTCCATAAAAATACATACACGTGGGATAGAAGGCCGTGTGGATGTGGAGTAGATATTGGAGCAATGTATCCACAAACCCAGGAATGCCAAAGATTGCCAGCAACCACGAAAGGCTCGTGGAGGCAAGGAAGGACTCTTCCACTGAGTCTCAGGAAGAAAACTAGTCTTGTTGATAACTTAATTTTGGTCTGGATTCCAATCCTAAATCGTAAGAGAAGAATTTCCTATTGTTTTAAGCCACCCATATATGGTTGTTTGCTATAGCAGCCACTGGAAACTAATACACACCCAAAAAACCCTTGTGTCAGAGCAAGTATTTAAGAAAGTGATTTTCTCAAAATGAGGGACAGGAGAGAGCACTAGGAACTCTTAGAACACCATCTACAGATAAAAAAAGAAAAAAGAACAGCATCTACATCTTAGATGTAATATAGAGAGATTTGGGGCTCTGAAGGGTGACATTATTAACTCCTAGTAAAGGAGGATAGAGTTTCTTATTTTAAATAGGATCTGTATTAATAAAATAATAATAGTTGAGGCAACATATCCAATAATATTTGATGACTTAAAAATGATTAAGACAATGTTTGTCCAACATCAGATACTTCTGATGGAGAAGGCAATTTTACTCCCAGTAGAAATTCAGAGACCTAGAATCTATCTTTCAACTTTTTAGCTCCAACCTGTTTGACACGTGGCTTTAAAATCACTATAGAAGAGAAAGGTATGCCAGAGTGGGACGTTTTTAACGAGTTAGAACTTAAGGTGGTAAACAGTGTCCCTACCTACATTCTGTAGCCAAAACTTAAGAGATTCGCAACTAGGGATACAGCAAGGGATAGACATATTTGTAGTCTGTATATTACACTTATACTCAGGATGTAGAGAATAGGGATTTGGTGAAGGGTTACCTAGTCTCTGCCACAGGGTCACAATATATTTTGATAAATAATTTCTGAGTAATTATGATGGGCAAAGAACCTATGCTGTCATACTATAATGAAGAAATTATTAGGAGGTTGCATATGACTCAAAATTCGTAACAATTTAAGCATTGTTTCAAGAACTCATTACAGAAAATATTAACTATGGGATTGATATTGCAGGCTCTATTGTCCATTATAATTTAAGTTTTAAATTTAAACTTAGCTTCACCAGCATGTTATTGATATTTAAGGTTATGTCACTTTTATTCATTATGAACATTTTTCAATTTTCTTCAAAACATTTTTCTGAAAATCTTAAAATAAAATTTACCTTACTACAGATATAAGAAATAAATTAAGCAATATGTGTATATATATATATATATATATATACTCAATTCCAATTCATAATCATGCCAGTCATATTAAACTTTGATAAAACCCAGAACAATAGAAATAAGGGAACAAGAGGTTCAGGGTCCTCTGACAGAGCTAATTGATAGAACTTTAATGTCAGATGTGACATTTGAAAGTATTGTTTATAAGAGTTACTCTAGATGCCATTACAAAATGTATCCCTCTATAATATCTGGCAATATTAACAAAGGACTGAATAGTCTTACACTTCAAAAGCATTATTTTTAGATAATTTTGTCTCAACTATGGGCATAAAGAGTATTTGTAGACTCAATCACCTTTTGTTTATGAAAGTTAAAGCTGTTGACAATGTTCTCAACAATTTACACTTTCAGATGTAGCACAGAGGGCTTCAGAGAAGTGTCTTTACACATTGTCTTGTCTGGAACCGGCAGAGGCTGAGACAGTCACCCCTGTTGTATTTGGACATAAAATATGGAAACAGAACTGAAACTCATCAAAGCATTATAAGAGAACAACACTATTATTATTTCAATCCTTGCACTTAAATCAAGAGTTTATAAAAGAGACAACATTTGAAATGTTTATTTTCACAGTGTTTTGATGAATTAACTTATTTTTGGCTGTCCTAGGATAAAGTGCCAGACCAGTGTGTGTATTTCCTTCTCTCTTGCTTTCTGTCTCTTTAGAAATCATTTTTCCAGCCTATTTTCTTAAAAAAGTTTTATTTTATTTGGAAGTTTAAAGTTGGAGAGTTAATTGTTACATTTTATTATCAGATTTATAATAAAAATAAAACACAGTATCAATTACAGTAAAAAATAAATGACCCTGTAATAAAAGATAATCATGAGCAAAATGTTTAAAAAATCCAAGATATATGGCCAGGTGTGGTGACTCACACCCATAATCCTAGCACTCTGGAAGGCTGAGGCAGGACGATCTGTTGAGCTCAGGAATTCTAGACCGGCCTGAGCAAGAGCAGACCCTGTCACTACTAAAAATAGAAAAAGTGAGGCATTGTGGCTGATGACTGTAGGCCCAGCTACTTGGGAAGCTGAGGTAAGAGTATCACTTGAGCCCAGGAGTTAGTTTGAGGTTGAGGTGAGGCAGGCTGACAGCACAGCACTCTAGCCTGAGCAACAGAGTGAGAGTCCATCTAAAACAAACAAACAAACAAATAATAAAACTATACCTGGGTGTCCAAAAAAATGATGACTTCAATAGTCTGAATGTTTGCATCCTTCCAACACAACCAACCCTCAAGGCAATGGTGTTGGAGTTGAGGTTTGGGGGAGGTAATTAGGTCAGCAGACGAGACCTTATGAATGAGATTAATGTTCTTTTAAAGAAACCACAGAGAGCTGTGAGCTGCTATGGCTCTCCTTCTATGCCAGTGATACAGGACAGGTGGCACCCAGCCAGCTCAGTAGAGCAGAGGGGAGGACCTTTCACCTCAGCCCTGGTGGTACTGGTGCAGCCACAGCCGGCAGAGAAAGTAGGGGAGGGGAGCAGCAGGAGGCTCCAGTAGCCAGAGGGGTCAAATAACTGCTGGGGAGACACCAGGGCCTTAGAATCTCCTACCCCGTGCACTATGGTTGAACAGGGAATACCCCATTTACTACACCTAGATCAATTCCTTGTAAGTTTCCAGGGCCAGGTCAATTACATGTAAATTTTCTAGACCTGGCCAATTTCAGGAATGGACTATATCCATTCATTAATGCACTCATTCATCTTACCACAGAGGAAGGGACTGTATCCATTCCTTAATGCATTCATTCACCTTGCCCTAGGGGAAAGGACTGTATCCATTCATTTGTTACCAAGTCCTGGCCTAATGTAATTACAAAGGACCCACCAGACTATATATGCCCCTATTCAAAGAACTCAGATGGAGAGAGAGAGACAGACAGAGAGAGAGCTTTCTTCCCACTTGGGTTTTTCTGTCTGCCAGGAGTGTTGGTGTTTTGTCTCTGTATTCTTTTCTGTAAAATAAATAAATCCTGTCTTACCACTGATCTGTGGTCCATGGATTCAGTCTTTGAATCCTGAGACCAAGGACCAACTGAAGACAAAATTCCAGTATCACTAGGACACAGTGAGGAGGTTCCAGCTATGACAGGAAACTGGTTCTTCTCAGACACCAAATCCACTGCCACTTTATTCTTAAAAATGTAAACCTCCATAATGATGGAAAATAAATCTAGGGTTTTACTATTTTTAATTATTTTTAGAAATGGGGTAGTACTCTGGTACCCAAGCTAGAGTGTGGTGTGTGATCATAGATCCCTAAGCCTCTAACTCCTGAACTCAAACAATCCTCCCACTTCAGCCTCTCACGTAGCTGGAATTACAGGCCTGAGCTACTGAGCATCTGGTGATTTCTGTTATTTATAGCTACCAGTTTCTGCTATTTTGCTACAGCCCTAATAGAGGAATACAATGTGTAAAAAAAGATAAGTTCCTATTGTGTCATTTCCAGCTAATAATTCACCGTCAGTAACCATCCTAATTGATGCTCCAATTTGGTATCACAAATTGGCTGACTCTGAAATTGGACTTGCCAAGCTAAAATTACGAACGGTGTAGAAGACAATGGGAATCATACTGATCCCAAGTCAGAAGCTGTACTTCTTGTTATCTGTTAGGAAATGAACACATGTTTTGTTGTTATATTTTGCAATATAAACCATGACTGTGAATATAGGATTTGCTATGGAAAACTTAGGATGCTGGAGTTGGTTCTTCACTTTTCCCTACTAATAAAATCACTAAAATCCTATTAATAAACAGGATGGGTGGAATTGCTTCATCTGAAAGAAAAGTCACAATTTTTGCCTCTGGCCAACCCTGCAGGATGGCTGTGAATGTAGTAACCTAAATCCATGTAGGTATTTAAAAGCTAAATTATTTAACAAAAAGCTTCTCAGTGTAAGCAGAGTTGAAAAAGCCAGAACCAAATAGGCAGTGAGATTGAGATTTGAGAGAAGCCAGATTCCCATAGGCCTTTTTCATGAATCTCTCATTATATACTGCCAGGAAGATTGAAGGATAATTATTTTTATTGTCTAAGTGCAAAAAGCAGGGGCAAGAGCAGATTAACTGTGCCTCCTTGTCCCAGACCACAGTCTCAAATTGGCTAAGGCAGATGCCTCAGTGGAGATCATTAAAGTGGAGTCTAGAGAAGTGAGCATGTAACTAAGAACTGTTGCTAGGAAACAGGTGCTCCAAGTTCCAGCCTGGGAATCAGGAACCATGACCTAACACAGTATCCAGCTTTATTTATTGACTTCTGGTGTTAAGAGATAGTGATTGTTCCTCTACTCAGCAATTATAACACCTTTTCATACCTGCTGTCATCACACTCAAACAAAGACACCTGTACACAAACCAGTAGGAAGTGAGATGTTAGATTCAGTGAGCAAAATATGTGTCCTTTCAGTTTCTCTTCTCAGATGCGGTCAAGGTCAACACTACATAAGAGGCCGGAATCAAAAAGCATAGGGATGGAGTGACAATAATGGACAAAGATGGTCACTCCAGAAAAATGTCTAGAACTCATTCTACTAATCAAAGCAAAAAAGTTCATACTGTTCTTTCAAGCAGGAAATGAACTATAAAACAATGAATGATTTGTTTGCAAAAAATTCTTTTCTTCAATTTTCTTTAAAATACAGTTTTACTGTTCTTTATCCTACAGTTATTGAAGGTCTCTAGACTACATGGAGGAATATTCTCTGTTTACTTAAAAAGGCCACACCCAGTGAAGGAGATAGATGCAGTGAAGAAGATGAAACTTTGAGGAGGGGATGAGTGGTTTTACATTGCCAGGGACATTTCTGGAAACGTATATAGGATACAGGATATGTGTGAATGTTGGTTTTACAGTATAATTTTCCAAAATGCAAAATCATAGCTTTCCTGCAAATATTAAAAAAGCATATTTCAAATAGATTCTTCAACATATCAGTGAATAAGGATAATAGTAAGATATTAATATTGATCCAAAAATCATTTGTGGTATTTACAGACAATTTAATAAAGGAATGTTAGCATAAGAGTGTTGAGCTTGGTATAAAACTGATCAATGACCTACAAGGTCATAAGCCATAACCTTTGTTTTTGTTACAAGACAGAAGTCAGAAAGGAATAGCAGTTTTCCGGGTCCAGCTGACTTATTTAAGAGCATTTTGCTGCTGTGACTGAACCAACCACAAGGACCAGGGTGGGACTAAATATGAGAAGAAAGGAATAGCAGTTTTCTGGGTCCAGCTGACTTATTTAAGAGTATGTAAACTAATTTTATTGGACAAAAAAATAAAAGTTGAAATGATACTTTGCTAAATTTGGAACTTTGATTAATAGTAAAGAATGAGTTGGACAAAGTTGAGATCCCAGAATTATGTTAAACAGATCACTTTTTTTTTTACACTATTTCCAGATTATGGATAATTTTAGTATCACCGGCTGGATCAAAGGTTTTGGTTTCTTGATTTTAGCCAAGTTGTATCATTTGATACTTATTTTCCTGATGATATCTTGACTTGCCTTCTGAGCCCCAATCCTTAGCCCTTGTGAGCCAAAGCAGCAAATGTCTGCCTCTAGCCAGCCACACAGTCAGCCCTGTCTGCTCACTCTTGTTAGTGGTACTTCACAAACCTCTGACTCAGTGACTGAGCGTAGCCCTCAGGAAGGACACCTTGAAGATGCGAAGCAAGCGGCACACCTATTCCCCTTTAGGCTGAATCACTGCATTTTTAGAAAAGATAAATTTAATGATCAGCCTTTGCCTTTTCCGATCAGGCTTCCCTTTTCCTGTGTATAACATAATGGCTGACAATATTAACAATTACGCCTCTGTAATCTATAACTAGATGTACACTTGCACCCACAATTTTGGGGACTTTACATTTTTTATGTTTACCTTGATGGAGCTGAAACATATTTTTCTTAATAAAGTAACTCAAGAATGGGGGGGGGAAAGTATCCAATGCACTCAATACTATTATGAAACCAATCTATAAACACAGATTCTTATGAATGGCAAAAGACAAATATAGTCCAGAATGAAAGAGGGGAGAGGAGGAGGAGGAGAGGGGAGGGGAGGGCAAGTGGAGGGAGGAAGGAGGGTATTTGGTGGGATCTCGCCTATGTGCATAATGCAAGGGTACATGTGAAAACAACTAAGAGTAAATTATAAATGTCTTACCACAAAAAAAATAAGTAAGTGATGCTTATGTTAAATCAGTTTGATTTAAGCATTCTACATTGTATATCATATCACATTGTACCTCATAATGTATACAGTTAGAATTTAATAAAAATTGAACTAAAAAAATGAAGACAAAATTTTGTTTTAATATAGAGGTCATGCAGAACCTCTACAACCTGTATGTAAGGTGTAAACTGAAACACTGATGAGGAGCAGTGTGGCAAAAACTCTCTAAAAGATTCTTTCCAGGCTGTCATCCCCAGCAAGGATCTGAATAAAACTAACTTTAGGAGCAGCACCTGTGGCTCAGTGAGTAGGGCGCCAGCCCCATACACCGAGAGTGGTTCCAACCCAGCCCCGGCCAAACTGCAACAACAACAACAACAACAACAACAACAAAAACTAACTTTAGTTCTTTAAAAGCTTGATTTCTTTTTAAGTTCATATCATCCATTTTGCTGCAGTGACTGAACCGACCACAAGGACCAGGGTGGGACTAAATACGAGAAGAAAGCAATAGCAGTTTTCTGAGTCCAGCTGACTTATTTAAGAGTATGTAAACTAAATAACTTCAATTGTGCATATAGAAGAGTTGTTATTTTGTAGTTATTTTTCTTCTTCTTTTTTTTTGTTTTTTGAGACAGAGTCTCACCATGTCACCCTTGTAGAGTGCTGTGATGTCACAGCTTACAGCAACCTCCAACTCTTGGGCTTAAGTGATTCTTTTGCTTCAGCCTCCCAAGTAGCTGGGACTTCAGGTGCCTACCGCAACACCCAGCTATTTGTTGTTGTTGCAGTTGTTATTGCTGTTTAGCTGGCCCAGGCCAGGCTTGAAACCGCCAGCTTGGGTGTATGTGGCTGGCACCCTACCCGCTGAGCTACAAGCATCACTCTATTTTTCTTGTTCTTAATAATTCTGGATTTAGCGTTTTGAGAATTTCTATAAGCCTATTGCTACAAAGAGAGATGAGCCTAAAAAGAGAGTCAATCTAGGCTAGTGTATCTGAGCATTAAGGGACTAAAGCTTTTGTGGTGACACTATCGGAGCTCCATGGCAAACCATATTTGCAAGTATGTAAGTATAATGTTTTCTTATTTTAATCAAAGTAGACTGGCTTTTTAAGACTGATATTTACAAATTCCTTAGAATGAAACAAAGAAAAAAAATTCCTTAGAATAAATATGAGTGAATATAAGGAAGCTATACTTTCTTATCTTTGTGTTACAGAGAATGACTGTCTTTATTGGCTTCTGTAGGGTCTCCAGGTTTCCTCAACATTTGTTCTTTCTATTGAAGGAGAAACATGAAGTCCTTTAACAAACCTGCGACCTGACCACCAGTATGTTTTTCCCTGCAGTCTTGAACACAAGCCAGGGCCTTGAACATTCCCATGCACTGATGAAGCTGTTTCGGTTGCTGACTGAAGCACTAGGATATCTGTGTTTCTGTTGCTACACACATATATACTATTCACATCGCTGAGCCAAATTCCTTAAACTCCCAATGTAAACCCCCTCCTTATGCAGCATATCCAGGTGGAACATCTCCTTTCACTTCTGGAGTGAGGACCAGTGCAACCCTCTGTCGTGAGTTCCCCTGATAACTGGACTGGTTCCCCTGATATTTATTTGGAGACAAGGGCCTCACTTTCTCCCTTGGTAGAGTGCTGTGGTGACATAGCTCACAGCAACATTGAACTCTTGGGCTCAAGCAGTTCTCCTGCCTCATTCTCCTGAATAGCTGGGACTACAGGCACCATGCCTGCCTGTCACTTCGGCTAAGGCTGGTCTCGAACCAGTGAGCTTAGGAAACCCACCTCCCTCGGCCTCCCAAAGTGCTAGGATATCAGCTGTGAGCCACCATGCCCAGCCCTACCCTGATATTTAATGCTTCTTTCTTTGGAATCCCAGCTGCCTCACCCTGGGATTGTTTGGAGTGTTCCTTGCAGGAATCCCCTCACTGCCTCTATGGGCTGCTCCAGCCATGCCTTCTGTTGACTCTGACATTTGAGAGTTGGGTAACATCCTCTGAGTAAAATCAAGTTCTTTCTGAATTTTAAAGACCTTTATACTTGGTCTAGAAATCCAGTAAGATATCTAATCCTAATTTAATTTTTGTTCCAGTATAGATTACCTGCTTTAAAAAAATCTACAAGTCTTTTGGATATGTTTTTCTTTTTTTTTTAACCCATGATGAAGTTTTAAAATAAAGTTCCAGTAATGAATTGTTTTACTCATCCTGCTTGCCTTATGTATTTAATTTGAAAGTTATGGTTTGTGTGTTCAGTTGAGAGAAATTCTGAATTATTCTCACTTTCTGAGTTGCATTTTATAATTTCTGACTTCATTCTCTCTAAATTTGTTTATGTGCTTATTTAATCATTGTTTTGCAATAAATTTTTCAATTCAAAAATTAAATGATTTGTTTGATTGTAGACCATTTAATAACATTTTAATATATTAGAAACATGTGGGGAAAAATTAGTTAATAAATTACACATTGATGGCTGGTCTCTGTGGCTCACACCTGTAATCCTACCACTCTGAGACGCTGAGATGGGTGGATTGTTTGAGATTAGTAGTTTGAGACCAGGCTGAGCAAGAGCAAGACCCTGTCTCTGCTAAAAATAGAAAAACTAGTCCCAGCTACTCAGGAAGGCTGAGGCAAGAGGATTGCTTGAATCTAAAAGTTTGAGGTTGCTATGAGCTATGATGATGCCGTGACACTCTACTGGTATACATATCCAGCAATTAAAAAAAAAAAAATGGAGACTTTACATCACTTATGTTTACCTGGATGGAGCTGAAGTTGAAACATATTCTTCTTACTAAAATATCTCAAGCATGGAAAAAGAAAGTATCCAAGGTACTCAACACTAATATGAAATCAATATATAAACACTTACACACTCACATGAAAGATAAAACACAAATATAGTCTAGCAAGGGGGAGGGGTGAGGAAGGAGAGGATGGGGGAAGTGGGGACAGCGATTAATGGGACCTCAGCTAATGTGCACAATGTTAGGGTATTCAACACGCCTCCCCTGGGTGAGGGGCTCTTCTACAACTTGAACTTTACCTTGGAAGTGAGAACAACATAACCTACAAATCTGTTCCCTCATATAATTTGAAGTAAAAAATAGACGCATAAATAAAGCAGAAGAAAGTTCCAATTTTTCATTCTCCTGTTTATGTTATCTTCTTAAAATAAGTACTTGTTAAGGACCTCTTCCATGATTTGTGGTTACTTTCCTAAACCCTCAACTCTGCAGTTCCCATTAGCAGTATGTTTGTATTTTTTTGTTGTTGTTTAAAGAAGAGATATTCATTCAGTGGCTATTATAGAGCAGTATCTGGATTTTCTTTATATTCTAAACTGTGATCATAACGTTATTTTTGTCTTTCTTTTTAATGTCCATTTTTTCCTCTAGGCATGATTTTCTTGACCCATCTTTCCATAACTGCTGCAAGGAATTCTTCACTGGGCTGTCCAATGGTAGCTTTATGACTACATGGTCAACTTTCAACCTGAGAATATCCTCTTGATCATCTGTTACAACACTTTTAGAAATACATTCCTTCACTAGGAGATGTTGCAGCTGCCATTTTTTTCCTTTCTGAATCCTGACTGTACTTTGTAATTATCACATTCGCATGTTAATTCTATACATTTTCTAACCAAGAAGTACTGTCTCAGCACACATCTAAAAATCTATGGGAACTAATATTAAATAAACTGTTGCTTTAATTGAGAAATTTAAATTTATTAAAATTGCAATCTCATTTAAGCTTCAGGAATGACAAATCTGAAATTTAAGAAATTTGAGCAAACTTCTCAATCTCCTTCAGAGAGTAAGTGACTAAGCCAGATTACTCATTGACGTCTTTTTGGTATGGATACCTATTTGAAAATCAAAATTTGCCTCTGTCACTCACTTCTCTACCTAAGTTCTTCAATTGCTCCTATCACCCGAAAGATTAAGTCTAAATTTGTAAGCAGGATGCATAAGCTCTTCCATGAATTGGCCCCTTTTTATAGATATTGCTTCATTTCTTGCTATTTTACACCACACTCTTCTTACAAAATGCCTCATACAATATATCATTTCACAGCTCTATTCTTTTATTCATACAGTTTCCTTTGACAGAAATGCCAGCTCCACATTTTTCTTTAACCTTTATAGCTCTTTTTCTTCAAGCCCTGGCTCATAGCCACTCTTGGTGCTTTCTAAGAATACCTGGGTGATTTAAGTGTTCCTCTTCTGTGCTTTACAGGGCTCTGTGAATGCTCGCCATGAGCTGAATACTATATGGCATAGAAATCAATGATATTTTATCTTTGCTCTCCTACCAGGACATAAACTTTTCGAGGAGGATGCCTTTCATTTTACTCTTTCAGTATTATTATGTTACCATGTTTGCCACGTAATCGGTATAACACTAACAGCATATTAAACTAATTATTTAATAAAACTTGAAACAAGGGAAAGATGACTAGATCTGCCTACATATAAAGGGGATTGGATTATGTTTAACTTAAGTGTAGTTAATTTACATATTCATCTCTAAGTTTCTACCGGGGGGTCATGTTTTCAAAATTTTAGAGAAAATCAACAATTTTAAAGTTACATAATATTATTACGGATGATTAATAATAATGTATACTAAACATTCTGTTTTAAGTTAGGCTCAGTAGATATATGGAATAATGTATTTCTCACCATAGTCCTATAACAGAGGTACAATGAATAATCCAATTTTCAAGTGAGAAAGTTAAAGAGCTGAAATATTAAGAAAATTGCCAAATAATTGATAGTTAGTAAATGATAAATATGGAGATTGAAGTACTACAGTGTGATCCCAGATTCCAAGAACGTACCCACATTAGAGCTTCCGTGTTCCATTTACATAAAGGATTAACTTTAATAGAGTCTCATAGAACCATAAAAATAAGATGTACAAATCAGATAAGAACAGTATACCTGGAGATCAAAGCAAAACTGAAATGAACATTTCGGGAGGTTCTGAATTCTATGTTTAAAATTATTACAACTGACCACTGCCTGTTTTCACAGACTACTAGAAAAGTGTTACAAAAAATATAACCGTGAGAGGGCATGTTAATAGTCCAATAAAGTTCTTGTTGGAGAATGGACTCGTTTTTGGAAGTCACTGGGAGGTAAAAGTACCGAAGGTGAGTGTGAGATGTTTTCACTATTGGTTGCTTACCAGAAAAACCTTATTCTTAGAGTTTACACATTTCCATTTTGTGAATTTTGACAGGTGACAAAATTTCCTATTCTTAAGGCTAAAAATACCTGCTTCTTTGTAAACATAAGGCATGGGCTTTTGACTGAGCAACCTGATTCAGGCAGCTACATTTTTAAATTTATTGATAATGAGAGAAGGAATCAGGAACAGCTTTTTTCTGTTAGTAGTAAGCTTGCATTTGGGGAACAGAATAGATGAGATAGCAGCCATGAAGTTGTCGCTGGAGCGTTGGCAGCAGAGCCTGATGCATCCAGCTGTCAGCAGCGGCAACTCACTGTTTCCTTTGTGTTGTGTGACTGAAATTTTGATCCAGATTCATAATCTCTTTTTTCTCTCCCATATTCTGAATGTTTGTCCACTCTATCTGGGTATTTTGTGAAATAATATTCATTTAATTAATTCATGTTCTTTAAAAATAGTCTGAATTTATTACCACTGCTAGTGTGTAAGAACCTTCACTAACATAGACAGTCAAATTAACAGATGTCTTGGGAAATTGGGGAATCAGGAACTGATCTTCTGGTTTGCCTGAGATTCAAAGAAGTAAAACAATCCAGCCAATATTATAGGCTAGGACTATGGTAGCCCATGGTGTGCACTGCTAAAATATTAAATTACAATTCAACTGTGACTAGGCAAGAAGTGAAGGTTTTGGAGAATTGAATTGTTAAAGGCATAAAGAATATGAAGGACATAAGAAAGATGACTGCTTCTAACAGCACCAGTCTCCTTAGAGATAGAAGATAAAACTCAAATCCCTAACTATACCCTTCAGGGCATGGGCTGAACTTCGAGATTTTATGATTTTGTTAAAGAAAATTCTGAGCCTGTTGCATTTATTTGGCAGAGATAGTCAAGTTTAGAAAGCTAAACTAAACTGGACCAAAAAAAAAAAAAAAAAAAACACTTCAAAATATGGTTAGGAGTTGTTGTATCCTTAGGTCTAGTTAGGGAAACACAGTGCAAAATAAAACAAACACCTATTTTATTAGAGAGCACTTATGAGGAATCAGCGGAAAGTAAAAAGGAGGCTCTGGATTGACATTGAACAAATCAGTGCTGAAAGAAGCCACTGCCACTGGGTCTGACGAATAAAGAGAAGATTTGATCACTAAAACCTAGAAGCTTGCAAGAGCAGCCCCTAAGAAAGAGGCACTCTCATCTCTGAGAAAGAGCTGGTGCTTTGTTTGTGCTGGTACCTCAGGGCGTCCGAAGAGAGTCCCCTCAAGCTATGGCTCAAACACAAGTAACGTTCAACTGAGTCTATCATCCTTGAGGACGCTCAATGAACTGATTTGGGGAGGGTAGAAAACAGCCTAAAATCAGAACAAAATGCAGTTACATGGTGAAACCATCAAGATGGTACAAAGCAGGGCAGAAGGAACAACTTCTTTCAATTTCATAGCATCTCACCAGCACCTGCTGTCCATGAGACCTGCTATGGAAGCAGCTGGACAAAAAGTGAAGCTTGAGTTTGCGTTTCCAGTATTACAGACAGACTATAAATTGGCCAGGGTGGGGGAGAGAAGAGCCAAAAACTACGTCAAAATGCTTCTAGTGACCAAGGAATTACAAATCAAACTCAAACAAAAGGCAACCTATTATTCATCATTCCTTATGAGTTCAAACAACGATATAATTCAGGATAGATGGTGTTTCTACGATGTTTAATGTGGGAAATCATTTTACTCCCAATTTTTTATTTTGCTATTATCAATGTGGAATGATCAAAAGTTAGGAGTGTCATCGTGAGTCTTCATGTTCACCACCTATGTGAATACGTTCAGAACATTCTTTTAATCTTATTTTTATGTTTATTGAAAAGTAATTTTATGTCTGTTTACCAAAAAAAATTGTGTTTGTAAAAAAATTCAGTGTAGGTAAGAATAAAGTCAAATTGACACTTTCAAAGAAAAGAGTGGATGTGAAAATGTGGGACAATAGCATAGTATCCAGTATATCTGGTGACTTACAGATTTCAAATTTGTCAAATTTCTCAGACCTTGACTGTGAAAACAAATTGATCAATAAAGAATTAGGCGCTAAGAACTAGAATGTAGAAAATGTGTAGAGCTATGGAATACCTTCCACTCATAAGCCCCCTTTGCTCTTGACCTTTCTGGACTGAAAGTGGAATTTAAATATACTTCTCTCAGGTATTCATTGCGTGGTCTAAATTCTACCACCCTTGAGCATTTCTGGGAAAAGAAAATAAGCTCCACCTGGTCCAACATGCTAAGCAAGAAACTATTTTTTTTTTATAAATTTCAGATTAGTATGAGGGTACAAACTAGTTCCAGTGTCTACATTTGTTAGGTGGAGTCCCTGCACCCAGGATGTGCCATGTACCCTTACTTTGTGCTCATTAGTGGGAGAACCCCAGTCACCTATTTCTTCCCCCATCCCCTTTCCCACAAACCTCTTAAGTGTTGAATGTATCTGTAACAGATAAAGTGGATTAATAAAAGATATGGAAAGGCTGATTCCTTTTTTCTTTGTTAAATCACATTTTTCAGGAACTAAAACTTGATTCCTAAATTTCTTGTTACTTACAATACTTGTTGCTGGGATCCGGAAGAAAGTTTAAAATGTGTAAAGGGGCAGTAATTGGTTAGGCGAAACTTTGATGAGATTATGTGATCATCAGAGCAGCAGTACAGTACAGGGCAGCATTGCCTTGGGGATTGGTTGTGGAATTTTGGAAACAAGGCTGGAATAGGTGCTGAAGGGAAAATTAAGTTCATGAGTAGTTGGACCACGCTGTAGAATGCCAAAAGCTGTTTATCCTTGTGCCCCTCTCAAAGCACAACAATAAGTTAAAAAGATCACTGTGGCTGAAAAGGAGCTAATCAAAAGAAAGGTGGGGTGGCTTTTTAGCAGAATCCATCATATCCAGTATTTATTCTAGCAAAAGACTGTTCTGCAATTAATTCTCTGTATTCAGTTAGTAAAAATGATTCAAATGTAAATCCAAACACAAATAGCCAAAGAGCTGTAATGTTTAACTCCTAAGCAAAGTCTTGGTCTCTCAAATCTCTAACAGAAAAAAAAAAAAAAAAAGGTAAAAAGAAAGTTGATACATTAGTGCAGCTCCTAAAATAAGACTTTCTTTCCAATTCTTCATTCCCGTGAAGAACCGTGGACCAAGGACGGTCCTCCTGAGAGCAAAGCTTGGGCAGGTTAACCAGCCAATCAAATAAATTATTACACTATCAAGTAAACAATGTATGTTTAAGTATCGATTTTTAAGGAATACGCTACACTAGCATAATATAATTATAGCCCCTTTCTCTCCTTCCCCCACCCCCAAAGATAACCATTGTATTTTAATGGCGTTGACTGTGGTAAATTCATCCATTGAATATAAAGTACATGTCTCAGTTTGTTTTTTATATCATCATTTTCAGTCAATTGAATAAGAAGTATGCTCTGAATTTGGGGCAGCTTGACAGAGGCTCTTTTTAACTCACCTTTCGCTTCCTCTGAATAGAGAGTAGTAGAGGAGGATTCCTATAAGAATTAAATCTAATAACGTACTTAGCAGGCATAGCCTCCTTGATATTAAACAGTAAATAAATGATAGCTATTATGAAAATGAGGCATATTCATATCTCCAGCTCTTCAATTTTGTCCTATTTTTACACAACGATTACTGTCTACCATAGTTGCATTATCTCTGATACCTACATCCTGCTGTATTTCTATTACTATGACATTTCTATCTGATGAGATGGCATACATAAACTATAAATAGGCAATGAGAAAAAACAGGATTCACTTTTATACCACAGATCGTTATCAATACCCAGGCCACTTCCTGGCATAGATATTCTAAATTAGATAAGAAATATCATGATTGACAGATACATCATAGTTTTATAATTTTGTTTGCTATACTTGCTGCCTTGGCATCCATTTTTAGGTCTGACAAGTTGTTTGGAACCTAGTTATACCCTTTCACTTTTGACCTACTTAAAACTTTCTTCTCCATCGACCCCACTAAAAAGTGGGCAAAAGACATGAGCAGAAACTTTTCAAATGAAGATATACTAATGGTCAACAAACTCATTTAAAAAATGTTCAGTGTCACTAATTGTTAAGGAAGTGAAAAATCAAAACCACAGTGAAATATCACCTAACTTCAATGAGAATGTATCCCATTAAAAAGTCCCAAACCAGGCATGCTGGTGGCTGAGCTCACTGGTTTGAAACCAGTCTAAGCCAGAGCAAGACCTCATATCTAAAAAATAGCCAAGCGTTGTGGCAGGAGCCTATAGTCCCAACTACTTGGGAGACTCTGGCAAGAGAATAGCTTGAGCCCAAGAGTTTGAGGTTGCTGAGAGCTGTGACGCCAGAGCACTCTCCCAAGAGTGACAAAGTGAGATTCTGTCTCAAGAAAAAAAAGTCCCAAAACAACAGATGTTGGCGTGGATGAGGAACTCTGTGCACAGTGGAAATATAAACTAGTGCAACCTGTATGGAAAATTGTATGCAGGTACCTCAAAGATCTTAAAATATACCACCATTTGATCCAGCAATCCCACTGGCTGAGTATATTCCCAAAGGAAAAAGGTCATTTTATAAAAAGGATACCTGCACTTGAATGCTTATATTAGCACAATTTGCAATATAGACAAGTGGAAACAACACAAATGCCCACCAGTACATGAATGGACTAATAATATATGGCATATGCCTACTACTGAGTACTACTCAGCCATCTGATTCTGATGGGGGTCCTCAAACTTTTTAAACAGGGGGCCAGTTCACTGTCCCTCAGACTGTTGGAAGGCCAGGCTGCGGGCCCCAAGACGAGTCGGCTACTAAGCAGGACAGGCAGGGGCAGCAAAAACACCCAGTGGGCCAGATAAATGTCCTCAGCCTGCCGCATGTGTCCTGCAGGCCATAGTTTGAGGACGCATAGTACTGACCTGGCATCTTTTGGATGACCTGGTGGGAACTGGAAACTATTTGTTTGAGAGAAATATCACAAGAATGGAAAAACGAACACATGTACTCTCTAACAAACTGGAACTCAGTCAACACTTACTTGCACATATGGAAGTAAATCTCAGTTAAAATCAAGCTGGGAGAACGGAGACTGAGGGGCTGGGAAAATTCACACCTGTTGGGTACAATGCACACTGCCTGGGTGAAGGGCACATTTACATGTATAACTTTGACTCAATCTGTAAAAAAAACAAAGTATGTAAACAAAACATGTGTACTAATATTCTGAAATTTAAAACAAGAAAAATAATAAAATAATAAAATGTTAACATAATTGCTATTTAATAATTGTAAAATGATGTAATAGTATAACAATAACAATATATTTTGTATGAAAAAAATCCCCCTCCTTTTACGGTTGTATAAGCTATAAATAGGCTTCTCATTACCTATTTATAGTTCATTCCTAATAACCTGCTTATTCCTTAACAGACTGTCCTAAACCCAGCACATCCCTCAGCTGCTGACCTTAATTAAACCTAATGGTCAACACTAGTATCATTCTCTCTCTTCCTTTCTCTGGCTTCGGTCAACTCACCTGCTGGTTGAACATCCTGCCATCTCTGGACTCCCCATCACTGACCACCATAAGAACTCCTTTTTTTCGTGGGTCTGTAAGTAATAAAATACTTCTGTTATTTTGTGTCCCTTTTTTGTTTTGCTTATCCACTGTGACTCACCTGACCAATGCACCAAAACCTAATTGTCCCAGTCAAGATTCTCTGAGAGCGTAGCTATCTTGGTAAGAAAGAAATAGATACAGGTCAAAAAAGCCACAGAAATGTCTGCAGACATAAACAAGTTCCTATGAAAGGGAATTCTGGTCACAGTTGGACACTTAGGCATTAAGCCTCTGTCAGTTGATCGTTATCAATACCCAGGCCACTTCCTGGCATAGATATTCTAAATTAGATAAGAAATATCATGATTGACAGATACATCAGAGGGCAGGGCTAGGATTTATAACCACCCTCCAGAGAGAGACCTCAAGACTAAATGAGAAAAACAACAACAACAAAAACAAGCTGCCTCAGCTGGCAAATTTTGTGGATCAAGTTTAATAAACAGAAAATGCTCAAAATATATAGTGTTGCCATGTAACTCTATTCAAAACAGCAGACAAAGTATAGATGAAGAAAATAAAAATCTCTTAATTGATGTAAAAATAAAATAAATTTCAACTCTTTACAACATTAAAAAATATATATAGGCGATGGAACCACATGCCAATTTACCGGTGCCTTGCAGATGGTCTGTTAGGCGCTGAATTCTCATTATCTAAGTCAATGTCCCAACAGTACATCTCATTTCAATCGTGCTCACTCATTGTCCCTCTGACATGAGCTTCTTTTCTAATAACTTGACATATTTCTTTCCACAGCCTTCACACTGTCTTACACTGAGGACAAAAGATGATTCAACAGAAGGGAACAAAGTATGCACCAAGGGAATTAATATAGAAAGACTCTGGCCACCACAATATTGAACAATAGGATTTTAGTGAACTAGCACTGAAAATGGATGTCAGGAGGGATCAAGAAAGGGGAGGGAAAAGGAGAAATGCGTAGTTCATAACATAAAAAGGGTTACTTTATAGTATAAGAAAAATTGAGGCTCCTGATTAGGAAATACTGCCACCTGGTGTGAATTTTGCTTATGCAGTCCTGTTGCCATGGAGTGTTGCTAGTATACTTTATTAAAGCTTTAAGGGTCCACATTTACAGAATATAGATTTATCATTAAATGCTGTATGCTTGGAAAAAAGTCACTGTTACAATCCCATATAATTTTAATTCATTTGAGTATTTTCACATAACATCATGAACAAAAGATAGCATAAAATGTTAACAACTTAATAATTAAATAATAATAATAATAAACTTACCCCACAAATATAACTTATCATTCTGGAAATTTTCTATTTTTGCAATTTTGTGATTTATCTGTAATTCCTGCTGTGATTCTTTAATGTTACATTCATGAAAAATATTTTCACACTGCATGAAAGAATGAATGTATGTTTTATATTATATTCTTTCTTTTCCTATTATTCTGCCACACAGCATAAAAGAAATGTTTAAAATGAACTATGTTTGCCATCTATTCAGTAAAGAAAAAAAATCAATGTTGTCTTTCCTGAAAGTTAAGTAAGGAGTAGAATGCTGAAATTCTTTGTGTGACTGACATTAGAGCAGATGGTATGAATCAATATTGTGCTTTTAAGACAGTTATCTGGAAATAGAGAGATACCTGGTGTGAATAAAATAAAATTCTAGTTTTCTTACTTGTTAAGACTTGCAACTAGCTCACATTTTGGAATTATTTAATGATAAGATACAACATACATTACCTTCATCACTGAGGTAACCTATTATATTTAGGTATATTTTGAAATATATGAAATATTCCAATCATAAAATTTTTTTCAAAAAATAGTTACTATTGCTCTTTGCTTCTTTACTATTATAGATATAAATTCTTTTTGGAAATTTTTTTTAAATCATTCAAGAAAATTCTTAAAATATTTTATTGCAAGTACCTTTATTTCATTTCTAATCTCAAAAAATACTTCAGCAGGCAATATAATTACTTATTGGCACGTCATGTTATTGGATATATTGTGTCATTTTTGTTTGTTTTGACAAGTTTTCTTTTCAATCAAAAAAATACTTCAGCAGGCAATATAATTACTTATTGGCAAGTCATGTTATTAGATATATTGTGTCATATTTGTTTGTTTTGACAAGTTTTCTTTTCAATCAAATTGCTTATCCGTTTTGGCAACTGAAACTTTTATATTGAATTCTGAGATTTTCCCTTCATTTTTTAATATTCTTTTTTTTTTTTTTTTTTTTTTTTGAGACAGAGTCTCAAGCTGCAACCCTGGGGAGAGTGCCATGGTGTCACAGCTCACAGCAACCTCAAACTCTGGGACTTAAATGATTCTCTTGCCTCAGCCTCCCAAGTAGCTGGGACTACAGGCACTCACCACAATGCCCAGCTATTTTTTATTTGTAGTTGTCAATGTTGTTTGGCAGGCCTGGGCTGGATACGAACCCACCAGCTCTGGTATATGTGGATGATGCCCCAGCTCTGAGCTACAAGTGCTGAGCCCATTTTTGAATATTCTGCAGTTTTGCTACTACATATCCAGAAATAGATTTCAGTTTAATTTATACAAATAAGAATGTCAATACATGTAAGACATGAATATACACAATCTGGGTATTAGCAATAACATGTTGGCTGATGAGAACATGATGAGTTGGCTTATTTAACTTAGGGTCCCTCACAGAAGATGAAGATCTTTGAAAGCTTCTGTACAAAATTTAGTTTTGATATAGATGCCTCATATTTTCAAGTCAGGTAATGTGATGCTTCCAGCTTTATTTGCTAAAGATTGCTTTGAGTATTCAGGATCTTTCATAGACCATAAAAATTTTAGGGTTTATAAAAAATTTTTAAGAAAAATGTCATTGGAATTATAATAGGGATTATATTGAATGTGTAGATTCCTTAGGGTAATATACACATTTTTAACAATATTATTCCAGTTCCCAAACATGGATGTGCTTCAATTGGTTTATGTCCTACCACTTCTTCCACCAAGGCATTATAGTTGTCAGTAGATAGATATTTCACCTTCCCTGTTAAATTTATTTGTGTTTTATATTATTTTATAGCTTCTATAATGGGATTGTTCATGATTTCTTTTTCAAATATTTCTCTTTTAGTGTATAGATACACTCTTGACTTTTGCATGTTGATTTTATATCCTATAGCTTTTGTGAATTTGTTTATTAAGTTCTAACAATTTTTTGATAATCTTTAGCATTTTCTATATTTAAGATCAGGTCATCTGATCTGAAAAATGAACAATTTAACTTCTTCCTTTCAAATTTGGATTCCTTTTATTTCTCTCTTGCCTACTATCTCTGGCTAGAACTTCCAGTTCTGTGTTGAGTGGATGTCCTTGCCTTGTTGCTGATTTTAGAGCGGAAGCTTTCAACTTTTCTCTGTTGGTTATGAAGCTAGCCATTAGTTTGTGCTATGTGCCACTTATTGTGTTGAGGTACACTCCTTCTATGCCTAATCTGGGGGGAGGGATAACTACTATGCACCTGTTAAGACGGTCATAGACTTTTGTCCTTTATTGTGTTAATGTAGTGTATCACATTTATAGATTTGTGTATGTTTAACTATCCTTGTATCCCTGGAATAAATACCACTTCAAAAATATGAATGATCCTCTTAACCTACTGTTGAATTCATTTCACTCTTATCTTATTGATGATTTCCTGCATCTATGTTCATCAGAGATTCTGGCTTGTAATTTTCTTTTCTTGTAGTGTTTTAGCTGGCTTTGATATCAGGGTAATGCTGGCCTCGAAATTACTTTGGACATATTCTCTCTCCTTTAGTTTTTTTGAAAAGTTTGAAGATTAGTATTAGTTCTTTCTTAAATGTCTGGGAGAATTCAATAGTTAATCCATCAGATTTGCCTATATATATGTATGTGTGTATATATATACATATATATATATATCTTTTTTTTTTTGCAGTTTTTTTTTTTTGGCCATGGCTGGGTTTGAACCCGCCACCTCCAGCATATGGGGCCTGCGCCCTACTCCTTTGAGCCACAGGTGCCGCCATATATATATATATATATTATATATTTATATATATATATATATTTTTTTTTTTGAGACAGTTTCACTTTGTCACCCTCGGTAAACCGCTGTTGAGTTGTAGCTCACAGTGACCTCAAACTCTTGGACTTGAGTGATTCTCTTGCCTCGTTCTCCCAAGTGGCTGGAACTATAGGTCCCCGTTACAATGCCCCGCTATTTTTAGAGATGGGATCTGGACCTGGCTCAGGCTGGTCTTGAACTCCTGATCTCAAACAATCCACCTGCCTCGGCTTCCCAGAGTGCTAGGATTGCAGGTCTGAGCTGCTGTGTCCGGACTCTTTTTTATATTTTTTAAATTTCAAAATATTAATAATGTAACATTAAATATATAATGATTTTAATTGTATTAAAAATGGATTTATGCTAATTTAATATTAAAAGTTAATATTAAATAATACTATTTCAAAATATTAATAAAAAATTTTGTTACATGGATACACTCTATAATGCTGAAAGTATGTGAGGCCTTTATCAACGACTATTCACATACACACATTCTGTTATACAACTAGACACTCAGAACCAAGCAGTGAAAGCAGGTACATTATTCATCATGATAATTGCCAAAATACTCCTCATACTGGCTGAATATTTGGTAGAATGTGCCTACCTTTCTGGTATTCACAATCACCATCAATCAGTAATATAAAGAATAGTTTGAAGATCACATTACCTAGGTTTATTCAAGAGTTAATTACGGTTCTAGGTGACTCTAGATACGTGTAAAGACTGAGCAACAGAATCCGCTGTTCAAGGTTCTTCTCTCACCAACTTTTGGCTCAGGTTTTTATTTTACTTTGGTTTTTAATTTTGTTATTTGCAGATTTTCCTTGATTGCTTGTAAGCATAAATATTCAAAGTATTGATTTATTTTATATATCACTTACATGTATTTTTAGAGGGTTTTATTTATTTTTTTTAGATTTTCTTAGTTTTTGATCTTGCCTTTTATGTATTTCTTTACTTAAAGGGCTCTTCTTTTAGATTAAGCAATTATTTATTTGATCATGTCTGTGTGATTCAATTTTTCCTAGAGTGGCAGTAAAGAGCTGAATGTGTTGAAAGCGAAGTTGGCTTGCGACGCATATTCAAAGCAAATATCTTAATTATAATCTTTTTGTCTATCTATCTATCTATCTATCATCTATCTCTCTGTTCATTTGTTAAAGAACTCTAACACAAATGTGATGGTCCCAGACAAATACGATGTAACTAATACATTACTAAACAAAGGCAAATAAAGTAAAAAAAAATTGATGTATACTCTTCTGTATTTTGTCTCTTACATCACAAGACACTCCAGTTCAAAAGAAAAGAGAAATATTGTAAAGTGGTGAAATAACTTTTCTAAATAGACTATCAACAGAGTAAGACATTCTTCTCCAGATAGATTACATTTGAATTTTCAAGGAAGACATTACTATCTTTGGGAAAATACTTATGTTTTACATGTGCCTAAATACCACTTTAATATTGACCCATTATATTTCATATTATTCATTTTTACATATTTTGCCTTAAATATATTAGTTCTAAACTTCCTCGATTCTTCACTAATGCATTTTCATAGTTTTTGCATCAATTAGAGCAGAAGTTCTTCTAGAAGTTTTTCCTCACTATTGGTTCTCTGTTTAACCTGATTCATTATTTTGTTACCTTAATAGAATTTAACTACCTAACTTCGTAAGAGCTGGAAAAAACATATCTAAACATCTGCTTAAGAAACATTTAGAATTAAGATATAAAAGCACTAGGTGAATTACCAGGAGTAGGATTGAAAATGTATTTGTCTTATTTCTTCAGTTTTTTGATTCAATGCATATTTTTTGTTCAAAAAACTATGTAGCCAGTGCTGTCCCAAGTGACAGAAATATAGGATGAAACAAGGAAACCAAAGTTGAGTTGCCCGCAGAGATGACTTTGCCATGTAGTTTAGAACTACACTTTTGGAGAAAATGATTATGTAACATGGTGATATTAATATTTCTGTGCAGGTAACATCATGTTATCTCTTGCATCAACTTTTGGAGAACTATGTTATTGTGATCATTCTGTAAGTTACAATTCTTTTTTTTTTTTTTACAGAAAGTTAACCTCAGCTTAATTAATTCTTCACAAAAATTCCTATTTCACTTTCAGACAAGAGTAACTTCTCAGGCCAAAATGTTAATTTAAAATGGTATGGCACAATCGCCTTTTTAATTATTCCTAGGGTCTGTTTGCCTCTGGGATGGAGAGCATGGGATTGATGCATTTTCTGCTTGGAATACTTTTCTTTGTAACACAATGCATTCTTATTTGATTTTTAAGACAGAATTCAATACCAGATCTTTTATATAGCCTACCAATTTCTTTTACCATCCCCAGGGAAGTAACCATCTCTCTCTTATGCTGTTACTATATAATACGCTCTCTTTAAAAATCCATCAAACATACTATACTGCATTTTAAAGAATTTATATCTGTTTTAATAGGTTGGAAACTCCTAGAACTCAAAGTTGGTTAATGATTTACTCATTTTTATTTCTCTGAAGTACAAGGAATAGCATCATAAGAATACCTTTGTATCAAAATTATAGAATACCAGGATAAGTGAGTATCATTAAAAATGTTGGAAGTCCAAAGAATTCGTGAGTGTTTTTCTTACCTCTGTGTCCTTGAGTGATATTACCTTGTTTGATATGTTTCACTTCTGTTTTATTAAAATGATTGTTTCATCAATCTAAGCTTTTATGTTTCCATTCTAAAATGGAAACAACTTGAGGGTTTTTGTGAGGTTTTATGTGTTTCTTTTTTTTTTATAAAAGCAGACTCTTTCAGAGTATTGAGATCATATGATCTTCCTACTAACTAAGCATATTTCTTATTATTAGGAACTAGAATTAAATGAATGTGTCTTAGAGAGATGGAAATAAAATACTTTTATTGACAGACTAAATGTCAAAGCTCTTCATGACTGATGAATATCAACACTAGGATAAGAAGTAAGAAATAAGGGACCCAACTAGGACATTTTTTATTTTTTAGCATGATATCTTTTTGTTGTTGTTGCTGTTGTTTTTGTTTTTCCAACTTTATTTAGAAAAACAAATTAGCATAATATCTTAAAATAACGGGGATAACGTATGTTAACTGTGGTGCAGAAGGTGTACTTTAGAAAACCAATTTTTAGATAGATGCTTTTCATCATTCACTTGGTGAAGGACATTATTATTTTCTTAAGTAAAATTTTTTCTAAAAACATGGTCTTCTTTTCAACTCTTCCAGGGAAAAGGAAGGAAAGGATTGCATGCATGCTTGATTCTCAGTGCACTACTGATGGAGTGGTGTTAGCATGGAGTAAGAGATCCCCATTGAGAAAATGATAGTCATGAATGGCTGGACGAGGTCATGTGGACCTTTCCTATTTTGAGATTCATCTTCCAGGGTGATTTTAGGGGTTTTGGTGCTTTTTTCAATTCAAAAAAACTCTTTAAATCTACCTTATAACCTCAGCCCTCCCAGGCCTTCTAAAAACTGAATATCTCTCTACGGTGTGCGGAAGTGCACTTAGTGATGAGGCTCGATGCTTCAAGAAAGGTTGTCAGAGGAGATGATTTGCTCCCGAAGGATACCACACATCAATGAGTGGACGAAGGCAAGACATGACAAGCTTGCTTTGTTGTCATAAATGGTTATTAATTAACAAATTGAGTAAGTACAACTCACCAGGACAGGAGAGAAGGGCTAAAAGCAGAAATAGTACCAAATGTTACTTAGAATAATCAGAGATTTCTAAGCGACGCCAACAGATCTAGGTGATGTTTTCATAATATTAGTATTTTTCAAAATATACACAGGGTACAAAAATGTATACACCTTCTAAGAAAGGAAAAAACTGTTTTAAAATCGTTAAGTCATGTTTGACTTCTGCAGTTATAAGAGGTGCTCAAACATGACTTGTGTTTGTCTTTTCTTATCACTGTATTTTGAATATGACAATTTTAATAAAGTTTTTAAAAATGTGTATGATTTTTTGGCACTCTCTGTCCTTGATAAAAATATAGAAATAATAGGTTTTACATTTTACTAAGTATATTTTCTGTTAATCTACCAAATAAATGCTGTCCATGTTTAAATTTATTTTATTTTTGAAATAATGGAGCTGTTTTAAAATTGTAAGTAACATTTTATTTTGACATAGTCACACTTGTTAACTTACATATATTTACATATTATCCATTTACATACAATATCTCAGTACAACAGTAGAAAGAACCCAGAGAAAATAGACTGTGTTTCCTTGAATTTCATGATCATATTGCCCATATTCATTTTTTAAATTTATATTAATTAGGGGTTGTGTTTTCTAAGAAAGACTTGATTCTAGTAGCTCAAGAAAATACAGATTTATTTATCTCATGCAAAAATAAATTTACAGATGGGTACTCTAAGGCTGGAATTCTGCCTCAAAAATGTCATTGAGAAGCTGGTCATATTCTATTTTTTGCTACAGTTTCCTTAGCAATATAAAGTGTTGGATTCTGGCATTCCAGGAAAGAAGAAATAGCCATGAATGTAGCCCCAGTTGATCTCTACTTCTATTTCTTTGGCCACATTTGAGTCACATGAACACTCTTAGGTTCAAAGACATTTAAAAAATGCATGAGATTGTTAAAGGTTTCCTGTCCATATGTTAAAGGCAGAGTAAATAGCCATTTGTTGTTGAGTGAGCCATTCGCAGTATCTGTCCCATTTTCTTCTGGAATAACACCATTCTTTTACTACCCCAAGTCTTTGGCTAACCTTTCTTATTCTACTTTCTTTGATTTCTCTGCATTAAAACTCATTTGTATACTACCATTTAAATTTGTAGTTGTACTGGTAATGCACATCAATCAGACTCCCAATTACATACCTACTGAATTAAACAAAACTTGCAATTGAACATTAAAATAAATGATTAGATAATGCCATACATATTTTAGAAAAGAAACTTACCAGTGCCAGGCTTTGCATTGGTTGAGAAACTCATTTACAGTCTATGGACTCCCTGCCCTGGAGGAAGAAAAAGCATTAATGGCTGTAAAAGAGATATAAAGAATATTTTAGTCATTCTGCCTCTACATTATAAAATCGGTTCCTTCAAATGCAGCTCCAAGCTTTCTCTGACTAAAGCAGCCAGGTATTTTCTTCTCTCGGTGAGTTCTTATTTATCTATGTCTGTTCAAGGAGTATGTAATATGACTAGGATTCAGAGAAAGGGATAGTGTCTGCCTTTATAGTACATAGTTGTCAAAAAGCATTCTATGGAAGGGGTGGAGGCAACATGATCTCTGTGAGGAGCAATGCCATGTATCTATACATAATCATCCTTAAGAACTACACTCCCCAGAGAACCTGGCAGCAGAATGATACATTTTTCAGAAAACCTCTGTTATAGCAGGACATACTGGTACCTGCCTATAGTTTCAGCTACTCTGGAGGCTGAAGCAAGAGGATTACTCAAGCCCAAGAGAATGAGGCTGCTCAGAGCTATGATACCATGGCACTCTACCCAGGGAGACAGGTGAGGCTCTATCTCAAAACAAACAAACAAACAAACAAACAACTTGTGTTATATCTGTGTCTTCAATGGCCTGAAAATTTGCCTGGGTGTGAGCACATTGTATTCTAGGGCAATCCCACTAATGAGGAGGATGGATGTGTGGCTAAAAACCTATTCATACATCTGACTCTTTGCTAAACACTGGCCTGGAAATGTAGCTTTCCAAATAAAGTTATATAAAAGAAGATCTATATGGTTTACACAGGTTGCCATACTAATATAGAACTAAAACCTTGAATACATTATCTACACAGTAAATTCCTCATTTGACCAAGGGGGTAATGAAAAGTTACTTGAAACAATTTGTTGTGATAAGAAGTAAAGTTTTAAATCTCTGTGACAAAATATCTACACAGACGGAGAAATTAAATTACTTATTTACTCATCTGTAAGCATCACAGCATAGAAGAAACACATCATCTCTCCATGTCCAGATATACTGAGAGAATTTGACATCCTGAATGTTACTTCATTCTATTGGGTAAAAGGATACTTAAGAGTCTTTTGATTTTGAAAGTAGTACATTGGCATAAATTGACAGACAAGAGATTGCATATGGCCTACACATTATTAAATTTAATAATTTATGTAATTAATTGAGTCAACATTATAATTTCAGAAGACAAATTAAAAAATCTACATTTCTGATTTCCTTTTCAGAGTCAGTAGTTCTGGCTATGGTAATTTCACATTCTGCTTGGCATCATTAGCTGGCACTGAACAGTTCCAGTGTCCTGCAGATTTGGCACATGCTTTGCCACACACGTTGCTTTTGTAATTTATTTAATAGGCCAATAGCATACCTGGGTATAAAAAAGTAGACAATAATGGGCAGCACCTGAGCCTCAAAGGAGTAGGGTACTGGCCCCACATACCGGAGGTGCAGGTTCAAACCCAGCCCCGGCTAAAAACTACAAAAAAAAAAAAAAAAAAAAAAAGTAGAAAATAAGATGGACTATTGTGATGTTTGAATATCACTGAACTGCATGTAGAGGGGATGACTGGATTGGTGGAATTATTTTTCAAGATGTTCAGTACATTGGAATTAGGAAGGGTATAATGATGAATTCAGGCTATGATTCAATAAAGACAAAAAATTCTGTTCTGTGGAACTGAAGCACAGTAATTGTTTTGTTTATTTGTTCTCTCTCTGTTCCTTATTTCTCTGTATGTATGTGTATGTCTATGTGTGTGTGTAGTCAGGGCTCCCAATCACCTGGGGCTTTGCGTGAGCCCCACGGTTTTCCAGAGTATGCTCTGAAATCTTGGTGGAGGTAGTTTGTGCATCTGCAGAGTTAGCACCAGCCACATTGGTACTGCCAAACCTACTGCTTGTGTTTTCTGAGGTTGTGGCACAAGCAGCACCTGGGCTTATCTGAGATACACACACATCCCTGGATCTTATAAAGAGAATGCTGTGATGGAATGCCAAAACTGGAGGAGACTGTTGGCAGTGAGCCTCAAGCTCCCCAGGACAACCTGGGCACCTCTTTTGAAACTGTTCTGCTCTCAAGGAACTGGCAGTCTGGAACTGTGATTGTTAGGGCTGCCAAGAAGATCAGAAAGGCCTTCAGACCCACTCTTCTACTGCCCTGGTAAAGAACATCTGACTTCCTTCTGATCATGCCAAGTTTGCCTCTCCAAACCCTCAGTGTTTTCACCTGCACATAATTATTTTTATCTTTTAGAACCTCACTAGGCTGAAATTTTTCCAAATCTTTAAGTTCTATTTTCTTTGTGGTTATAAACTCTCTTTAAATTATTTCTTCTCTTCTCACATATTACTATGGCTTTCAAGAGAAGCCAGGCAGCTCCCTGCACACGTTGCTTAGAGATCTCTTCTGTCAGATAACCTACTTCTTTCTTCACAAGTTACACCTTCCACAAAGCATTAGGACATGGACACAATTAGACCAAGTTCTTTTCAACTTCATAATGAGGATGGAGTTTCCTCCAGTTTCCCAAAACTGTGTTCCACATTTCTGTCTAAGATCCTATCAGAATTACCTTTACCATTCATATTTCTTCCACTATTCTGTTCATGGCTACTTGGGTAATCTCTAAGAAGAGTTAGGCTCCTTCCTCAGCTCTCCTCCTACTGAACCATCACCAGATTAGCCCTTATGTTTCCGACTCTCTTGTTAACACAAGAGGGTTAACATCTTACTTCTGTTAACTCTTCTTGTGAACAGAAGATGCTTCTTGCAAATTAAGTCAGATTTAAGGAAACACTATGGACTGTATAACTTATAGATAATAGAAATATATTTCTCAGTTCTGGAGGTTAGGAGTCCAAGATCAATGTGCCAGCAGATTTTGTGTCTGGCTTTTTCTCTGCTTCCAAGATGGTGCTTTGTTTCTGTGTTTTCTAGAGGGGATGAATGATGTGTCAGAAGGGACACACGTCAGAAGGGACACACGTCAGAAGGGACACATGTCAGAAGGGACATATGTGCAAAAGGGACTATGTCCCTCAAACCCTTTTTCAAGATCATTAATCTCATCCATGATAGCAGAGCTCTTATAAACACCTTCTAAGGGCCCACCTCTTTTTTTTTTTTTGGAGATAACAGTCTCATTTTGTTGCTCAGTACTCAGTAGAGTGCTGAGAATGACAGTTCACAGCAACCTCTAGCTCTTGGGCTTAGGTGATTCTCTTGCCTCAGCCTCCCAAGTAGCTGGGACTATAGGCACCCACCATAATGCCTGGCTATTTTTTGTTGCAGTTTGTTCAGTTTCGGGTTTGAACCCACCACCCTTAGTATATGGGGTCGTCGCCCTATTCAGTGAGCCACAGATGCCGCCAAGGGGCCCACCTCTTAATATCACCACCTTGGGGATTAAGTTCCAACATAAGAATTTTGAAAGAACATATACATTTAAAACATAACATAGAGTGGAGCATGGTGGCTCATGCCTGTATATCAGCACCCTGGGAAACTGAAGCTGGTGGATTGCCTGAGCTCATAGGTTCAAGACCAGCCTGAGCCAGAGCAAGACCTTGCCTCTAAAAATAGCTGAGCTTTGTGGCAGGTGACTGTAGTCCCAGCTTCTCCGGAGGCTGAAGCAAGAGAATCGCTTAAGCCCAAGAGTTAGAGGTTGCTGTGAGTTATGACACCACAGCACTCTACCAAGGGTGACAAAGTGAGACTCTGTCTCAAAATAATAATAACAACAATAATAGTAATAATAATAAAATAAATAAAAATAAACTATAACATAGAACAAAAAATAAATTAGAAACCTAATTATGAGAATTATAAGAAAATATAATACAATATAAGTGGTCTTCAATTATTTTTTGAGTCACTGAAGAATGAGCACACCTGAAATAAAAGAAATTTTAAATCCAGTTATAGCATTAGGATTTTGGTGTGTATAACTCCATGCAGGCTTATAGCATCATTTATTTCACAGAATACAAAGAATTTCAGTTTTTATCTGTTGAAATATTGGAATAGCTATCAGTGGAGGTATGATATACTCAGTTATTTTTATTTGTTAATAGTTTTTTACATTTATTGTAAAGAATTATAAGGCAGAAAGAGAGATACAATTGTAATTCAACCCTGGCATGGTTGGACATTTTTCCATCAACATAGCTGTAGGGTGTCTAACTTCCTCCTTGTGGCCTGATTCTTTTCTGTATTCAAAAACAATCGCAACTGAAAATGGTCATGATAATAAAACTTGTACTTATTGAATTGTTACTCTGACTGAGCTCAAAACTATTCTCATTATATTTTTGTATGTCTAATTTTCAAAATATCTCTCTTGTTCTTTTCATGAATCTCTTTCAAAACTCAGGCTCTACATACAACCATAGAAGCTGCTGAATTATAATACCATAGGCATTAATAATAATAGTTGTTTTGGGGAAAAATTACCTAGTCTTAAAATATTGTGGCCAAATCAAGGCCTACAAACCCACACAGGTTCATAAAAAAATTAACCAATGTTCTGGTATGTGTTGTATCATCATCAATACAGATTACATGCAGCTAGAAGATGTGTCCAAGAGTTCACAACTAATTAATGTAAAATAAATACTGAAATTCATAGACAAGTATAAGCCTAGTGTATTTCTCCTAAATATTTAATATAATTAAAGAAGAGCAAATTGACCGCCCAAGAGACCATAACAAACTGGTCAATATATAGAAATGGTCAGCATAAGGAACTAGGCCTACTCTACTGATATGTACATGTGGTGCATGTCCAATCCATGAAAATTAGGTCCATTTAAGGAGGTGGTCAACTGTGGAAGGTTCTACTGTATGTGTCTTACCTTTTTAGATGAAATAATGTCTCTGGCTATGTCAATATGTGAAATATTTGAATTATAATCCAAAAATGACAAGAAAGCTGGGTCAGTGGAAGTAACCAACAGGTAGTTCATGGCAAATAACATTGTAGTCAATACATTACATGAGATATTCGATATATTATTAACATAGACATGTAACATAAGTTTGCCCAACTGTGGGTTAATAGGTTAATATAAGTTTTCTGAGTAGGTTTAAGGTAGACTAGGCTGAGACAGGCTGTTCAATACATTAGGTATGTTGAATGAATTTTCTACTTTAGATGTTTTCAACGTATAGTGGGTTTATTGGAACATAACTCAATTTCTTTCTCAAGGAGCATCTGCATCTGCATGTAAGTATATGTGTATGTATTTGTGCGTCTTTTGTGTGTGTGTGTGTGTGTATATAAACCATATAAACCATATATAGTTTTGATTATCTCAAGTACTTAAGGTGATTTAACATTGAAAAGAAATATTTTATGTGAATCATCCCATTAGCAAATTAAATAAAAATTATGCCATTATCTCATTGGGTGCAGAAAAAGATTTCAAAAAATTTTTAGAAAACTAGGGGTTAACGAGAATTCAACATACAAAAAATATGAAAACTTATGGCCATTTTAACACTAAAAAGAGAACTTGTCTTGCTTTTACCTTCAGAAATCTTCCACCAGTAGCAAACAAAGTGCTTCCTTTGCCCAATGGTAGAGGATTTTGGTTTCCCTTCAGATCTAAAAATGGGTCATGTGAGGACTTGAAATAATTAACTCACAAGTGCTACTTTACTATGGGCTGAACATTTGCTTCTCATTTCATTTATCATCTTAAACTATCTTCACTATGTTACCTAGTATTGTTCTCAGAAGGTTACGTAATTTGTATAAATGACACAAACTTCCCAGTAATAAAATATTAATAATATTAATACAGAAATTATATTTATACTCTGACATTGGCATTTCCCAGATAGAAGTACAATGTTGAGATAAGTACTATTTTCTCTCTATATTAAATCTTCAGAGTTAATTTCAAAATTCTTCTTTCTCTAATTTTTTTTTTTCATTCTCTTTGCCTCAGCCAAATGACTTCATTTACTTACATGCTAGAGTTCCAGTTTAATTTGCCAGAAACAAACTTATCTGTGTCCTGCCACCATGGGCATGTTAGGCTTCTCCAGAGAGACAGAACAAATAGCATGTGTATATGTATAGAAAAGCATTTATGTGGCTCATGCTGTTCTGAATGCCAGCAAGTCCAAGTCTGTAGGGTGAATCAGGTGGCTGGAGAATAAGGCAAAGCTGATGCTGCACTTTGAGTTTAATGATCGTTAGGCTGAAGACATGAAGAGTCAATATTATAGTTAAATAATGAAGGCTGTGTGCTTTTTAGAGGAAAGTCACTTTTCTATTTTCACAGTCCTTCATCTGATTGGATGAGGCCCACCTACATTATGGAGAACAATCCACTGCAAAGTACCACCAATTTAAATTGTATTTATTTATTTATTTTTTATTAAATCATAGCAGTGTACATTAATACTATCATAGGGTACAGTGTACTATTTCTGTATACAATTTGAAATACTTTCATCCAAATGATTAACATAGCCTTCATGTCTTTTTCTTAGTTATTGTGTTAAGACATTTATATTCTACATTTAGAGAGATTCACATGTACATTATAGGATGAACCATAGGCATGATCCCACCAGTCACCCTCCCTCCACCCACCCTCTGCCCTCTCCTCCCCTCCCTCTCTCCTTTCCCCATATTCCCAGGCTAAAATTGGGTTATAGCTTTCCTATGAAAGCTATAAATTAGTTTCATAGTAGGGCTGAGTACATTGGATACTTTTTCTTCCATTCTTGGATACTTTGCTAAGAAGAATATTTTCCAGCTCCATCCATGTAAACATGAAGGAGGTAAAGTCTCCATCTTTCTTAATGGCTGTGTAGTATTCCATGGTGTACATATGCCACAATTTATTGATCCATCCGTGGATTGATAGGCTCTTGGGCTTCTTCCATGACCTAGCAATTATGAATTGGGCTGCAATGAACATTCTGATACAAATATCTTTATTGTAGTGTGATTTTTGGTATTCTGGATATATACCTAATAGAGGAATTATAGGATCAAATGGCAGGTCTATTTTTAGTTAAGTGTTCTCCAGATGTCTTTCCAAAAGGAACATATAGTTTGCAATCCCACCAGCAGTGTAGAAGTGTTCCCTTTTCTCCACAACCATGCCAGCATCTGTGATTTTGGGATTTTGTGATATGGGCTAATCTTACTGGTGTTAGATGATATCTCAAAGTAGTTTTGATTTGCATTTCTCTGATGATTAAGGATGGTGAGCATTTTTTCATGTTTGTAGGCCATGCGCCTGTCTTCTTCAGAGAAGTTTCTCTTCAAGTCCCTTGCCCACCCTGAGATGGGATCACTTGTTCTCTTCTTGCTAATACTTTTGAGTTCTCTGTGGATTCTGGTTATTAAACTTTTGTTGGAGACATAACCAGCAAATATCTTCTCCCATTCTGAGGGCTGTCTACTTGCTTTACTTACTGCCCTTTTGGCTGTGCAGAAGCTTTTTAATCTCATCCAAAGATATCCTCATCTTCTTTAATGGTTGAATAGTATTCCATGGTATACATATACCACTACTTGTTAAACTCCTTTGTATTAACCTGGATAGAATTGGAACACATTCTTCTTAGTAAAGTATCACAAGAAAGGAGATGCAAGAATCCAATGTATTCAACTGTAATATGAAACCAGTAGATGATCTAATACATACCCACATAAGAGGAAAAACTGAAATCAATTTAAGATGGGGGGTGGGAAAATGAGGGAGTAGGGAGAGGGGAGCAAGGAGTGGGATGATGGTTATGATGTACACACCTCTTGGGGGGTGGGACATAATTATAAGGGGGACTTTACCTAACAAATGCAAACAGTGTAAACTAATTCTTTGTACCCTCAATGAACCTGAAATAATAACAAACAAACAAAACCAAAGATAACCTCACAGTATGTCTGGTCACTTATCTAAGCACTGTGGCCCAGGCAAGGTGAAAACTAAAATTAAGTATCATGAGTCCACCCTTGGTCAACTTGACACCAATGCAAAGTGCAGTAAAGACAATAACAAGGTAATTCTTCCACCTAATATGATACAACTGTCCTGCATTCAACCAGAAATTTGCTCTTTCCCAGAAAAGGATAACCATTCTCTGGGAAAGGTTTACTCTACTCTTTGATGTTGTGGAACTTAAATACTATGATATAAAGTTATTGATATTTAAATATTTAAATACTGATATAAAATCAACAAATGTAATACTCCATGATAAAGGGATAAGAAAGGGAAGAAAATGAAGATATCACACACACATTATAACAAAACTAGTTAGAAATGCTTATGATAATAGCTTCTTTTCTGTAGCTTTGTCACATGGACATAACAGTATTTATAACTACCACTCTCCATGCTGAATCCCCTTTAGCGTCAGGAAAGACATCCGCCTCTAGTGATTTTAGCTAGTCTAGATAATTAGTAGCTCTGCCTAAATTGGGATGTTGCCGTTTTCCATCGACTCTAACCATAGGCATGGTGATGGTAAGGGACATCCTAAGATACCTCCTTTATTCCAGACATATTCTCTCTTACCTCTAGTGTGGAGCAGTTGTCTTATTTCCCCTTAGTAATCTAGATACACCATTCCAGGCAGTACGGTAACTCTCTTCTTTGCCTTTTATTCAAAAGTATGAAGAATTCAAAGTTGAAATTGTTTAGCTATCTGTGACAATTTTATCCATTTCTGTGGCTTTAACTCAAGACTGCAGTCCTGGAGGAGAAAGAAAATAAGTAAGTAAAAAATGTCTCAAGCCATCATTGCCTGAAATTCAAATAACACTGATTGAAACTCTCATTACTTTTAAAGTAAGCCCAGTCTTGCATACAAGACATTCTTTTTCTGTTTATAAAAACACTACCTTATCTATCCCCCATCCCTGCAGTACCAGCTGTGACAAAGTGCTGAGGTTTGCTGGACACAGAGGTCTATGCAATCTGTTCTCTCAAGCCATGCAGTTTTCATTGCTCAGACATGCATCTGTTACAAACATTCACCTGCCTGAACACACCTCCTGTGACAGCTGCATAAAGAGGCTAGTTCTCCTCCTGTAGTGTTTTAGTCCCAAACTGCCACTCCATTTGCAAAATTTCCTTTTCAAGACCCCATGGTTTAGAGTGTGAAAGTGATAATTTTGCACATACTCCTAAAACTCAGGTCTTCAAACAATAAGCAAGTAAACACAGTATGAATGAGGGACTAAAATGTACATGTTATGTTGTTATAGATAATTAAGATCTAATACCCATCTTGTGTCTGAAATAAACGGTCATTTTATATACTTACTTGTCCACCAGCCTAAACTTTGAACTCATTCAAGAGGTTGGGCAATTTTCTAGGCAGGTTTACAAAAGATTGCACTTTTCCTTGGATGAGATTGATAAGATATGAAGCCAAAGAAAGTCTCACATTTTGCAGGTGATATTGTAAACTGCCAGAACCATTTTTAACAATTATTTATTATTTTCTTATAAGTGGTTATTCACATCACTAATATTATTTGATGATGTCCATAGCAAAATGACACTTATATGCACTTACAAAGTTCTGACAGTTATGTTTGCAAACTTTCCACTTTGTGCTTTTATTGGCAGCACTGTACATACAGTTCAGTTCACAACCTTGGTATATTGGTGTCTTACAGCTGTGTTTGTGTCCACAGATGGCAGAATGGCTTTCATTATTGTTGCATGTTTTTTTGTGTGCCATCATGAGAATGTTGGAACTTGAATTAGAGCAACAAATAAACATTAAATTTCTGATTAAACTTGGCAAGAGTAGAAATGAAACCAGGGGCATGTTAGTTTAAGTTTATGGGATAATGGATGAAGAAAAAGCAAATCTTTTTCAGAAGGGAGAGAAAGTGTCACCAATGTAGAGAGTTCAAGGAGATCAGTGACAAAAAGAAATGACAAAAACATTATGAAAATACATAGAATTGAGTCACAATTGTCAGTTGATTGTGAGATGCATAGCAGACTGATTAAAAATTGATAGAGAAATAGAAAATTATTAGCTGAAAATCTTGGTGTGGAAAAGATATAAGCAAAAAAAAATGGTCTCAAAAGAGCTCATTGATAACAACAGCTGAGAGTTCACATAGCACTGCCTGTGAGGGAGGTTTCAGCCAGTGAAAAAATAAATGTATTGGGACACTCTCCCTACTCAGCTGATCAATGGCATTTTTCTTTACTTGAAGACAAAAGAAATATTGAAAGGAAGACATTTTGATGACTTTCAGGACATCAAGGATAACATGACGAGGTCTGATGACCATAGAGGAAGAGTTCCAAAATTGTTGGGAAGGGTGGGCTAGGTGCTGGTGTCAGGTCATGGCTGCCCACAGGGAGTGCTTGGAAGGTCATCACAGTGATTGATATTCAGCAATGAGGAAGGGAGCACTTTTTCTAGGATGAGTTTGCAAACTGAACTGTCAGAACTCCATATATGTGTAAACAGGCACAAATTCATACATACATTCACATTCATATACAGCAATTATGTGGGAAGATCTGGTAATGATATTCTGGAAAGTAGAGCCTAGTTTTATTTTGGATTTTTTTTTTTTTTGACAAAGTCTCACTATGGTAGAGTGCTGTGGCATCACAGCTCACAGCAACTTCCAACTCTCAGGGTTAAGCAATTCTCTTGCCTTAGCCTCCCAAGTAACTGGGATTACAGGTGCCTATCACAATGCCTGGCTACTTTTTGGTTGTAGTTGTCATTGTTGTTTGGCAGGCCCAGACTGGGCTGGCACCCTAGCCACTGAGCTACAGGTGCTGAGCCTAGAGACTAGTTTTAATATGCACTGATTTATTATATAATGTTTGGATAAAAGTAATCAGATTTATAACAATGTTCATTGTGTACTGGTAACATGGTATGTATTATTCATATATTACCCAAATATGCCATTATAATATTTATTTGCACAATCTAAATTAGGACCAGCATATTTACTTTCAGTGTGAGTTGTGACTCACTTTCTCATAATATTTAATGACTTAAATGTGGTCCACCTGTCTGAAGGGTACAAAAAGAAGTTGAGAAATAGATACGGCTTTTAAGAAGCCTAGTGAGAAATAGAAGGAGCTGGTGTGGAACAAAGGTAACACTTATCTACTTTTGGTGCAATTGCAAATACATGTTTTTGGAAAGAAGTATGGAAAATCCTCAAAGAACTCAAATAGACTTTCATTTTGATCCCACAGTCCCATTACTAGGTATCTACCCAGAAGGAAAAAAAAAAAAAGATTTTATTATAAGGACATTTGCATTTGAATGTATATAGCAGCTTGATTCACAGTCACAAAGATGTGGAAACAACCCAAATACCCATCAGCCCTTGAATGGATTAATAAAACTGTAGTATGTATGTACACACACACACACACCATGGAGTACTATTCCAGCCATAAAAAGATGGAGACGACATCTTTTGTAGTTACCTGGCCTGGATGGAGTTGAAGACATTTTCCTTAGTAAAGTATCTCAAGAATGGAAAAGCAAGCATCCCGTGTACTTGATACTAGTAGATGAGCAACTGCAGGCCCACATGGGAGAAAACACAATTAAATTTAAGAAGGGGTGAGAAGGGAAGGACAGGAGGAGGTTTGGTGGGCTCCCACCTATTGGGTGCATGTAGGTACTTGGGGCATATATATCTGGGGTGAAGGACAACTATAACTTGGGCTTTTACCTTGCAAAGGCAAACAATGTGGCCTAATTGTTTGTACGCCTATGTTAATCCAAAATAAAAACAAAGCAAAGAAAACAAATATAAAGTTTTATAGAAGCTGAGGTATAAATATGTGTAGGATACATTCCAGGTAGAAGGCTAATAGGGACCAATTTCATTTAAATATTTGGTTAGGAAGGTATCAGTTTTATAATGTATCATTTGAATTAAGTTACAAAGCAGAAGGTCATTTTCCAAGAATAAATGATATGAAAAAAATTTTCCCCCTGCATTTCCTTTGTTTTGTTTTTGTTATTTGTTAATTTTACATCTTCTATAAAAATGATCTATTGGCAGTAGTTTTTCTTAGCCAATCAGTTATTTTTGAATAGAGAAAACTGTATTTACATTCATTAATGCCATTTCCAGTGCTCTACATTTCTTTTTATAGGTCCAGCTTTCGATCTGGTATCTTATTAGTTCAAGCTAAAAACTTTTAACATTCCTTGTAGTCCAGGTCTCTAATTCATGAATTCTCTGATTTTTGTTTAAACAGAATATACTTTCATCTTCTTGATGTCTCAGGCTTTGCTAGCATGGTTCAAAGTAAAACATTTGCACGCAAATACTGACATCTGCTGGATATTTAGTATATTATTTCTAATGCAATCTGAAGGAAAGTAAAAAGTAAAATGAACCGCAATAAAAAAAAAAGTTCTATGCAAATTTTTTTTAAAAATCTTATTTGTCCTTTATATTCTTTGGAATGCAAAATAAGACAACTTTAAACTTTTAGACTCTGAATAAACTTATTATCAACTGTGTTTTCAGTCTGTAGCATATGTAGAAACATCATATATGCATGTATAGCCCATCATGCCCCAGTGTCTAAACACAATGGTTTGTATACTGCATATGCTTTGTGTTTGTGATAATTTCATAAATTGTACCCTATATCTGTATCTTAAGAGTTACATCTTTAGGTAGAATTATTGACTAAAAAAATGGACATGTTACATGTTTATCAATACTTATTTAATTAGAAAAATCTCCAGAGCACGGAAGAAATTGTGTGAAAGAGTTTTACTAAAGTACACTATTCCAAAAGGAAGGGTGCCTGTTAATCTTTGAGGAAATAAACTGCGCAAAACAAAGCAATTTAATGTTGGACAGCTATTCTTGCTGTAGAAAGATAAGTAACTACAGACATAATGTGCTTAAAATATCACGTAAACCTGTTTGGAATTGCGACACGGCAAGGATTTATTAGTCTGAAGGCTACGTCTTAAGCGCACGAGACAGGGTTTTGTTCCATCCTCTTATGATGATAATTCATACAAATAAATGCTAAGTGACCCTGTCCAGCCTACAAAATAATAATCCTGAGGTCCTAGGCTCCCACAACCTCGAAGTTCTTTCATGCCCCAAAGCGGCTGATGCCATAGACCTTCCAGGTCACCCACACTGTAATATTGCTTGATTTGGTGTGTTTCTCACATTGCTTGTCTGTGAGTTCAAGAAAAGCAAAACCCTGAAATTCAAGTCATGATTCATGCTTGTCTTCAAACATGAAGTGATTTTGTGCACTGGCCTATTTCTTACATCTGACAAAGAGTACTAAACTTATTAAATTTATGAAGTCCAATATTTATTAGTCTGAAAAAATAAGGAAACTCAATAACTATTCATTGCAAGCCATCTATATGTATGCTTCATTTTCACCCAGCCAAGGAATATGTATAGAGCCAGTGTAATATTTCACATGGTCTTAATTTCTATTTCCCAATTCTCTGATCAATTAATTCCTTACTCTTTAAAAAATGTAATGTACGTTTTCTTATTCTTCTTGGAATTTGCTTTTGAATTTATTTTTTGAGACAGAGTCTCACTCTGTTCCCTTGGGGTAGAGTGGCATGGTGTCATCATACGTCACAGCAACCTCAAACTTTTGGGCTCAAGAGATACTCATGCCCCAGCTTCCCAAGTAGCTGGAACTACAGGCTCCCACCACAACTTGCAGCTATTTTTTTTTTTTTCCTATTTTAGTACAGATAGGGGTCTCACTCTTCCTCAGACTAGTCCTGAACTCCTGAACTCATGCAATCCACCTGCCTCTCCCTCCCAGAGCCATCTCATTTTATAACTTGGTTCCCCTTCTATTTCCCTATACTGCTCCATATGGAAGGCAGTGAAATTAAGAAAGATGATATCTCACATTGGCAATAATAGCTGCAAATTAATATCATTTACTTTAACTTTGAAAATCACCATTAAGATTAGGCAATTCCACTTTCTTATTTTATACCTAAATGAAGAAATAGATGCCAAAGATCAAGTAATTTGCCCATGAACATTTGGAAAGTTCTCCACAGAACTAAATTTATCAGCGAATTCATTTGCCCAGCAGTCTTTCCCCATTTCCACCTGAATATCCTAGTTAATCCACCTTAGAACAGCTCTAATCTAATCGTTTTATGTCCTGTAAGATTATTTTCATTCATGATTTAAAGAAAGATTTGTCATGATGGATTTCTGTTTTAAGGGTGGTGAATCTGAACTCCTTGGTTTATCATTTTCCTGGATTTTTAATTTTATTTTCTTTAAATCAGATTATGTCTAAGAGTGGAAACAACATAACTGCTTGAATGAGGCCTTATTCTCTTCCATTTTTATTATTGTATATTTCACCCAAAAGATATTTCCTTTCTCCTTTTTGAAAATCTGAAAATAGTTTAGGGAATTAAAGTAGTCACAAAGTAGATGGAGTATAACAAAATAAACTCTCATGATTTTCTTAGATTTTCTGTTGCACCTGTATTAATGATATACTATTTTGAAAACTATCTCCTTCAGTCATTAAATCTGGTGGTCCTTATATTTGAAATTTTCAACTTTACTTTTATCACGTCTCTTCATTCTTTCTACTAACTTTATAGAATGAATAGTATTTACTATTTTCCATAATGTGGATGACAAGGACCTTGTAGATCAGAGGTAAAGGCAAAAACTCTTGTCCTTAAGTAGCACACAGTCTAGTTTGGAAAATCTGCCTTCCTTGACATTTTTCACACTTTCAGCTTTTCTGATGGACAAAACTCCTTCTTATTTCCGTTTTTTAGACTTCCTAGCATCTGCCACCCTCTCTCCAACCCCCTCCATGATCTTTCTTTATCTATATTCAAGTTTGGTTCTTTACATTCCTTTTCTGTGCCAATGCACTGCGTTTGAGTGATTTGATTGCCTTTCATGGTTTCTGTACCTTTCTCTTCCAAATATATTCGTTCACCTAGACCTCTCTTTGCAGTCTAGGATTAGTTAATCAAAATGTTTGCTTGCTGGATAAACAAGCAACACACAGGAGCTTTAGAAATGTCAAAACTGAACAAATACTCTTTCTCCCAATGCTTATTTCTTTATAGCTCTTTCTGCTAGCAGAGATGCATTTGATCTACTAACCCAAACTAAATCCTATGAGTCATTCTTGACTGCCTTTTTTATCCTCTTTCCTGTGATTAGTCATTAATTTCCCTATTGATATCATATCAATATCACTCCTACTATATTTTTATTTTATTGATATCATATCATATCACTCCTACTATATTTTTACAATCAATCCATCTCTCCCATCCTTATGATTCTTGCCTTCATTCAGACCCTAATTCACTCATAACTAAAAATAAATACATAACTACATTAGATTCTCTTGGCTCCTTTTCTTTTTTTAAATTTTTTTTATTAAATCATAAAGAGGTAGATCATATATACATTAAGGCATTTATTAGGTACAATGTCCTGATTTCATATACAATTTGGAATGCTTACATCATACTGGTTAATATATCCCTCACATCACTTACTTAATTATTGTGTTAAGACATTTACTTAATTACTGTGTTAAGACTCTATACTTAATAGATCCGACATGTACCCTTTTCTCATCATGGTTGCCCTTTTCACACATGTCAAATGAATTATCAAAGGCAATTCTAAATAATTATTAAAATATATTCTGTGACTCCCAGTTTTACTGGAAAAATCTCAGTCTTCATAGTCACACACATACAGCATAGAATCTTTGACAAACCAATGCTTGAAACTCCAATGACATCAAGTAGATTTTAGTATTCCCTAAGTATATGTATTGTCTACGTCACACGTGCATATCTAAAATGTCTCCAACTGTCCTTACATTACTCATCTCAACTCTTGTTCATGAGTTCAGAGATGCATCAGCAATCCCAAACTGGTATTCTATGTCTGTCTGGGGTTACTCTTCTGTCATTGCCTATTACTATCCTCATAGTACTTTCTTTACCATTTATCATGCATGATAATCAGCATGTATCTGCATCCTCATGTCCCCATATCAATTTCAAATGGGCTACAAAATATGTGAAGACAAGGCGGTGCCTGTGGCTCAGTGAGTAGGGCGCCAGCCCCATATACCGAGGGTGGAAGGTTCAATCCCGGCCCCAGCCAAATGGCAACAAAAAAATAGCCAGGCATTGTGGCGGGTACCTGTGGTCTCAGCTACTTGGGAGGCTGAGGCAAAAGAATCAACTAAGTCCAAGAGTTGAAGGTTGCTGTGACCTGTGATGCCAGGTACTCTACTGAGGGTGACAAAGTGAGACTCTGTCTCTAAAAAAAAAAAAAAAATGTCCAGCACAAAAGCATAATGCCCTAATAAGATCACCGTCAGATATTCCATGAAAAATATTTAAAATAACATGTTATATTTGGTAAGGATTTATTATGTGTGCATTTTAAACATCAATCTGAACAGTTATTTACCTGCTCAGAACTCTCCACAAGCTCCATACAACACATAGTACTTTAAATTACGTGTGCTTAAGATCATCTTGCTCTAATATTTAGGAGCTTTACCATTCCTCTTTCTAGAATATTCTTCTCCTAGATCTTGCATGGCTCATTCCTTCCCTTCTTTCTGACCTTTGTCTAGCATCTACTTTATCAGAGAAGTCTTTACTAACCTCTATTTCTTTGTATTGCTTTATTTCATTCATACCTTTATACAGCCTGATATATATTGAGCATCTTTATTTTATTTATTTATGCATCCCCCTAAGTTTCCCAGATTGTAAGTTCAAAAAGACTTAAAATATTATGTAATTTTTCCACTGCTATATTCATAGCACCCAGAGTATTCTAGATTTATTGTGATAAACATATTAAAAAGCAGATTTATCTTTGCTTAGTTTTTAACTCTTTTGTAAGGAAAATATGATTTCTGAAATTCTTCCAGAGAAAATAGCTGAACTCCATGAATTCACCTTATGCTGGTAAAGGCATACCTTAGAGATAATGCTGTTTCAGCTCCAAATTGCTGTAAAAAAGCAAACACTGCAATAAAGCAAGTCACATAAATTTGGGGGGTTCCCTGTGAATATAAATGCTGTGTTTACACTATAATGTGGTCTAAGGGTATAATAGCATTATATCTAAAGAGTATATCACTTTAATTTGAATTTTTTTTTATTTCTAAGAAACATTAAAGATCGTTTGATCCTTCAGTGAGTCCCAATATTTTTGCTGATAGAAGACCTTGCTGCCTTGATGTTGATGCTTGCTGAACTGAGGAGAGTGGTGATTGCTAAAAGTTGAAGCGACTGTGGAGATTTTTTCAATAATAAAACAATGAAGTTGGTTATATCAATTGACTCATTCTTTCTTGAATTACTTCTCTGTAGCATTTGATGCTGTCTGATAGCATTTTATCCATAATAGAACTTCTTCCAAAATTGGAGTCAATCTTAAGCCCTGACACTGATTAATCAAATACCTTCCTGTAATATTTAAAAAAAAATTTTTTTTTCAAAAAATAAATGTATTTAAGGTTAATGTGAGGGTAGAAACAATCAGGTCAAAATATTTGATTTTGATAAGTATAGTCCCTCTTGTGATTATGTCCTACACACAAAAGGTATGCCAAACACCCCTAGCCCACCAAATCTTCATCACCAATAGATTTCACCTCAAGGAACCACCTCCTTTGTTCATCCATAAGAAGTAGCTTCTTATTAATTAAATTTTTGTCATGAGATTACAACAATTCAGTCAAATCTTCAGGTTACACTTCTAATTCTGGTTCTTTTGCTATTTTTACCACATTTACAGGTATTTCCTATACTCATGTCTTAAACTCCTCAAAGCCATCTTTGAAGTTTAGTCAAATTCTTTCAAACACCTGCTCATGTTGATATTTGGATCTCTTCCTATGAATTATAAATAGTCTCAGTGGGATCTTGAATTCTTTCCAGAAGGGTTTCAATTTATGTTGCTTATATCCATCAGAGGGAGCATAGTCTATAGCCTCTATTGAGTTACAAAAGGTACTTATTAAAGACTTGAAATTCAAAGTCACCTTTTGATTCATGGGCAGAGTGGATGTTGTGTTAGCAAGTGTGAAGACAACATTAATCGTTTTCTATATTCTCATCAGAGTTCTCGAGTGACCAAGTGCATTGACAATGACAATAATGTTTTGAAAGGAATCTTTATTTCAGAGCACTAGGTCTCAACAGTGGGCTTAAAATATTGAGTAAAACATTCTATAAAGACATATGCTGTCATACAGGTTTTGTTGTTTCACTTGTATGATAGATCACAGGCAGAATAGATTTGGCATAATTTTTAAGGAACTAAGGATATTTTGGAACGATAAATGAGCATTGGTTTCAACTTAAAATTCCCAGGTGCACTATCCCCTAACAAGAGAATCAGTCCATGCTTTGAAGCTTTGAAGCTAAGGCATTGGCTTCTCTGTACATATGAAAACTTCTGGAAGGCGTTTTCTTTCACTATAACACAATTTTACCTACACTGTAGATCATTTCCCCCCATAATGGGAGAATAAATAGAGGTTTTTTCAGAATGCCTTCCCAATTATGAGATGTAAAATACAGTGTAGAGATCCACACTGTAAACTTTTATAAAAAAGGAAACACGGGGGTTCAATAGAAAAGCTAAAGAGGCTCGGCGCCAGTGGCTCAAGTGGCTAAGGTGCCAGCCACATACACCTAAGGTGGCAGTTCCTAATCCAGCCCAGGCCCCCAAACAACAATGATGGCTGCAACCAAAAAATAGCCAGGCTCTGTGGCAGGTGCCTGTGGTCCCAGCTACATGGGAGGCCGAGGCAGGAGACTTGCTTAAGCCCAGGAGTTAGAGTTTGCTGTGAGCTGTGATGCCACAGCACTCTACCCAGGGGGACAGCTTGAGGCTCCATCTCAAAAAAAAAGAAAGAAAAGAAAAAAAAAGCTAAAGAAAACTTAAAATACTGGGAAAGAGAAAGTGGGAGGAAGTCTATATGATGGAATATGGTAGAAAACCATGAGTAAACCCCCAGTTTTGGAGAGAGGGAGCAGGTTTGCCTTGGCAAACCACATTCCCACAAGGGAATGATGCAAGCCAGGCCACAGGTGAGCAACTTGACCCTCTCAAGCCCTGGATCTGGAGCAGCAAGGAGACTATGAAAAAGAATGATACCAGGAAGTACCTCACACACTTTTCCAGACCTGGGTGCTGACAAGAGGATTCTATTCTTGATCCTAGCTCATAGCAAGCTGCACAGGATTCTGCGAGTCAGCAAAAGTGGCAACAATTGGCACTAGAGGACTCAAGCCAAGGATTAAAAATCTGAGTCTTGAGGGAGTGAGGGGCTCCCAAAACTAGAATTGAGAAACAAGTGTAGTGTGGACTCTCCCTCAGTTGATGAAATCGGGCTCCCCTCCTTTTTAGGCATGGAAGAGAAGATTTGAGTGAGGAACATGTTTTTAATATGGATTGTGAGTTTTAACAGCCCATAGCACCTTTGTGGACTGAAAACAAACTATGGGATTTAACTAATTGTCCTAATTGGCTGCCAGAGTTGAATCCCAGAAAGTCTGGAGTGTGAGAGGGAAGCAGGTCCTATATGCACGCACTTGGCGTCCCTTGCACGCACAAGGGACCACTACTCTCTTCCCTAGCTGAGACCTCCATGGACTAATGGGCACTCTGCTTCTTGCTCAAGCATTTTTCCTGGACTTCCCCAGAACCCCCTTAGGACTGGCATTTGTGTTTTCCATTAGGGGGCCTTTGTGCAGACTTGCTTGATCTAGCAAGTGAAGGCCAACTTCACCACTGTCTTGAGACAGAGCGTGGAATCAAGACCACTGAGCATTTCAAGGACAAACTCATGGTCTGGAACACCTGGCTACTTCTATTGGTTCCCCATTTTTATGGGTATTGTTCATGGTACTTCCCTACCCCCAACAGCTCACGGCTTTTGGAAAAATGGTACCAATAGAATTGCTTGATACTGATTTGTCACACACCTTCAACTTACTGTGCTACCACACACAATAATGAGAAGTGCAATGAAAAGAGAAAGCATGTTTATAAAATTATGGTATATTTACTTAGGGAAGAGATTTTGAAACACTAAGAACAATATGCTTATCTCCAAATATATCTATATTAATGTCTATGTCCTAAACTTATACATAGGATTTTTTTTCTACTTAAAAATAATAAGATTATGTGGAGTTTGAGTATCTGACTGAGGGTATTAATAAAACCAAGGGTTATCGGAAGTTCTTATGCATGGAACAAAAAATAGTCTATGCTCCAATTAGAGTTGTTATTGGAGAGGCAGGATATATCATTAGATATGAGATGTATAATTTTGAATCAAAAGCTTAGTTTATTACATCTCAAACAAGAAACAGTCTAATTAATCAAACTATGTACCTGAACTATAGAATCTGAACTAAGTTTTACCCTCTTAGTGGTAGTCAGTTTATCCCAGCAGGAAGAAAAGGCTGGAGAGCAAGTGCCAATGAAATCACAAAAGGCATTTTCCACAGCTCATCAGAAATTGAATATTTTTTCTTGCAAAAAGTGGTCCAAAGCCTGGAACAGGAGATAGTTGGTGTAAGTTCTAACATATATAGTGGATGACAGAGAGGTCCAAGTCCAGCGTCTATAGTTTGAGCAGCATTGTTTGTATGATATGCTGTCAAGCCTTGTCTTTCAAGAGGATTGCCCTTTCTCTATTGCCCCATCTTGGCTGCTTTATTGCAAGCATCCTCATCGTGTCATCCAACTGGTTGCAGTAGACATCCACTGTAGTCACTTAACCAGGTTTCATGAAACCATAGGGGATACCAGAGTTGGACAACCAAACAGACATCATTAGCTTTTCTTGATGAATATTTGGTTTTGGACTGTACTTCAGAACTTTATCTTTTTCTGTGCCAAAACACTTGCGATTATCAAAAAGAATTCATTTTTATCACATGCAAACAATACAGCACAGAAATGGTTTTCCTTTAGGATATGGCCCCAAAGAAAGGCATTCTGCAAGATGATTTCTTTTCTGATGCTCCTTTAATTCATGTGGAACTCATCTATCCAGGTTCTTTACCTTCCTGATTTGTTTCAAAGGGTCTGATATTGTTGGATAGCAACATCAAAGCTTGCTGCTAATTCACGTGCAGATTGAGATGGATTGACTTTCACTACAGCTTTCAGCTTGTTATAATCTAACTGGTCTCCGATCATCCACCTGGGTCATTTTCAAAATTAAAATCACCAGAACAGAACTTCTCAAACCATGATATACTATGCATTCATTAGCCACATCCTTCCCAAACACTTCATCAATATTTTGAACTATATGTCCATTGGTTCCACAACGAAACTCTTATTCAAAAATTTATAAATGATTAACTTGTCTATGTTTTTCAAAAATATTTCCTACAAAATTTTGAAAGATAATCATAGGCCAAAGCATGCATTTGAAAAAATGAGGATGCATCTTCACAATAAAAATAAAATGAGAAGTGTCAAAGTGAAATGTCAGAGATATCAAATGTCAAACTCAGTACTTAAGGAAATCACACATTTCCTACATAATACCCTGTATAATACAGACAGGTAAGTAGAAAGAGAATTAACCATTACTGAAAACTAAGTACATAATAAGGGAAGTGCATTGTGCATTCCATATATCTTTAGTATTATTCTTAATTCTTAATTAGATTTTTTTAGTCCTTACTGTCCTTTTTTTATTATTTACTTGCCTCAAAAGTTGTTTTTCTTAGTTTCAAATTAATATAAAGGTACAAATGTTTACCTTACACTATTTTCAATTCGAAGGTCAAGTTCAAATTGTAGTTGACCATAAATGAACTAAAAGTCAGCCTTCCATTTGATTCTGCAATCCTGTTACTGGAGAAACAGTAACTTTACCTTCATTAGATATTTTTAACTTTATTTTAAATATGAATATTAAACCAAGATTCAAATAGATTTGAAAACTTAAAACCCTTCACTCGTATTAGCAAATCTTTTTTTGTGCATGTGTTTGTTTGTTTGTTTGTTTTTAAGACAGAGTCTCAAGCTTTCATCCTGCGTAGAGTGCCATGGCATCATTGTAGTTCATAGCAACCTCCAATGCTTTGACTCAAATGATCCTCTTGCCTCGGTTTTTGTATTTTTAGTAGAGACAGGGTCTTGCTTGTATAGACTGGTCTTGAACTCATGAGCTCAAGCAATCCACCTGCCTTGTCTTCCCAGAGTGCTAGGATTAGAGGTGTGAGTCACCATGCCCAGCTGATATTTAGCAAATCTTGATCAAAAAATGGAGCATATGTATGTATACTGACCACATTGCCTGGCATATAAGACATTTGGAGTTATTTATTTATCTTTGGGAAGCTTGGAGTGCAAGTACAAGCTTGAAACACCATCATACTGTTCATTGTTATTATAAAATGGCTACTAGTGCTACCCAATGATTACTTCTAATTTCTTGTTTTATTATTATTGTTGTTGGAGATTCATTGAGGATACAAGAAACCAGGTTATACTGATTACATTTGTTAGGTAAAGTCCCTCTAATACTTGTATCTTGCCCCCAAAAGTTGTGTCACACACTGAGCCCTCCATCTCTCTTCCCCCTTTCCTCTCTCTGCTCTTCATTCTCCTACCCTCTCCCTCCTTCCCTCTCTCTGCTCTTCCTTTCCCCTACTCCCCTCCCTCCCTCTATCTCCCTCTCTCTGCTCTGCCCTTCCCCCACCATGTCCTAGGTCATTAATTGTCCTCATATCAAAATTGAGTACATAGGATTCATGCTTCCACATTTTTATGATGCTTTACTAAAAATAATGTGTTCCACTTCCATCCAGGTTAATATGAAGGATATAAAGTCTCCATATTTTTAATGGCTGAATAATATTCCATGGTATACATATATCACAGCTTGTTAATACATTCCTGGGTTGGTGGGCATTTAGGCTACTTCCACATTTTGGCGATTCTAAATTGAGCTGCAATAAATAGTCTAGTGCAAGTGTCCTTATGATAAAAGGATTTTTTTTCTTCTGGGTAGATGACCAGTAATGCTATTGCAGGATCAAATGGAAGGTCTAGCTTAAGTTCCTTGAGAGTTCTCCATACTTCCTTCCAAAAAGGTTGTATTACTTTGCAGTCCCACCAGCAGTGTATATGTGTTCCTTTCTCTCCATATCCATGCCAGCATCTCCAGTTTTGAGCTTTTGTGATGTGGGCCATTGTTACTGGGGTTAGACGATATGGTTTTGATTTGCATTTCTCTAATAATTAGGGACAATGAGAACTTTTTTGTATGTTTGCTAGCCATTGTCCTCCTACATGAAATATATAAAACAATTTTAAAAAATGAGTATTAGCAAAGATTTAAGGAGAGACAGAATCCCTACCTAATAAGACTGAGAGAGGAAAAAATAAACAATTATAAAGCACAAGTCAAAATTAGCTTGTTATTTGGTATAAATTATTTGTGAATAATTAGAAGCTAATTCTATCTAGACTATTAATAATATCAAGGTATATATAATTAATGAATTTAAAAAATCATGCTAACCTCTATTCTGATTTTTCCCTAGATTCTTGTTAACTATGGAGATACTGATATTATTGCCAGAAGTCATATAAATTGATCAATCTTAATTGATATGTTTTTGGACATAGTATATATTTGAATATACTAGATATAAGCATACATAAAACTTCCTTGGTCATTAAATATGGGTAATTTACCATAGGCAAAAATAGGTATAATATAATTTTTGCAAAAATATAAGATCAGTTTCTTATCTGACTAGGTACACTAAAATAATTTACATATCTGGAGTTTCTAGTTTTCATGGTTGTTTTATTGAGCTATGTGTTTGGTTAGATATTTAGAATATTTGGCTATAATTTAAAGGTTGGTATCAGTACTAATGCAATCACTCCCAGATGTACTTTACATAATCGATATTCTCTCTGTAAGTAAGCATTCTTTATCCGGAGTGCTTGTGGCTTGATCTAGTTAAATTATCTATCAATATCTTACACGAAAATGGCTATATGAGGAAAACTTGTTTTAGATCTTCAAGGGTAGCTCCTTTTCAGCAAACATTGAAAATTAAGCCTTTTTATCATCCTGTAAGCAAAATCTCCTGGAGTTTCCTTTGTTGAAATTTATATCACATGATTCAAAGTTGATGGGCAAGAGGTACTTAGATGTTGATAATGCATCCTTAGATTAGAACCATTCGAATCGTCCCACTCCCTAAGGCTAGGATTAAATCACACTGGAGCTGTCCTTGCTGCAGCTCCAAGTGCGAGAGTGTGGACTGTAACCAGAGAGGTCAGGCGATATGCAGGGGAGCAATAGTTACAGGGAAGAAGTTCGAAAGAGAAGACGAAATGAGCATCTAAAAGGTCCTTGTTACGACAAAGAGGAAGGTTGTTTTTCAGGAGTAGGGTTTGCCTGGGATAGAACAGGGATGTAAATCTAGGGAAGGTGGCAGGGCAGGGAAGATGTTAACACGTGGTAACAGGGTTGAAGAAATGTGCTATATTTGGTACACATGATCAACCGGCTTAGTGAGTCACTGGGGAATAGAAGTTCAATATGTTTTACCATATCACACTCTGCATATGCCTGTATTTTAGAGTAGAATGAAATTATGTCTCTTTCAGAAACATACTTCTCTTTGTTTCTCCCAAAATTAATCCCTGCTTGAGAATTCTAAATAGTTATTATTGGGATTAATGCAGTTCTGCTCTGCTCAGTCACCCTTCCCTTGTCCAGCTGCCTCAACAGAATGATCAATTTTGTGTGGAAGCTACATAATGAAAAGAACTAAATTTCAGTTATTTTTGGCTCTTTGAAATGTAGTGTAGTTAATTTGATCGATTGCAGAAAAATAAATTGTTAGTGTGACTCCAAAATTCTAATTATCCAAGTTGTTGTTGATTTGGCTATGTCAGAATGAGTTGTAAATATTGGTTGCTTTATAGAAAGCTAAATGAGCATTTTAAGTTTATATTCGCAGTGAAACAAAAAATAGATTAAATTATGATTTGTTATTTATAGTATGCTTTCAAGTGAGCTAAGTATAACATGGCTATATGTTTTTTTCAGTAAATTAATAATTTAGATGGTCTTCAATTATTTTTTTAGAAAAAACTATTTTATAACTCATTAAATGTGCCTTTATATATGAAGTTGAGATATGTCAATATCTACTTAAAGTTTGGAGAGTTTTCTAGATGATACCTAAAATTATATGCCACACTTGTGGGGTATAATTTATCTCCTTAAATTTTCTCATTAACTCTAAAAGTTTCGATGAGGAATGTGTGGTACAGAATCACCAAAATGATGCATTTATTATATGATGAAAAATGTAAAAATAGGCTCCGCGTCTGTAACTCAAGCAGCTAGGGCACCAGCCACATACACCAGAGCTGGTGGGTTCAATCCAGCCCAAGCTCTCCAAACAATGACAACTAGAACCAAAAAATAGCCATGCATTGTGGCAGGCACCTGTAGTCCAGCTACTTGGGAGGCAGAGGCAAGAGAATCGTGTAAGCCCACGAGTTTGAGGTTGTTGTGAGCTGTGATGGCACATCACTCTACTGGGGGAGACAGCTTGAGGCTCTGTCTCAAAAAAAAAAAAAAAGAAAAGAAAAAAATGGAAAAATAATACTGTACATTGCAAATAGACAATTACATTTACTATGTGACCCACTGTGATCTGAATTTTTATAAAGGATTTTGGAAAATAAGCATTTTTTATTGTTGACATTTCAGACTTTTCATAATTAAATAGGGATATTATTATTATCATTATTATTGACACAGAGTCTCACTTTGTCACCCTTGGTAGAGTGCCGTGGTGTCACAGCTCACAGTAACCTCAAACTTTTAGGCTTAAGTGATTCTCTTGCCTCAGTCTCCCAAGTAGCTGGGACTATAGGTGCCTGCCACAAGGCCTGGCTATTTTTTTTTGTTGTTGTTGTTGAAGTTATAATTGTTGTTTTAGCTGGCCCCGGCCAGGTTTGAACCTTCCAGCCTCAGTGGGTAGGGTGCCGGCCATATACAGGGTAGGGTATGGCCGGCACCCTACCCACTGAGTTATGGGTACTGCTGTGTAGAGATATTCTAAGGCAAGAACTGTTTATAAATATCAGATAACAGAGAATAATGTAAACTCTATGTGGTCCCTCCTGCCATCTATTCTCATACATATAATATGCGGCTACAACTCTAATTTTAACTTATGTAATAATAGCTGATGCTAGAAATCTTGGTTGTACCCATCAACCAACATTTAGTGCCATGTTAGTCATCTAGCATTTTTAAGATCATAGCTACATCATATACATTCTCCAAACTCAATCTATTTACTAAAAAATTCTCAACCTTTTTGCAAATTTTAGCAGTCTTTCTTCCTCTTCACTTACGAGGTCAGACAATTAAGTTCACTGACTCCTTCTAGAAAAAGAGCTATGCATCTCTTTGCTTACCTTTGATGCCGGAGTTTCAGTCTATCCTTCAATGCACTTTTTCTAGGCTGAGTTCAGGGACCTAATTGTCAGGCCTCATACATGCCCATGACATCGCAAGTGGCTTACATTTTGTCATGCAAACAAGGCTTCATTTTTTAAATTTGGCTTTTATTTTTATAATTGTATAGAATAGTATCTACACAGACGTCTGAGCCAAAAAAATCTGAGACTTATTCTCAACTACTCCTTTTCTCATCCTTTCTTTTCAATTTCATCTTTTATCTAAAATTCTAATTGTTTTTAGAATACTTAAAAAATTTATTTTCCTATTTTCCTTCTATTGCTGCCTCAACCCTACTGATGTTTTAACTGATGACCTATTATTACTTTCCTAGGATCCAGTACCTGCCTACACGATTAACACTGTTCTCAATATAAAGCGTAAATCTTATATACTTCCATTACAATCACAATAAGAACAGAATGAAATAAAAAGTCCAAGAAACCTCCAATGACTTTATATTAATTAGTGAATATCAATGCACAGAGGCCAAAATTCTTCGTGAAGTTCTCAAGAACTTTCATTATCTTTCCTTATCATTTAAACTTAGTCACATTTTTTGAATGAAAAAATACCTATAGACCTCAGTACTATGTACTAAGTGCTTTTCTAGATTTAGGAAGCACAGCAATGAGGGCAACAAACTAAACTCTTCGCTGTGAATTTTTAGTGTAGTCACAGCAAAGGACATTTTCTTCAATGATGATGCTAGGTTCTGTTCCACAACATTGCTTTTCTCTCTATTCTGGAGACATTCTGAAGCCTTTTCTCTTTCTTTACTTTCTGACAAACTTCTTGAGCTTCAAGATTCAGAGCATATGTTGCCATTTCTTGGGGACTTTTTCTCTTATGTATATTTTGTTACCATTCTAGTCTTGTCACACTGGTAATTTAAAATATCCAACATTATGTAATTCGTAATTATTGGCTTATCTTGCTCAGTTGTTCTTAAATTTAGGGCTTACTGACGTCTTTGAGTATTTGATGAAAACTATAAACCTTGCCACCTGAAAAACTGAAATTATGTGTAAAATCAAATTGAGTATAATTTCAAGGGAATCCAAACTTGCTGAGATTTGTTAATGTAACCCAAGATTAGTCTGAACCGTACATTTCTTGAGAGCACTGATTATGTTGTACCATATATTTGTTTTTGATTGTCATTACTTGGTCAAATTTTCTTGAAGGGAGAAACTTATCACGAATCACTACTGGAGATTTTAGTGCATCAAAACGATATGCTTTTTAACAAAAATAGTTCCCACAAAATTTTCCATGTGTGTTTCTCTGAAATTCTATAAAATTAAATCTAATGATCAAAATAGACTAATAAATGTGATAGTGCCACACACACATAGTTTAAAACTGTTTTTAGTATGTTATTATTGTGCAAGTTGCAGGGTATTTATTGTCCTTCATTTGTGAATATTTCTTAGCTACATTTTATTGTTTTCAATCAGGTTTGAACATGTGAGAGGGAAATTTAAGTTCTGAAAGGGCATTTATGGAGGTTGCTTCTCACCTCCACTGCACCTTCAAGAGCACAGGTAAGTTTGCCTTTGGAAGCTGGCTTTCCAGCTGTGTGAGCTCGGTCTCTTTTGTGAATGACAGCATTTGCAATTTAAGTCCATCTGGAACACCTCAAGCATTCAATTCATTTATTAACTTATTACCAAGCTTGGCATATGAATCCTCAGACTATCAGTGAGGCAGAAAACTTAAATGAAATTAGATAAACAGACTTTAATAGAACAGTATGTGTATCAGAGATACTGAAAAGAGCTTCCTGTTTTTCATTTTTAAAGAGTGCCTGTCTATTTATCTCTTCGATGCCAGATTAGTATAAATTAGCTTTGCCCTAACTTTGCAGCAGATTTTAAGACTGCTGTAGATAAAAAGAAATGAAATAACTATTGTGGCCAGAAGAGGGAGATCTTGTAAAAATATTTAGAGCATAATTTAAAAAGAATTTTGAGATTTGCCCTTAGATCAGTAATAAAAAAGATTAACATTTCAGAAGTTAATGATTTCTATTATTAGATGAATTTATTTTTAAAACTCCTGTCAGGAACATGGGACATACATAGAGACACAATTTATTCAAATTTTCATGGATAAAATATTATTTGCAATAGTAAAATTTTTATTAATTAAAGAAACACATGGAAATAAAATACAGAATTCTACTCAAAGCAATACTTTTGGTTTTATTTATTTTTAGGACTGTTTTCTCCCTTGAAGTTAATTTATTTAAATGTAAATCCTTTGTACCATTAATACGCCAGGGAAAAACAAATCTAATGTCATATAAAAAAGCAATTGTAACATTATTACTTAGTAAAAATAAATAAAGCGTATGCTAATCTAAATATACACACAGATGTATTTGTGTACCTATTTGACTGTTCGGCTACTACAAACATTCCCTCTTTTTCTTTCTCTTTCTCACAGATAGACACACATGTATGAGTGCATATGCTTGTATATGCATGTATATTTGTATTACAATGTAAAATCATTTATCTTTGCTCCCTTTGATAGCCATAAAGTATACAAAAATATTCACAGATTGGCCACTCATTATGCCACCTGGAGGGCTTTACTTGATGAATTTGTAACATGATCAGAAGAGAAGTTTGTCATTGATTATGATTAATCTTTTCTCACAATCTCCTCCTAGAACTTAGAAATTGGTATTTGTTTGAGTACTACCAGTAACACTTGTACATTTCCACTGGTAGTACCAAAATATATGCCCCTTTCTTTTGTAAAAGTTCTAATGTTAAAAAATATTGATATCATTCTCAAATATATGTTCAGTTGTTGCTCTATGTATACTAGTTTGATTAACTGAGCTGAATGATATATTTCATTTCTAGATTATTTGATCCAGCCTTTACTGACTCTTTATATATATGGCAAAAGCTTCAGATTATTGGGTTATGACACCAGAATCCTTTGAATCCCTGGTACAAAAATTCTCTTTTAAAATTTATAAATTAAATAATGATTAAAGTCTATACAGCTCTAAAATGGTCATGGCCTTGTTTCCATCCATCAAAGCTCAGCCTTCTCTGTTGAGAAGAAACACATTAAAATTTTCCTTACAGGAAAATTGGAGCTGACAGTAGAGTTTTTCTGCATATAGTTTAATTTAGTCTTCATTGCATCATTCTATAATGAAATTTGTACATCATTAAAATATTCTGCAAGCTTCCTCTAAAAACTGAACATGTGGTAGGATGCCATGGATATAATTATACCAAATATAAAACAACAATATACATTACCTAAGGATGGATAGATATGTATGAGATTGATAAGCATATATGATATCAACAAACCACACACGGAGACTAGCACCTTGAAAAGTAGGGAATTCTAACTCTACTTCTTTTTTTTTGCATATTTAACTTTTTTTTATTAAATCATAGCCGTGTACATTAATGAATCACGGGGTACAGTGTGGTGTTTTCATATACAATTCAAAATACTCTCATCAAATTGGTTAGCATAGCCTTTGTGTCATTTTCTTAGTTATTAAGGCATTCATACTCTGCTTTTAGAAAGATTCACTTGTACCCTTGTAAGATAAACCATAGAGGTGACCCCACCAATCACCCTCCCTCCACTCACCCACCCAAATAGATCCACAGAAGAAGGTAGTGGACACAAATCCTTAAACTAGAAATTACATTTTTTTCTACACCTTGATTTTGAGAATGAGAAAAGAACAATGCAAAGGATGTAAGAGCAGCAGAGTTTTTATCATTCCATTGTAGAATAAAATATGCAATGCGACAATTCAAAAAATAAACTGTCTGTAAGCATTTTAAAGATGTTGATTCAAAAATACTTCTCAATCTCACTGAACCATCTGTTTCCATACCTGTTTAGCATTTCCAGAATAAAATTAACTGTCCTATTGTCCTTTAACTCATGTTAAGTTGTAATTTCTTGGGTTTCAAAAAAATATATTATGAATATTTCATAACTTTATTGGAACCCCTAATAGCCACTGGGCTTTACTACTTAACTAATAGATTTTGGATACTTAAGAGAGTGTTGTGACTTGTGTAGGGGTGTGTTGGTGTAAGGACAAGCTGTACCAATTAAACCACTGGCTTCAGCCCCTGCTGGAACATAAAAATGGAGCATGGAGCAGGATGGAGAGTGAGAGAGCAGCAGGTGCAGGCAGGCTGGAACCTGGCTCTTTACACACCCTCTGGCCTGGGTGATTTGCTCCAGTGAACTGTGTGTCTTCTGCTGTAAAACACAATAACTCCAGATTGTGGAATCATTCAGAGTTTTTCCCTGACAGCAGGGAAAAGGAAAGATGAAATGAATGGGCACGTGTACATGAATCAGAACAGGGCCTGGCATGTGATCAACATTTCTGGTGCTTTAAGCAGGGTTGAGAGCAATACCCTTCTGACCGTCCAGCAGTCCCCCTTAACCAGCTCAGAACCGCTTGTGTTTTTCTGACAGTGAAAGGAACTGTTGAATGCGAGGAGAGATGATAGTGTTTTGCCCAAGCCCAGCCTTCCAAGTCGCTAGGATTGCAGGACAGCAGGGGGCCAAGCTGGGATGCTCCTATAGCCTAGAACAACATAGCCTGGACTTGACTTAACCCTACCCAAATGTTTGCCATGTGAACCGGACACCTGTGATGCTCAAGCCTGGACACTAGAGCCAACTGTGGAGACCACATTCACCTTTAACACGTATTTGTCAGCTTCTGGAGGACTGAACCCTGTTAGTCCCGCCTATCCCTGGGCCAGCACCCTGACAGGACCTGACACAGAGAAACTTCTCAGTGAACGTCTGGTGATTATCTGACGACACCCTGAGGAGCAGGCCTTGAAGTCGGTAGGGAATCCCGCCTCCATCTTTAGACAGGAAGTCTTGTTCCTTTTGGTGTGGGTGAAATAGAGCCTGCGAAGGAAGCCAGGGGAAAAGATAGGGAAGGATTCTATGTATATAAAAACCAGGGGGTGTGGAGGACATGAGCATGGCCATTCATATGGCACCTAAAGAACGCAGAGGCCCGGCCCTGACCTTGCTCTCTCAGACGTCACACCAGCTCCTACCTGGTAACGCAACACAGAAGAGCCTGCCAAGTTTAGTTAGAGACGGTGGTCACATGACCTCCACTTGGCCAATCGGCAGAGCCTGTCCTCCCTTCCCTCAGCGACTGGCTCAGGTCTGGGCATGTGACCAATCCGGTGCACAGAGTAAAGCATTCAGGTTAGAACCTGGCAGGGAGTGGGAGTTTATTTCCGTTGGGAGGTTGGGACTGTTGGTGCAGTCTTGTCACCTTGAAGGAAAGCCCACCTGACGATGTCTCCAACACCGAGGGACGGTTGGTATTAGAGCCAGAGATTGGGAAAGGTGACTCCTGGTGATGTCACCCAGTACCCAGGTGCAGCCACAAAGTAGTTGGCCAGGCATACTGTTACTGGGACTTTAGTGACCATATGGGTCACCCACAAATTCTGGAGTGACTCCGGCAGCGTTAGTATCGCTAGTTAGCATGGTTTGTATAGATAGTGTTATTAGTTTGTGTTCCTGGTAAGGTTTTGCAGTTAGTGTAATGAGGAGATCACCGGGGCAGGGCCCAGTGTCTACCTCTGTGACGAGGAAATCCTGATTAGAAATTATAGACTTCTCAAGAGGGTCATCCCTGGTAGCTCAACAAGGCAAAGGTGCCTGGGATATTCTCACTGGGCCCCAGATGGCCATGAATATCCCCTCAAAAAAGTTCAACAGAGCTCCTTCCCCCTCCAGAGTCTATACAGATAGGTCGAAGTCATGAAGGCCTTGAATCATCTGAACATTAGCAAGTTCCTTGGAAGCACTGACACTGTGGGCACTCTGTGCTCAGTTGTTGAACGTGCCAGGACAGTAAAGCATTTTACCAAATATTCCGCCATGACTGCATGAAGAAGGAGGCCCTAGGCATGTTCTGGAAAATAGTATGTGCCTTGTAGTACTGCCCGTGAAAAGACCATCCTCCAGGATCTGAAGTTCCAAACATTGTTCTTGATGCCAACTATAATATAAAAATAGCCAACTTTGGCTTTGGCACCACATTTTCCAAAGGCCATAACCTGAGCACCTTCGTGGAACACCCCTTCTCCCCATTATGCCTCAGAAATCGTCTTGGGCCATGAGTACTATGGCCCTGAGGTGGAATTGCAGAGCCTTGGCATCATTCTTTACAGCACCGGGCTGGGGCCCTGCCCTTCGTCAGAGCTTTGGGGACCTCGGGAGATGAGTTGTTGGCAAGTATAAATTTACATTTCTCTTTTTTCATGAATAAGGAAGAGTCATAAAAGAATTTTTTATTCTCAACCCTGGGGAGAGGCCCAACCTACTACAAATGATGAGAGTCTCATGGATCAAATGGGACCCAGGAGATACTAGGGCCATACACAGATCTGCTCCTGCAACACTAGGACTCCCACCTATGGTGGCCATGGGCTTCCCTGTGGAGCATATCAAAGGCTCTTCATTAACAAAACCATATATCATGAGACCTCCCTAATGGTGAGGGAGGGAACAGCAGGGGAGGTGGGTTCCATTTAAGTCGTCCATGTGAAGCCCCTGACATCTAGGGGTTCCACCAGTCCTTCCCTATCCCCTGAAGTTCGATCCACTTTCTCTGTCCCCTCAAAAGGGGGATCCTCAGCCAGATGGCCTTTCCCACTAGCATCTCATCATCATTGCCCTTCTGTAGCCAGAGAAGGACCAGGAGTCCAGACAGAAGGCAAGAAAAGCCACGGTGCCTGCCAGTCCCCTACGCAGCCTGAAGATGAGGACCGGACCCATTACAGAACTCCTGCGTGTTACCGTGACCTCTGCTCCACCCACAGGACCAACAGCTATGGGGGAGACCTAGGAGGAGACACATTTCCCCAGGGAACATTTTAGGAAGCCAACTCCTTCCAGGCTGGGTGGCCATATGGAGAGACCTCAGCTTCTCCCTGTGACCTCAGAAATGTGCATAATATTATTTTTGATAGGCAATTCTTGGTTGTATACATGTATGGGGAACAATATGAAGTTTAGATATATGTATACTATGTGGAATGGCAACATAAAGTTAATAAACATATCCATCTCCTCAAAAAAAAAAGAGAGAGAGAGAAAGGGAAATAGTCTTTTGATACTATCTCTGCCAGTCATGATTTTAGATTTAAAGACCAGCACAGTTTGAAGCATACGAATGTCATATGATTTGTAAACTGTTATGTGCTGGAATGTGTGTGTGTAACTTGCTTTTATAATTTGTTGAAATAAATTCTGTTTTTCACAAGGCCCCTGTGCCTTTCCTTTTGGCTCGTTTTGGCAGGTACCATAATTTTTGTTCTCTGGAAACTACAAATCTGGGAGATGACTGTGAAGTTTAGCTAGATTAAAAGTGCCATCAATAATGCAATAAATCACTCATTAATTGTAATTATAACCTTAGTGTTTAAAATCAGTGGTGGAAAGAGGATAATGTAATTAGTTACAGAAGTACAAAAAGATTAAATAACACAGAACACATTTCTTACCTTGTGTCACATATTAGATGAAAATTAAAATGCATTTTTTATGGTGTGTAGAACCTGCTTTCTAGATATAAATGTAGGGTATATAACATTGTTCAGGGAGAAATAAAAAACTCCTTGGCAGACTGTGTGTGTGTGTGTGTGTATACACATATTTGTGTCTTACCCCTCAAATTGAGCTATTTGATAACTGAGTAGATTTCTAAGATATAATAACATATCAAATGTGCATCAAGTGAGAAGGAAGTATATTTCATTTATAAATTCTCTTCAATAATTTTCTAGGTTGGAAAAATTTTAACAGCTAATTATTCATTTTCTTAGTTTATAGCAAGTTGATTCAAAATTCAACTTTAAATTCAGCCTTATAAATGATATAATTGTATTATTTCTAAAACTAATTTTTCAGCATGAGCTCCACTAGCATTACCAAAACTTTTTTTTTCCTTTATACTATGTTGCCTTGAAGACTCTAGATCTGACATTAATAAAAGACGCCAGTTTCAATGCAAAGAGAAATTGGCTAAGAGGAGTGATGGACTTTAGTCCTGCTTTCCTACCTACTAGTAACCAGACTTTTATGGAATTCATTTTATCTTATAGTTCTGATTCATCATCAGAACCAGGGGTCTAATTTGACCATGGTGCCCATTTTTAAAAAATGTATAAAATGTCAAAATATACATATAAGCACATTAAAACAATTTTTAAACTATATAAATATGCACAACATGTTACAAAATATTTAATGCATGATTTTTAAAAAAGATAGCAGCTATTGGAGTTCCAGTGTAGGAGGATCAAACTTAATAGTAAATGAAAATCTTTACTCATCATTAAGAAATAAAAAATAAAAAATACCTGTAATTATAATTACATATAATTATATATAAAGAAAATTAAGCCAATGGGTTTCTTAATTAACTAAATAAAATTATATATATTTGTGAAGTAAAAGAAAATGAAAGTGTTAGTTTGACCAAGGAATAAGTTGCAGCTCCTCTTTCTCTTTACGATTTTCTATATTTGTTTCTCTCTCACTGCTTTTGCCATTGGAGCAATTTATTTTATTAACTTTTGTGAAAACTTCCCCAGTTCTGTTTTTTCCTTCTGTATAGGTAATGCAAAAAGTACTATTTTTGAACTTGCTTAATTGTATTTTAAAATATTTTTTGGTTCGGCGCCTGTAGCTCAGTGGCTGGGGCACCAGCCACATATACCAGAGCTGGTGAGTTTGAATCCAGCCCGGGCCTGCCAAACAACAATGACAACAGCAACCAAAAAATGGCCCCAGTGTTGTAGTCCCAGCTACTTGGGAGGCTGAGGTGAAAGGATGGCTTGAGCCCAGGAGTTAGAGATTGCTGTGAGCTGTGATGTCACAGTACTCTACTGAGGGCAACATATTGAGACTCTATCTCAAAAAAAAATATATATATATATATATATTTTCATTGTTAATTTTTATTTTAAAGCTATAAAACAATTACAATGCAGAAAATCATTTATCATAATAGTTAAATTCTAATATCTGACTTTTTGAGTACATTTGTAAATTTTTTGTTAATGTTATAATTGTATTTCTAAATATTTTTATTTGTACAAAATTTAATATTGTATATCTGTGGAAATTATCCATATGTCCTTATTTTTAACCTAATTTACCATGAAAAGCTTTTAAGAAAATATAATATGGGCCGGCCTATGACTCAGTGAGTAGGGAGAGCTGGCCCCATATACCGAGGGTGGTGAACCCAGCCCCAGCCTAACTACAAAAAAAAAAAAAAAAAGAGAGAGAGAGAGAAAGAGAGAGAAAGAAATAGCCGGACTTTGTGGCCAGCACCTATAGTCCCAGCTACTTGGGAGGCTGAGGCAAGAAAATCAAGCTTGCTGCATTCTATCAAGGGCAACAAAGTAAGACTCTGTCTGTACAAAAAAAAAAAAAAAAGAAAAAAGAAAAGAAATAATATATAACAGAATAGTCAATATGATTTTTCATTTTCTTTCATCTTTTTTCTCTGTTTCTTATTTTGGATAATATTGTATAGGCTAGGTCATTTAATTGCATTGTTGCTGTTTAATGTTTACAGAAGTAATATTCTTTAATTACTAGTTAATGAAAAGGAATTTTATTTATTTATTTAAGACAGAGTCTTACTCTGTCGCCCTGGAGAGAGTGTCATAGCATCATCGTAGCTCACAGCAGCCTCAAACTCTTGGGCCCAAGTGAGCCTCTTGCCTCGGTTTTCCTATTTTTAATAGAGACAGGGTCTTGGCCTTGCTCAATCTGGTCTCCAACTCCTGAGATCAAGCAATCTTTTCACCTTGGCCTCCCAGAGTCCTAGGATTACAAATGTGAGCCACCACAGTTGGCCAAGAATATATTTTAAATCAACATGAAAATGTATGACCATTAAAGTTTAAATCAAAATTATGCTACTATGTTAGTTTTGCTTAATAGTAGTAGACCAACTGTCTAAATCTATGTCTGCATCTAAATCTACTGCTATAGGCAATCTATGTATCTATGCCTAGATCCATTGAAATCTAAACAGTTGTGTCTAATATCAGCTGTATACCTATTGCGTTCCATTCAATATAATCAGTTAAAAATGTATTGCAATGTCTTTAAAAAATTTGTATTTCTTTTGTTCAACTTAATTCTCTAATTAGTACTATAAGTCATTCTTACGTAGGTATTCTAGAGACTCCAGGAAGCAAGGAGCTATTATATTACATACACGCTTCTATACACTCACAGAAATAGATTTAGTAGACATACACACAATTCTTTTTTTTTTGCAGTTTTTCTGACCAGGGCTGGATTTGAACTCATGCACTCCAGTATATAGGGCTAGCACCCTACTCCTTTGAGCCAAAGGTGCTGCCCTCACAAAATTCTTGAAGTTGATTATTACTATCTGACTTTTTTGCAGATAAACCATTTCGAGTATTTGCCTATGACAATAGACCTGGAAACGGCTGATCTGTAATTCTAAAATAAGACAGTTTGACTTCACATTACATAACCTTGAAACTACAGAGTGTATGCTTTTATCTTCACATAATAAAATTAAAAGATTCTATTGAAATAAATTATTTCATGGACTTGAACTTTCAGTGGCAATGTGTTTTATATGTAATAAGTTTAACTGGTAAAGAAGAGGATGGTAGGTTTTAGAACTTGATACAGATGTGTATCTTTTTAGTTTTCATACAGAAAAGCTTTTCATAGAAAAAATTATTAAAATGTATTTTTAGAGAAGAAATAAAGATGTGAGTCTGACAAGGTTAATAGAGTGGGTCAAACCAGGAGGAATTTAGGCCATACTGCTTCCATTTCGTCATCCTCTGTTGGGTTCCTACACTGGGCCCCCTCGTTGACTCTTTCAAACAGTTTCCATTCTTTCATTTTACTTCCCAAATAAACATTCAATACAGTGATGATTCTTACCCAACGGCCTTTACTTCTGCTGCTTATCTTGCTCCACACTTTTATTCTTTTTGGAAGGAATAGAATTTTTCCTTACTGTCTGAGAAGACATCTGTATTCTTGATGATACCAATTCTTATTAACCCTGTTTTCTGGATATTATTTGCATTTCTAGTTTCCTCTATCTCTTGCTAAATCCTAGGATTCAGGTTACTACAAAGAACACAGGCTTCAAAATAGAGTCTTAAATGAAGCTACAGATTGTGAAAGAAATCAATAACTACGTAGCTGTTGTTTTCAAGGCTTTTAAGGCACATCTGAGACTCAGGCTTCATCTTTCTTCTTGGTATCATGTGTATGTTGCCTTGTCTCAAGGTCAAATTATTTTCAGAATGATTCCTGGTACTTAAGACAGCACGACAAAGAAGATAGAAGGAACTCTTATCTTTTAAGATGTCCTGAAACAGGGACCAATTTCTCTCAATACTCCCTTATCTGTGGTGATAACTGGGGCACTGGGCCACACCTACCTGCTAGGGAGATTGTATGATCAAAAAATGTAGCCAGGTTTCAGAGTGCTAAGCTTAATATCTGGGTTATTTTACTAGATAGAAGTGCATGAATGGATATTGAGAGCAAAGCTCCAAATGTCTAACCTTATATTCCAATTTGTAAACAAACTAAAACAAAAAAGTCTAAATCCCCATAACTACATATGGTGTCAAATAACCCATTTATTTTATTTCTAAGTTTTTAAAGTTAATACATTTTTCTCTAACTCATTGTATGCAATCTTCTTATTTACATTAAATATTTTGTGCAGAAAGTAAATCTTAAAACTAAAGATAAATGTTTTATTAAGTGAGTCATATTTTGTTGAAATAGTCACAATTGGAGGAACAGTTGAAGAAAATATTGAGTTCTTATTTGAACTTAATAATCTTCTTTTGAACTTAATAATCATAGTGAGTTAAAGTTGTAATATTTGCCCAAATATATTGTAACAATTTGTCAGTGTGAAAGAATGTGTACATGAGACCAAAGTCAGCATTGTGATTTAATTAGTAACATAGAGCTGACTTACAATTGAATGTGAAGTTAATGTACTCCTTAAGGCTATGCACATATTACAGAATGGAGATTTCCTGGGTTTGAAGAACTAAGATAATTATAGCAACTTATTCCATAATTTGAACCAATAATATTTGTATTAGAAATAGTGTTTACAATTTGCTATAAAAGGTAAAGTAGAAGAATTTTAAAATTTCTTGTAACCCTGAAAGTCTTAGGATGCCAACAGATCAACTATATAACTGTTCTTTAAAATGGTAATATTTTCTTATATTTTTGGATTTTTTGTTCTAAAATTTCATCACTCATTATCCTTTACAAATGTTGTATTTACGTCTTTAGTATAAAACGTTATTTCTGTCAGCGAGACAAATACTTGAGGTGAAGTGTTAAGAGCTGAGGCTCAAACATCCTTACTTGGTTTCACCTTGGTTGATGACTAGAAAGCAGCTGGAGCGAGGATGTGAAGACATGCAGAGCAGACGAGAATCTAAACCAAAGACTAGAGTCACCTGCAGCTCATCTGTTGCCTGAAACAGAACCCTACTAGTTGAGATGCAGACTCTTAGACTAGAAAAATAAATGCTTACTGGAGGCCACTGAGCTTTGGGTTATCCTTTGTAGCAATATCTGACCAATACATCTAATACTTATAAAGGTAAATAGCTCAATTAAAATTTGCTGTGATAAAAGTCTTACCTGAATGACTGTGAGATTTCCAAGTACTTTCTTCTGCAGTTTTCGTCTAAGAATTACACCTCAAAAGATGAATTAAACCAGCTTTAATTCTCATGAAGAACTTCAACTGCTGAGTGTAAAAAAAATTCAGTTCTTTTGAAATAAGATTTCACTTTCTAAATAGAGTAATTCCACTGAGACATAGACATACCTGGAGGGAAGATAATGAATAGACCCAGGGAGGATGTCATCTACTAGTCCAGGAGCGCTGGAGGCTACCAGAGGTTTGAAGAAAGTCTGGAATCTATTCTACCTCACAACCGTCAGAAGAAGCTAATACTGCTGACACTTTAATTTTTGACTTCTAGGCTCCAGAATCGCGAGGCAATATATTTCTGTTGTTTGAGCCTCTGAGTTTCCTTGCTTTGCTCCGGCACTCATAGCGAGTTTGTACACCTGTGAACTAATACTTTGTGTGTTTCATTACTTTCTATTAATCTCCTGCACCTTTCAAGTAGAACATGGCCAAAAAAAGAAAAAGGTAAGTTATTTTTAACTTAAGGTTCATTCCTTCTCCACTTGATGCAGGAAAGGCATCACTTGCTATTAAGGAATCATCTTTCAAATCATTTTCACTTTGATTTGGGTCCAGATGTTCATTTTGCTGGTGTATCCTTCCTATTCTGTCTATGGATCTCTTGAAGTGAGAGAAACAAACAAAAAGAGTGTTCTTTCAAAACAAGCTTTGACTTCCTAAATAGAATAATTTCATTCAGAAAGTAATCCATTACCCATTCAAAATTCTAAAAAGATGGATAAAATTTATTGTTTCATGCTTTGCTTAATTTTATCACCTTCCAAAAAGTGATTATGTACAGACTGGTGTTCTCTTAAAAGACACGAATCACCTGCTTTTCCACTTACATTTTTATTTAATCAAGCTAATGAACAAGTTCTTGAATTTCATATGGATGTTCTCAAACTTTTTCTAAAATGTGTCCAAATCTTACCTGATACACGAATGTAATCATTCCAACAAACAAAAAGCCCTGCTGGAGCATAGAATTCTATATAGTTTTATGCCTTCCTATGGAAAGCCTCCAGGTTTTCTTTTTATTGTAGTTTGCTAACATCTTGACTCTCTCTTGCTGTATGAGATCTCCTTGAATTCTAAACAAAAAAGGAAGGAGCTTTAACTTTTCTAGTTCTGGCTTTTAAAACACATATGGGCACATTCTCTTTCTTGCTTCCTATTTTGTAGATTTCTATTTAAGAACTTCACTCTTTTTTTTTCTGAGCAAATCTCTTTTCCTCTCTGGCTGAATCAACATGGCCGCTTTGCTTGTCTAACATTCTCAGCAGAGCTCCAGTTCTGACCAAGAAATGAAAAACTGCTTTTTAAACTCATTCATTCTTCACTATGTCTCTGTGTGGTCTTAAGTTCAGCTGACAAAGTGTTATGAGACTGGTATTTTTAAATGATCACTTCGCCCTTGGGTTTATAATAATTACAATGATTTTTTATTTTCCTTTCTATCTTAACTTAGCGATATGGGAAAATCTCATGGTATAAAATCTTTGTTCCATATTATTTAAACATCCCAGTGTGATGCTGATTTACCCATGGACTGGGAGTTTCTGAAATTCCGTGGTAATCTGGCTCAATGTCACAGCCAGTTCAAAACATAGGATGGATGAATGACTACAGGTGTTCTTGGGAAGGCCACAAAATTTAAGAGGTCACTCTTTCACTCTTCCTTGGCTATAAATGCTGTTCAAAGCAGATGAAGAAAAAAGAAAAGATGTTAAACAGGCCAAGCCCCACACTGCTGCTGATCAATGCCTTAAACTCTGTCTATGCCCAAGGTTACCCACTAGGACACATTGCCTTTTTGTTTATGTTTGTTTTCATTTTGAAGTCTCGTGGCTAAGAAATACAAAAGCAAAGGTAGCAAAAAGTATTCTACTAACCAGTTTCACAGAATCTCCCTTTATTTTTTCCTTCTTAGATGATCCTTAGTGGAATAAAACTACCTTTCCCAACTACGCAGCAATAGACTTGCTTTTGGTATTACCCCTGTCACAGGAATACAGGATACAAGATAATACAAGGAATACACAGAAGACCCAGGATCTTCAGGGTCTTCTCAGAAAAATTTGCCACAAAACCCGTTGCCTTTTATGTATAATCATTTGGTCTGAAATTAACCCCCAACAGTGTAATCTTTGAAATTTCCTCTCTACCCTATCAAGAAAGAAACAAAACATGATTTTTAAAGGTTTTTGAAACCTTTGACTTCCTCTACTCCCCTTTCTCATTCAATGTCAGTCTTTATCTGGATTAAATTAGTTGGTTAGTTGGCCATTATCCTGTGGGAACATTGTTATTTTTGTTCATTAAATTCCTACATTTTTTACTTCAAAAACTAAAGGTAAATCTATAAGATTGTGACAAATGAAACGGCTCATCTTACATCTCTACTGGTGAAGTATATTGTAAGACATATTTCCCCTCATTTAGAAAGTCAAATTGCCTTAGGCACCCTGGTCCTTGACCTCTGATACTAGCACCATAGATCAGAGCTTTGCATAATATTAATGTCAAGATATGATAATAGCAAATGGCTAGGACAGAGCAAGAAATAAAAACACTTATGCACACACATATACAACTTGGCTCAACAAACTTGAAAACAGAAAAGTTGAAGAGCAGCAAGGAATATTAGTATGAATTTAATGCAATATCACTTCCGCCCAAGGGTAATATGCACTAATCAATGTTATGCCTGTAAAAATAGAATATCCTGGGCAACGATACAGTAAGGGCAACACAAAATTATGTGTTGTTCTTTATGAGGAAAGAGGACAATGATAAGTATCGACCTACTCTCCTAAAAATTTGTGGGCCAAAATATAATTTATATATGTCAGTGTAATTGATATCAGTGAACTTTCAATAGGATTCATCACATAACAGAGAAAAAAAGAGACAACTATGTAGTCATCTATCAAAAGATGAAAAAGCATTTCATTTAATATAATTCTACCTTATAGTTGATAATAATATATCATAGAAGTAGCTTCTGTGCTGTAGTAGAAAAACCACTGACATTTACCTTGAACAATTTGCTGAAACTCTCTGATTTCTAGTTTCTTCATTGGTAAAATGAAACTAACCAAAATTATCTCAGAAGTTATCCTAAAGCCCACAAATAAACTAAAGAAGCTTATGTAAAGGATCTAACACAGTGGCTTGCATGTATTTGGTATTCTAGCTATAGAATTTATTTAGTGCCCTATATATCAACTTCAGAGTAGCAATGACCAAAAATGTGACTGAAATATATAAAAGCATACATTGATGATGAATCAAATTCTCTGCCGTCTTTACATACACATCAGTAGTCTCCTTCCTGTCATATTCCTCAAACTTCTGTTCCATTAAGACAAAGAAAAGTGACAGAAGTTGTTTTTTTTTTTTCTAGGCATCAGTAAATTGCATTGATTCCCAAGTGCATAGTTAGCAAAAATTAAGAGAGATTATGGCTAAGAGACATACTGATAAATGGTTACTGTCCTGCTATCAAATAAAAGCTAATTTGTAGTATTTGCCCATTTTCATTGTGTAAGTATCTCCACCATGGCCAATTTCAAGGTACTAACAGCATGTTACTAAATTCAGAGTTGGCAAGAGATGCATATAGTCAACTCCCAAAAGCTGATGCAAACAACTTCAACACACGATTGAACATATTTGGAAACAAAGGGATAGAATCCCTTTACTTTATACAGATTCTGTGAAGAGATCTTGTCTTTATCCACTGTTCCATAACATTACTGGGAAGTATATTGGCATTGCACCTAACCATAGCCTATATCTCTTGCTGTCTAAGGCCTCAACCTGGCATTATGTGAGAATTGCTAGTTGCTTTTGTTTGCATTAACTGAACATGTGAGAGGGTAGTAGCACACACTAGATTAACCTTCAGTCAATGAACAATGGTTACTGGTAGATAATTGATCCTCTTTCCTCCCATAAGCAATTTTGAATTACATTTTACATGGGTATTTATGTAGTGAAGGTCCAGGTGTGTGCTTTCACCAGAGCTGGGTAAGAGTTGTATGCAGTGATTCCCTACTCAACTCAATCTCATAATCTTATATTAGTTATCACTACATTCTTGTTTCACTTTTATCAAACTAACACCCAGCACAAAAACTTTGTGTCAGGCTCTTCTTTCTAGAAAGAGCAGGTTACCTTCAATACCTTCCTATAATTCAATTATTAGAATCCATGAAGGTAAACAACAGAGGTGACTCTGGGTCACAGTGAGCCAGGTCTGCTGATGAGGAATCACTTTGTCCTTTGATTTGCCTATTCTGAACATTTTGTACAGATGGTATCATGTAATATGTGTTATTTTGTGACTGCCTTCTTTAACATAATGTTTTTAAGGTGCTCCCATATTATAGCAAATTTCAGTACTTGATTCATTTATTTCTATGGCTAAATAATATGCAGTTATATGAATATATCAAATTTTGTTTATTCCTGTGTTACTTGATTGATGGTGGGTTGTTTCCATTTTGTAACTATTATAAATGATGCTGCTGTGAACACTTGTGCATGTGTATTTGGGTGGACATGTTTTCAGGCTCTTGCTTATATAACTAGTAGTGAAATTTCTACTAATTCTATGTTTAACATTTGAAGAACATTCATACTGTTTTCCAGAGTAGCTGCACGAGTTTACAATCCCATCAGCAAAGTATGAGGGCCCAATTTCACACATTCTTACCAATTCTTTTTGGCTTTTTCATTAAAAAGTCCTAGTGGTTATAAAATAGGATCTTGTTGTAGTTTTGACTTCCATTTCCTTAATGACTAATAATATTAAGGGGATCTTGTAGTTTGACTTCCATTTCCTTAATGACTAATAATATTAAGAATTATTTCATGTGTTTAGTGTCTATTTATTTATCTTCCCTGGCAAAGCTAGATGTATCTTTTTAGAGTTTTCTTTGCTCTTGTTGCTGTATCAGTGTTAGATAATTCATCTTTCTTTTTAATAATTCCTACTGTGGTAGTAGTAGTGAAAATTCTTTTTTTTAAATTGGTATTGCAAAACATTTGGTTATAGACTTTAGAACAGCAGGGGAGACCTAGTGAGATTATGCAATAATAATAAGATCAATTCCAGTTCTTTATTATTTGAATATGTTTTCCATATTAAGAAGGATGACAGGACAAATTCATTACTTGGCTTCAGAGAGCTAATATTCAGGCCCTGTGACTCTGTTCTTGTAGAGAGAAGGCAATTAGCTGAAGATATGTAGCTTGCCCAAGATCACCCAGCAAGTTATTGGCATAGCTGGAATGTGAACACATGGGCTCTTGGTTTCCCATCTGTTGCCTGGTACATTTGGCTGCTTTGCTGGGAGTGGGTGTACATATGTATGTATATTTATGTTGCATTTCAGGAATGAGCAAAGGAAAGTGGGATGGTTTGTGCCCTGATTCAAATAGACACAGGAAAGTTTGTCTCTCTTTATATACTAAAAAATATATTCAAGGTGGTAAATGTGGTTCTAATACTCTAAAAGTGAAAAGGACGGCATCATCAACCATCAAGCCCTGTTTCAATCATTAGTATATATAATTACTTATTAATTAATTTTTTTTCAGATGACATCTCACTCTGTCACCCTGAGTAGAGTGCCATGGCATCATTGTAGCTCACAGAAATCTGAAACTCCCGGACTCAAGAGATCTTCCTGCCTCAGCCTTCCACGTAGCTGGGACTACAGGCACTCACCAAAATGCTCAGCTTGTTTTCCTATTTTTAGTAAAGATGAGGTGACCCTCTTGCTCAGGCGCCATTTCAATTCCTGAGCTTAAGGATCCTCCCACTTTGGCCTCCCAGAGTGCTAGATTATAGGCATTGGCCACCGTGTCCACCCTTCTTTATTAATTTAAATACAAAAAAATAACATTGTAAAAATTGATTTCATGCCTGTAGTTTTAGTTTTTAGGAACCTTATAGACATGCTGATACTTAAAGGTAAAGTTGAGTCATAAAGTAATGACCCCATCCCTGCTTATATCCTACCATTCTCTCCAGTACTGAGAGTCGACGCCCAAGTGAGAAGGAAGATTCTGGTCACACTCTCTAGGCAGGATTTTCTTGCTAAGTAATGCTCTTCTTCCTCCAGCCATAGGAAGATCGTAAGTGAGAATAACCATATTGTACAAATAGAGGAAAATATTATCTAATGCCAGAGCAACCTAAGGACATATGTGTATAATATAAATGGTTCTGTCTCTGTTTCTAAAGAGATAATTATGTTCATTTTCCATATACTTTCTTCAGAGTAAAACAGAGTCTGTGAAAGGCCATTAAGACAGAACATAAGACCATTTCACATAAAAGGATGGTAGCTATATGCATAATGTTAGCTAAAATGTTCCTCTTATGATCAAATACCCCCAAATGGAAAGTTTTAAAATAAGAAAACCTGAATGGCATTTATGCTCACTGAAAAATGCAAAATCTATTGCATTTTTCTATGTAGTGCACTGCTGTATTTTAAATGTTTTAATTCTTTTATTAGATGTGATTTATTTTAGAAATGAATTAAAAAGGCCAGTATATTAAATGTCAAACTGAAGTCTATTGGGAGTTTCATAGTTAATTTTCATTTACTAATAATGTTCACCAGTAATCAGATATAAAATTTTAAACACCTAAAAAATAATTTCTAGTTGAATATGTGAATAGTAGAAATATCAGATTTTCCTGATAGACTTATAAACCATGCAACATGGCCTGTATGTGTTAAAACTGTGTCTTCTCCAGAGAAACTTGATACAGAGGAACTTGATAATCAGCAGGTTATTAGATTAAAAAATATACTATGTTATTAGATTAAAAAATATGTTATGTAGCCACCGGGTTGATCTCCTTTATTTTTAAATAAAAGCAAAATAGATAATTTGTCATTCTATTTTAATTCCTTGATGAATACCTTATTGTACTAACAATTAAAAGAAAACTTAACCTAACTGAATACAACTTGTGGAAATATGGTATAGAAACCTAATGAAAAGAAGCAGAAAACACTCACCACAGCAACGTAACAAATTAAGATTTGTTATTAGATGCAAAATAATATGTGTGGTTTTACTTAAAAATATATACATCTGCTTGAATTATAATCCAGTGTAATTTGTTGTAGGTCTTCAGCATGACCCCTGTCTGTTCTCTGGGCCAACCTTGTCATTGATATATACCCTCCAAAGAATGCCAGCTACCTAAGGTATTCTTCTTTAACAATCTTCTTGTAATGTTATGCAGTTTCTATTTTTACAGCCTATGTGTCAACTTCAAGGTCTTTAAGGTGATTCACATACTTTAAATTAACCTACTGAGTATAAATTCCAAAAACATGCCAAAAAAAAGAAAATGAACACTTATTTTTGTTGAGTTGTAACACCGTACACAAAAGAGTGGATTGGCAGCAATGACAAGTGACTTAGCATATGACACTTTGAGGCCAAACAGCTTCCAGGGAATGGAAGGTTTCCTTCCCCCGCACCCCCCCACCCCATAGGCTGAGGGATATGGAGCCTCAGAGAAGTGACTTTCAAGCCTCAGGCAGCTAAGGCTCAAAAAAAACAAAACATAAGTGAGTTTGGCAAAGATACCAGATAAAAGAGTATAGTTGGACTTAACAGGAGCCTATTTTTATCTACCCCACTGTCTGCTGTTCCTCCCCAGAGATCACTTTCTTTTTCTCCACTATATTCTATCCAAGAGAGCTAATGGAACATACAAAATCCATAACAATACTAATCTGTGAGGGAGACATGAAAAGTCTCTCTTAACCCTGGGATCTAGAAGTAAAAGCCCTATGAAATAAAAATCAGGAGTATAGGTAAGGTGCAGCATATGCTAATTAGCTTGATTTCACCTTTCTGTAATGTATACACATCAAAACATATTTGCTGCAGAAAGATATACAATTATTATTTGTTAGTTAAAAAGTATACTTTGTAATTCCAGCTATGTTATTGAAGGAAAGGCACTGGGAACCATTTATTTATTTCTAAAAGGGGAGCTACATACTATTTTATATATAGATATGAGATAACTTCTGTCTCTGCAATTCCATTATTCTATATATCTTATTTTGTCACATTCTCTATAGTTTTTATCATTATCTTCACCATTTTTTCCCATCAGTGGTCATTTTTTATATTAGTCCTTTTAAGATAGAACATATACTCAAATTGTATTCTGTATCTTTTCATATACTACAGATTTCTTTCCACATAATGTGTGAGAAGTTTTAAAGTACGCACTCTAATTTTCTGGTTTTTTAAAACATAGGCTGCATTCATAACATTTACCTTTAAGGATTCAATTAAATGTTAAGATGCACATAGTGTGACCATATTTTGGTCACATAAATATGTGAAGTAAGCCTGACACACATCTTGACTGAAAGATAAAATGTTCAGATGGCCTGTGCTGAACTTGCTACCTTGTGTGGAAATACCTTTTCCCATTTCAGACGCAATGTGAACTTCTTTATTCTGCTTACACATGTGCATCGTAGGACACCGGCCAACTTCGCTGCTATGTCTGTTCACTGTGGGGAGAGGATGGTGTCTTTCTACTACCACGCAGGAGGCGTGTGTGCCCACCAAGTGCTCACAGCTGCTGCCGGGAAAGAAGCCCAGATGATGCCTCCACCAAAGCTGATCTCACTTTGTCTCTTTATGTGAGTAAAGCTTTATCGTATCCAGTGCTTAACTGCGTTGTGCTTTCCTTGATGATTCCAATTCCAAAACACAGAGGCTGAAAGTGCTGGGATGTCTTCTTCTATTCATAGACAGCACTGCCACTTGTCAACAAGATGGTGTTTTCTCAAAACCAAACAGAGTCTGGTAATTCACATCAAATATGAAATCTAGCAGTTGTGAAATATATGAGTGACATTTACTGAGTTTATACAAGCAATCCTTAGGTCAAAATCTCTATATAACAGCTTACAAAATAACATAATTTACTCAATAAATCTCACCCCCTATCTCTTCCCCATCTTCTTCAAACTTTTTTCTTTTTCTTTCTTTCTTTCTTTTTTTTTTTTTTTGTTCTTTTGAGACAGAGTCTCACTGTCACCCTGGGTAGAGTCCATGACATCATAGCTGACAGCAATCTCAATTTCTTAGGCTCAAGCAATCCTTTTGCCTCAGCCTCCATAGTAACTAGGACTACAGCCTCCATAGTAACTAGGACTACAGGCACATACCATAATGCCCAGCTAGTTTTTCTATGTTTAGTAGAGATCAGGTCTAACTCTTGCTCAGGCCAGTCTTGAACCCCTGAGCTCAGGTGATCCACCTGCCTTGGACTCCTATTGGGCTAGGATTCCAGGCATGACCCATTGTGCCCAGTCCTTCCTCTAGCTGAGCCCTTCCTCTAATCTTGACATTCCAATGTATACTAGGATAAAATTGGTGTGCACTTTTTATGAAGAACAATTCTTTTATCAACTTGAACCAAATATGAAAACATATGAGACTACTACCATTGTATATTCTAAGTTTTAAAATTATAGCCTTCAGTTGTCTTTATACTATAGTTACTGTTATTTTAATAAACTTTGTAAGAATGCAAGTTGACATGTGCCTCTAAATTCAAGAGACAATTATTAATGATGCCACTAATACCATACAATTTCATATTATTTTGGCATCTCACTTGGTCTCCCCCAATTTGTATTTGAAATTATCCTTTTACCTCAAAAAGTTTGTTATCTGTTCTTGCTGAGATTGCAAAATTCACCTTCTCTTATTTAAGGAAAATAAATAAAATTGTTTGTTTTCAGTATTACGGCAACTTTCAAAAACTACTTTTTCTTTTTTTTTTTTAAGTAAGGCAGTGAAAGAAAAGTTATAGTCCTATCCAAGTGCTTTGTGGTTCAAGCAACTGTAGAGAGTTTAAAATAACTATTTGATATTATCTATCTTACATTTATAAACTCTAAAACATTTTAAAATAGAAGAGTTGATGAAAAGCTAAAATTATCAGAAAGGATAGAATGCTTGAAAGAAAAAATAACCATTGTATAAATCAAAATGTTAGAGAAAAATACTTCCATACTTGGGCCTCTGATAAAAGCAAAACAAAACAGACAAAAACACGACAGTTTCAGTCCCCTGACCATTAACGTGTCAGTTCACCATGCTTTCTTTTATTAAAATTTATTATTTTAATTCACAAATATAAAATTATATATATTTCTGGTGTAACATGATGTTTTGTTATACAGATACATTGTGGAATGGTGAAACCAATCTAATTCATGGAAGCATTATCTCACATAGTCATCATGTCTATCATGAGAGAATTTAACATAGACTCTTTTGCATTTTCCAAGAATGCAACATGTTGTCGTTAACCACAGTTACCATGTTGCATAACATTCCTCTTGAACTTATCACTTCTGTCTAAGGGAAATTTTATAACTTTCCCCAACATTTCCTCAGTTGCTTCCGTAGCACTGACACAGCCCCTGGTAACCACACGTCTATTCTCTACTTCACTGAGATCAACCTTTTTAGATTTCATAGATAAGTGAAATCACACAGTATTTGTTTTTCTCTGCCTACTCATTTCACTTACATTAATGAAATCCAGGTTCATTCTTGTTGTTGCAAATAATAAAATTTCCTTCTTTTACGGATAAATATATTCTACTGTGCATACTTACCATATTTTCTGCATCCACATTCTTTCATTGACGGAGGTGTAGGTTGACTGCATATTGTGAATAATGCTGTCATAAAATGGGGATGCAGATATTTTCGCCACATATTTATTTCATGTCCGTTAGATATATACATGGTAGTGAGATGGATGGATCACACAGTAATTCTAATTTTCATTTTTTGAGAAATTTCATACTTTTAGCATAATGAATGTACTAATTTAAGTCAACAGTGTGTAAGGATTACCTTTGTTGCACCTATTTGCCAACACTGGTTAACTTTAGTCATTTTGATAACAGCAATTCTAGTAAGTGTGATGCAATAGTTCATTGTAGCTTTAATTTGAATTTTTCCTAAGGATTAGTATCATTAGGAAATACTATATTAGTATTAATTTAGGAATTAATACTAATTTCCTATCATAGTAATTACTAATATAACAATCAATACTAAATTAGTATTAATTGCTAATTATCATAGTATCAATTCATAGTTTTTTTCATAAACCTGTTGGCCATTTTTATGTCTCTTTTTCAGAAATGTCTATTCAAGATTTTTGTTTATATTTTAATCAAATTATTTGCTTTATGGCAATTGAGTTGATTTCCTTATGTATTTTGAATATTAACCCCTTATCTGAAGTATGATTTGCAAATATTTTCTGCCATTTTGTGTGTTGGCTCTTCACACTGTTAGCATTTTCATTGGCCACAAAGAATCTTTTTAGTGTGATTTAATCCACTTTGCCAATTTTTGTTTTTGTTGTTTATATTTTTTAGGTCTTATCCAAAAGATTATTGCCCAGGCCAATGTCAAGGGGCTTTTCCCCTATATTTTCTTCTAGTGGTTTTACAGTTTCCAGTCTTGCATTTAAATCTTTAACTCATTTTCAGTTTATTTTTGCATGTGACATGAGATAAGGTTCTAATTTTGTTCTTCTGCAAATGAATATCCAGTCTTTCCAGTAACAAACACAGAAGAGACTATTCTATCCCCATTGTGTCTTCTGGCAACTGCTGAAAATTAGTTGACTACATAAATGCATGGATTTAATTCTGGGATTTTATTCTGTGGTCTGTGTGTTTGTTTTTCTGCCAGCATCATGCTGTTTGGTTACTATAGCTTGGCAGTGTATTTTGAAGGCAAATATTGTGAGACTCTTAGCTTTGTTCGTTTGGCTGAATGAGATATTTTGCGATTCTATACGAATTTTCTAATTACTTTCTCTATTTCCATGAAAATTGTCACTACATTTTGCTAAGACTTGCAATGAATTTGTTGACTGCTTTGGGTAATATGGCCATTTTGATAATGTTAATCCCTTCGATCCATTGACAGGATGGATACAGGGTATGTTTCCATTTATTTGTGCTTTCAGTTTCCTTCATCTATGTCTTATGGTTGTCAGTGTTTAAATATTTTACCTTCTTGGTTAAATATATTCCTAAGTACTTTGTATTTTTGTTGCTATTGAAAATGCATTTGTTTTCTGGATTTCTTTTTCAGATAATTCACTGTTAGTGTATAGAAACACTATTTATTTTTGCATGTTGATTTTGCCTTCTGTACCTTCTGAATTTGTTCATTAGCTGTAATATTTTTGGGTGGAGTCTTTAGGGCATTTATCTATTTGAGGTCATGCCATCTACAAACAGTTACAATTTACCTTCTTCTTTTCCAATTAGGATGCTGTTTATTCTCTTTTTGTTTGATAGGCTAATATCATATATTGACACAGATTCAGAATATCTTAAGGCAACAAATCCTTGGATCTAATAGGAAAGTAAAACCAATTGGCTACGATAAAGTAAAATTTATTCAAGAAATGTAAAATTATATTCTTGAAAATATTATCAACATGTTAACACAAAAATAAACTATATTATACAATTAAGAGCAAACAACTAAAGAGTAGATTACACTTGTTTGAGCAACATTTAGTAATTCTATATTACTGTATTCCATATACTATTTTACAAGCTGCAAAAAACTTATGAAAACCAGAGTAGTAGCAGTTGCTTGATCCCACTTTTCCATTGCTCTATAATTAAACCCAGCGTCCCTAATGAGCTGGATAGCAAATTCCTGGCGAGGGTCCCCAGCACTTGCATCAGAAGGCTTTTAAGATGCCTTGGATGAGCAGGAGAAACCAAAATTTGGGGGTTAACCCAAATTTATGCTTTAAGTACTCAGTTGTAGCTATTCTTCTGTATTCTTTCAGGAGGATAAACCCTTTATTTGGAATTCAGCATGAAATTATCAGTGTGGACAACTTAACACTTACATTGCAATGTAATTTTTTAAAATACATTAAGCCCTATTATTTTTACACAAACTTCATTTCTAATTTTTTTGGTTTCTATATTTTTAGTTACAAATTAACAAATTAGAGTTATCTATCTCAATGGGATAAAAAATTATATTACCATTTATGAATACAATGTGAAATAATTAACTAAAGTCAATAATTAACATATTCATTACCTCAAATAGTTATCATTTTTTTGTTTTGAGGACTTTTGTGATTTACTCTGAGTGATATGTGAAACATACAATTATTATTTACTATATTTGCCAATTACTATTATTATTGTCAATCCACTATGTGCAAGTTGTTAGTGAACATATTAGTTAATGACCTGAAGACAAATCCCTTATATCTGTGTACATCAGTATATGATACATGGCATGCCATCTAATATAATTAGATGTATTTACTATAGGAACATCTAAAAATCTAATGTTGAATTAAAAAAATAAAAACAATACAAGTGATAGGACAATTCTGCTTAGGAAAAGGAAAACAGACTTCAAAGAAATCTATATATATTTTAAAATATACACTTATAACCAAATAAACATGATTTGGGCGCATTGAAAGACATGAAATAGGTACACTGAAGAAAGGGTCCTGAGCTCTATGGGGGACAGGGTGAGGAGAGAACAGGAATTAGTCTGACGGGAAAAATGCAGCAAAAAGCAAGAGACATTAAAAATACAAGAAATCTTAACTTACAACTTTATACTTTTTTGTATTGTTTGGAGTATTCACGTTTATATTTAATCAATTTTTAAAATCATGGATAAATTTAATAAATCAATTTCTAAGTCTACTATCCTCGAAAGAGTTAGTGTTTTTAAACCCTTATATTAGAGTCCATAGATATTCTGCAAGCATTTTAAATTTACATAATTATATTGTACAGCTTCATGCTTTAACATACCTTAATTTAATATTTTTTAGCCTGAGGCCGTTAAAGCACCAGTCTTCCTTTAACAAGCATACTTATAAAACATATTTATTTTAATATATGTCTAGTATTTTTTCATTCAATTATTAGTCAAGAAAAATATTTTAAAGACGATAAATTTTAAAAAAGGAGATTTCTTGAAAGTAAGACCAAAATATTATTGTTATATCAAACCTTAGACATTATAATATAAGACATTATGAAAATGCGATATTAAAACATGCAAGGTATTAATCCAATCTGTTTTCTAATTTATTTTTCATTTTAATACCAACGGAGTGTAAACAGAATGAGAGGGCTTAATCCTCAACGCTGCCCCTTGAGAGTTTTCCTTGATTTCAGATAGGATGTGCCTGCGAGATGACTCACTCAGGATGATTCAGTGCCCTTGAGGAAGGTTGAATAGAATAGCTCAAACAGGGAGGATGAACTCCCTATAGCATCTCAGACTGTAGCATTTTTAAAAGCTGGAAATATTTTTCCACACAATTAGCACAAAATCACATTGTCAGGGATTTGCCTTCCGGTCATTAACTAATATGTTCACTAACAACTTGCACATAGTGGATGGAAAAAAATAAAAATTTCTGCCTGAGTCAGAACCGTGACCGGTTTGGAATTAAATCATTCTTTCTGGAATTTGATCAATCCTCTCTCACTTTTAGAATTTCTGTTGTAACCCTGCAATGATAGTTAGAAAAAAAAAGTGTTTTCTGCCTTATCTGTTTATTTGATACCTAAATACTTGTTCAAAAAATTACTCTAATTTTCCATATACAGTTCTGCTTCTCTTGATAAGAAAGAATGTCATGTATCATAAAAATTAGAACAATATATGTGTTCTCTATAAAATTTTACTTGTGTTAATATTATGGTATTTGTACTGTGTTTAGAAAGACCATATTAAATATTTAATATTGTGATAAAGACTAAAACATAAAGAAAATAATCCTGTATTAATGCAGAAAATCATCTGCATTAATGATGCAACGATTCAAAATAAACTATGAAAAACATACTCCGAGCACCAAATTTGACAACACTATGTGGGATGATGAGCAAGCCTCCCTCTCCAGAGCTTCCTTTCCTTGACTGTTGTATCTAACCCTGCTGAGAGTCTCTAAGCCAAGGTCGGCTTCTTTGGTCAGGTTAGATTTTTTCAACCACAACATTTCATTCAGTATAGAGAGATGAGGTGCTGACCTCTTCCTTTTTCCATCTGGTCATGAAGGTTTAAACTTCTGTAACTTTGCTCCTTGAGGGGGCTGATAGTACCATCAGAGGAGGAAAGCCTCAGCTGGCAGGAGGTGATTCTGGGCAATGGGAACTCACTGCTTGTTGCCTTTCTTCTTGCCCCCTCCAAGGTTGGTGATAATGGTAGTAGTCTCAGTGATCTGTGCGAATATAACAAGAAGAGGGCAGAGGACACATCCAAGCTCCCAATTTACTACGGGATACCTGCACATCTCTGAGATGTAGGTAGTCCTGAGATTATTAGGGTAGGCTCGTATACAAATCCTCCACCTAGGTAGGATAAAAAACTCTCTAAAACCAAGTCCTAAAAGGCTTAGATTACACAGTCTCAGAGTAGTTAGGGCAGGGAGCAATTTGGAAAACAAACTTACAGAGTATAATTCTGTGTTACCGATAAACAATCCAGTTCCTGTTAATGTCAGCAACAAAACCTGAGCTTTTGTATGTTTCCTAGAATATAAACAGTATTTAAAAGGATTAAAGTCATGGGAAGGTGTGGATGCAAAGGAACTGTGAGACTCACTAGCAAAGTATGAGTTTCAGCGTTCAACATTGTGGCTGTGGCAGTCAAGAGTGTGCCTCAGCAAAATTATACATCCATTGCTCCCAGTAGTTAAAAGCTGGCAGCTCACAGCTGGTTCAGGAGCACTCTCACAGGACTACCTGTATTTATTTTCCTTTTGTATTTCTTCTCCATTGCATCTCCATCCTCTTCTTTCCACAAGAACTTTCATCTTTATATTAATTTTAAAAGATTTTTTTGAAGAATAATTGTTAACCTATTTTATGGTAGATGTATTGCCATTTGTCTCTGAATCTTTGTGTGTTCTTCAGTTTGTAAGTTGGTCAACATTGCTGGGAAGAGGTTTTCTTCTCTTTCTTTTAAGTTAAAAACATATAAACCTTATTCTCTAGAGATTCTAGATGTTTTTTATTCTTTATGATGGCTGACTTTTATTTGTTAGATTGTATCTTTTAGATCCTTAAGTGTGTTTATATATAAATAATAAATATATATAATGGTTTTTCTCAGCTGAATCAGTTCACCAAATTTATTTGTTGAAGTTCTGATGACAGGTACCTGGTAACGCAACTGTCCTTAGAGACAGGGCCTTTAAAGAGGTAATTAAAGTTAAATTAGGTACTAAGGGTGAGTCCTGATCCCATCTGACTTAAGTCTTAATAAGAGGAGGAGATTAAGACACGGGCATACACAAAGGGTGATACGGGAACTTCCTCTTCTCTCCTGGCTGGCTCGCCAAATATGATACCTGAGTTTCAGGTTCTTGGTCTTGGGGATTTGAAGAATGAATCAAAGGACCACAGATCAGTGGTAAGACAGGATTTATTCATAGAAATAAAGAACACAAAAACTATAAAAAATCAAAGGTGCTAGCAGAGATAACCCAGGTGGGGAACAAGCTCTCTTGTTCCCTCTCCGAAGTCAGTCCTGGGGCCTTCTGCTCAGGGGAATATATAGTCACAGGGGGGTGTTTTGCCTGAACTCAATGTTTACTTTCATGGTGGGGGTCTTTGTCAATTACAGGCAGCTGTCCAGTGAACTTCAGGCCTTAGAAATTTACATGAAATTCAGCAATCGGAAGTGCACAGGAGGAGCTAGCAAGGCCACAGGTGTCTGGCCCTTCAGGCTACCAGAGCCTCCCAGGACCCCCTGCCTACCCTTCAGCTTGCTGGATCCACTGCCAGCTACAGCTGCACCAACACCAACAGGGCTAAGGTGGCAGGTCTTGGCACCACCTGTCCTGCATCAAGGGGACACAGAAAAGGCCCATGTATAAGCCAAAGGAGAGAGGCTTTGGAAGAAATCAAATGTGCTGACGGCTTGATCTTAGACTGTTAGTTTCCAGAACTGTGAGGGAAATAAGTTTGCTGTATAAGCCACCAAGTCTTTGTTACTTTGTTGTGGCAGCCCCAGATAACTAATAACACTCGAGTATAAATACAGATCTAAAGACAGTACACAAATCCATATAAAAATATGTTCTGCTTTGGTGGTAGTGATGGTGAGAAGTAGAGAATATACCTAACTTCACTTTATCTCAGATGGCAACTCATTGTGAACACTTACATTAAGTGACTAGTTCATCCTTTGTCTAACCTATGAAATGACATATCATTCATAAATTTGCTTATGTACCTGGGTCTCATTCTGAATTCTCTTGAGCACTGTACTGAAGGCAATAGTTAGGCTTGTCCCTGAAAAACCACATTTTTGGAAATTTTATCAATGAAAAAGATTTAAAAACCTAGAGATTGTGGTTAACTCTAAAATTTAAATCTGTGGAGTTTAATTTAATTTGCAAGGATGCCATTGTAATGGTTACCTCAGTTAGGAGGGGTTGAGGAACTCTGAAGCCTATGGCTAGATGCTGTTGGAGAGGCATGTGTCAAGGCATGAAGCCAACTAAAGAGGGATTGAACATCAATGATTTACCAGTAGTTAACTATGTCTATGAGGAAAAAAATGAAGCCAATCTACAATAACTCAATTTTCTGAGAATAGTGACTTCTTTTCATTTTTCTTAAATGAGCTTGAAGATCATCTTTGAGATTTTATTTGCCAGAAGTTTTTGTCTAAATAAGCAGTGGAATTTAAATGTAGCTTTCTCTAATTTTGCTATAACTTAAAGTACTTGCCTTTCATTTTTGTCATATGTAAGCAACCAGGAATATATATCATCTTGTGTTCAGTCTAAAGAAATTAATACAAAATAAATAGAAGAATAAAGAAATTAATATACATTATATTGAATTTCTCTCATTTAGCAATAGGATGATTATGTTTACATGATAGTGTACACATAAAATTAACAACTTATTAACAATGTTTTAAACAGAATAAATAATCATTGAAGCTCTTCATCGTATTTTACTAATAATATTTTAATAAGATGTAGTTATGTAATTAATTTGTCTGTAAATAGATTTATTAATTCTACAAAGGTACAAAACAAAACAAAGGAATGAGACCCAGGCACAGAAGCAAATTTATGAATGATATGTCATTTCATAGGTTAGACAAAGGATGAACTAGTTGCTTAATGTAAGTGTTCACAATGAGTTGTCATCTGAGATAAAGTGAAGTTAGGTATATTCTCTATTTCTTACCATCACTACCACCAAAGCAGAACGTAGTTTTACTGTTGTTTAAGTACAAATGCCTAGACATGTCCATAAAAATTTAGACTTTTCAAACAAATTTAACATATAAAATAAAAGAGAAAGAAGACAAATAGTTTGATCCATCCGATATTTATTAGTCTTATTAAATTCAATCACATTGTGTAGCAAACCCTGTATCAGCAATTAAAATACTTAAGCATTAGGCGGTGCCTGTGGCTAAAAGGAGTAGGGTACCAACCCCATATGCCAGAGGTGGCAGGTTCAATTTATCTGGCTCACAGAACTGTGGGCTGGTGATTTGGGTTTGACTTTTCTTGTCTTTCTGGTCAAGGCTCTACTCACGCACAAGGAGGTGGTCAGACTGCTGTTGGCTTCCACTGGGATGAACAGCAGAAATTAAATCTGCCCATCTTTTGTCTGGCCTAGAGTAAATTAACCCCAGAATGCTCTGAGAACAATAGTTGAGACAGTAGAGAATGAGGAAATAGACAACTTTCTTGAGGGTCTGCTTCAGCCAACTGCTCACATTCCTCTGGTGAAAGCAAGTGCAGGGATTTACGTGAGGTTAGTGTGGTAGAGAAACTGGAGTGAATATGAGAAATGGCGACAAAATTTCCTCTGAAAGTTACCAACCTTGGGAAGATGAATTCCCTCTTACTTACAGAACAGGTTTATAGAAGCCCTTTGGGTCACATTTGTTATCCCCTTATCAGTGGCAGTGACTCAAATTTTACTTCTAGCTTTATATTATAATAAGCTTAAAGCAGAAAAGTTTAAATAAATTTGATCACTATTACTTATGTTTTAACCTCTGAAGTGACAGTAAGGATAATTTCTATAAACAGAACAGTGTTAAATATTTTTAGGAGGTATGTTACAAACAAGAAAAACAAAGAAACAATTGAAACAATGAAGCTGGCCACATTTCCCTTAAAAACAGTTTTGCTTTGTTTATTAATATCCATTTAATAGGGCTATGTTACTTAAGAATCACACATTAATGTCTTACTGTCCTTGTTTAAAGTAGAATTAGTACATTATTTTGTGTGTGGAGAATGAATTATCTAAGTAGATGTCATTTTACCACCTCAGAGAAATATCTTGGGATATTATAGTTTAAAAATTAAAGATTGGGGCAGAATCATGGGTAGTATAGTATATTATACTTTAATACTGTTGAGTAAACCTCTCATCTCTTTAGTGACTTTTTTCAGAAATAATATGAATATCAAAATTATAGGAATCATGATGATAATTATTTTTATTGAGCAAAACAATCAACCAGAAACATTTTCCTTTTTGATCAGTTGATTATGTTTTTGGCTTTTAACTTGGAATTTAATTTAGTTTATCACAATTCCTTCAGTACAAAATCTATAATTTTAGACAGCTCTAATATTTTCCCTGCTTCTCTAACTGTACAATGATTTCCCTTTGGAGAACCGTAATGAGCCATTTTCTCTGGATTACTGACTGGCCTATTAGAGTCCTGATCATAAGTTACAGCATTCTGAACATAAAATAACTGGAGATCTAATCTTCTCAGTTTTTCTTCAGTTTGTGTTATTTTCCAGTTACTGACACGTTCTTTTCCTCCATACACAAAATCATACCCTAACTCTATTTTTAAGCAAGGATAGTAAAATATAATACACATTTCTTAAGTAATGCACATATATTAAAATCGATGTTAATAAATATAAAATGATAAAAAATACATTTAGAGGAAAAATTGCTAACTTCCTTATTTTAATTATCCATTTGTCTTATTTATGATATAAATCATGATCAAGAAATTATTGATCAACAAAATGTCTTGCAAACTGTTTTGAAAAGACTTACCTGATGCTATGAATATCTGAAATTAACTGGACAACATTCAAAGATTATAAAATAGTGAAACATCTACGTTTCATTATTTTCTTTAAACACTGTACATTAATCAGAAATAGCTGGTAAAAGTTTAACACCAATTCATAAAAAAATTAAATAAATAAGACATTCCTATTTTGGAGTAAATAAAGCTTAAGCTGCCAACACAATATCGTGAATGTAGAGTTGAGAAGAGATGTGTCCAATCATCTTGGAGAGCTGAACCCTAGCAGGAGTGCTGAGCAGGTTCCTGCATTTCACCTACTCCTTGATTATCTAGTCTTATTTTCTTCAAATCATAAAGCTATATATACAGCTCATTCTAAGGTAATGAAAATATCTACTAGTTTGTATTAGAAAAAAAATATTTTTTTAAGGGCATGGGCCAGAACTAAATAAAATAGTCTCTATAATGACTGCAGTGAACTGGACAGCTGATATACTATAAAAATGGCACATTTACTCAGCTTTAGAAGACTGTCTCTGAAATATCTCCAGCATTCATTTTCTGTAAAACCATGTTAAATATGTGTTTATTCTTTAGAAAAGATCCATTTTTGTTTATAGTTCCCATATGAGATAATAAGTACATAATCTTTAGCATTCCCTAGAGCAATATTTTTCAACCATTTTTATCTCAAGGCAAACTTGAACATATATTTAAAATTCCATGTCACACTTAAATTATGTTGACCAAAAAAAGAATATACTTACTGCACTTTGAACTTCTTTGGAAAAATAATTAATTATCATTAAAATTTTTCACGGCACACCTAAGATCGTCTCCTGGTAAACAAGTTGCCATGGTACATGGGTTCAAAAAATCACTACTCTAGATGCAAATGGCACTCTAAACTTGCCAGAGAATTATGGTTGGTCGGTCAGTGACAGGCAGTTGGAGACTTAAGACCCATTGTTCATTCTTAACCAAGTGATTTAATAATTTTATTCTTTTTAAAAAAGCAGTATTAAAATTGTTAATAATTTCTAGGACAAAACAGAAGAATCAACATTCCTGCCTCAAAGGTTGGATCTCAGAAGATAGAGTACAGTTTTATTGTGTATTGTGTGAACACTCACTATTTAGAATCATGAAGTTATATCAAGCAAAAAAAAAATACAGTGCTGCATTTCCATGAAAAACCTAAAATGTAATTAGAGGAGTGTGGAATTATATGATGAAGTCTAAAACATAGTTATCAAACAAGCGAGAAATACACAAAACTTCAGAAAGTTCCGAGTACTTCCATGCGTTATCGTCTCTTAAAGTTCCAAGAAACCTTTAAAAAGTAACTAGGAGCTACGTTGCTGGTCCATGAACCCAAGGGTCTTATTTACTACTTTGCAGCTATTTGCTGTTCCATTTAATCAAGTGATTTATACATGCTAAAGCTTTAATTTTCTTCTCTGAAAAAAATGTTAATTGTTGCTGTAATTATGATATAATTTTATTTTATAAATAATACTTATAAAACTCTTACCATAACCTAGGTAAGCAGCTGTTAGTTATTAATGTCCCTAACTTAATGTTGATAAAACTGCAACTCAGTAAACATAAATTACCTGATTTTTGTCATAGTTTATACATATGCAAACAAAAACTTGGTTTTGAACTCTGCTTGAATTCTATGACTATGAAATCATATTTCCTGCGAAAATACATGATTTAAAATAGGAACACTTTTTCTAATAAAAGAGTGGTCATGAATATATTTCTTAAATATAAAAATGGATATATTTTTGGACTTTATAGTCCAAACATTCTGCTTTTCATATCTTACCATTGGGAAATGAAAATTTGGGCCACGGATGGGAGAAAATATTTGCGAAACACATAAATTACGAATAGCCGGAGCTCAGAATAGGTAAAGAACTTTTAAAAGTCAATAAACACCAACAAAAACAGAATGCCAACAAAAAAATGAACAAAATAATGGAAAGATAGTTTGACAGGAAAAATACGTCAGCAATCAATATGCATATGAAAATGGGCTCACTATCATCAGTCATTAGGAAAATACAGATTAAAAGCACAGTGAGGTACTACTGTACTCTCACAGAATACTGAGGTTACCTCTCATTTGTGAATGTGTTAAATGTTAGAGAATGCAGCTCAGAATAAATTCCTTGAAAAGAAAAGACAAGATGAAAATCTGAGTAGCAATAGATGGATTAACCTTTGATAAATATATTTTCCCTCTAATAGGAAAGAAGGTGGGCATTCCGTGGGCAGATAAGTATGTTGTCTTTATGGGAAATGATGATATTGGAGTTGTTGATAACATGCATTTTCTTGTGGTCCCAGCAGAGAGGTTTATCATCTGGTCATGAGAGATGTGAGGCCCGTAGTAGGCAGAAAAAGGAAAAACTAAAATCTACTTATACCAGAAAGCAGAAAAAAAATGTAGGTTGCTGGGAAATTCTGAATTTCTATTTGCATTTTGGGTTATTGTATAATATGTTGTGTAGAAGCAAGATATTGTACATGCTGAGAAAAGAGTCGATAGTCAGACCCCCCGAGTTCAGAGATTCCATCCCCGAAATAAAACATCCTTATAATCTTGAGATCAAATGTTCCTGCGCTTCTGTTTCTCATCTGTAAAATGAGGCTACTAACAGTACTTAGTGTTTTGGAAAGTGAGCTAATATATGTAAATGCTTAGATAGTTCTAGTATATGATGTACCATTATATCTGTGTTACTAACAGCAACACTCCTGGCACCGTTCAGCTCTTCTGGGACAGGTCAGATTTCTGAGCCATTCCCCTAAAAGCATACATGTTTTGAAGTCTGATCATGGGGATGAAGGACAAGGTGGTAGAGGGAAATATTGTTTAGAGACAAAATCAGTGGATCTGAGTGGCATATTTCTGGAGTAATCATCCATGTGCAGTTTGAAGTTATAAAGAAATGTGAAAGCAATAGAGGTGGAGAGGAATGCTGGGATCCAGACTCCAAAAGTTTTACTGTCTAAAAGAGAGTGAAGTACAAGTCAGAATATGAAAGAGCATATACAGAAAGTCATAGAGTTTAACATCACATAACTCATTGAAACGGAATCTTTTGACAGAAGAAACAGGATACAATTCTGCAAATGCAGTGATAAATGGGAAAAGCTGCTAGCTCCATTTCCTACTGTTCCCTAAAAGCCTTCAGTTGCGAAGCATGCTAAGAGGGCAGCATCACGGAGGTGTGCCTGGCTTATGAAGACCAAAAAGAACTTTCATAAAAGATGTTCAAGATGTAGAGAGGACTTAACAAAACCTTTGGAAGGGTGGAGACAAATGTGGATTTGGGGCAATTTAGAGGATAAAGATAGCATAATGGAGTACAAATAAAGGAGAGAAGAATGAATCTGGGAGCCCAGAATTTCTGGCCTTAAATAAATAGAGCTTGGTAAACAGGTTTAGATATGGGGGTACCTTAAAGGAAGATAATCTTAAAGATGACGCTAAGATGATACTGTATTATTCATTTAACTATTCTCTCCTGAAGTTAAGAATTGTTTGCTGGCCTGGAGGAGGGGCACTCCTGAAGGACATTTGCCATTTGGATGATCTTAAGGTGTCCACTCTTTCTGGAAACCGTGAGGTAAGAGGATTTTTCTCCTTTGATGTGTAGTAAATATCCAGAACCAACTAGCATCTAACATATAGGTCATAATCAGTGATAGGATTTAAATAGATGAGCTGATACGAAAATCAAAGATGTAATAGTGGGAGGGGGGGAGTTCAGAAAATGTATTTCTCCTTAGTAATATGGCTTACGTTAACAGGGCTATCTCATTACTTAGACAACTTTAATTTGTATTGATTAGTATAAGGAAATAAGTTCAAAGACAGAAGATCTCTTAAGTATGCTCCCAATATTTTTTTGAGGCTTATAATCCCTTATTCTCCTGATATTATGATATTCTTCTGACTTTGCCTGTTATTTTTTTTCCTTCTTCTCTCCTTCTTCATTTACTAAGGCCCAGACTACAAAATGGTCTTTCCTTACCCTCAGTTGGAATTAAAAACATATATAGACCAGCACAGAGGTTCACTCCTATAATCCTAGGACTCTGGGCGGCTGAAAAGAGAGGATCCCTTTGAGACCAGCCTGAGAAAGAATGAGACACTGTCTCTACTAAAAATAGAAAAATAAAATTAGCTGGATGTTGTGGCAGGTGCTGTAGTCCCAGCTACTTGGGAGGCTGAGGAAGGAGGAATCATGTGACCACAGGACTTTGAGGTGCTGTGAGCAAGGCTGACATCAGAGCATTTTAACCTAGGTAACAAAGTGAGACTCTGTCTCAAAAAACAGAAAAAGTATACTCTCTATTATATGCATTTTTTACTTGTTTATATGTTGCCCTTTGCCTAGTATTATGGTTATTTATATTGTTTCTTAACTTCTATATGGTACAAAGTCTTCTGAAAAATAGTATCTTGCTCAGTGTTATGTACTCTATATACATTACTGGTAAATGTATTATAAATAAAAGAAAACTGAAATATTTATTAAATAGGATTAATTGATTTGGCAGAGGTGAAATTTGGAGAGCTACTATGGACACTCTCTTCAGTTCAGAATATTGTCCTCTAGAAATATAGCTATATAAACTGTTAACAAATTCGCATAAGAAAGCTCTAGAAATGACAATGAACCAAAGTCAATATCTAGTGAAATGTTTGCTTTGTACGCATCAAGATGCCGCCATTGTTTTTATTCAAATTACTTTTTAATCAGATTATTATCTATTTAGCAATACACATGAAAACTTTAAATATATTGAACTTATTATGTACAATGTAAACTGTAGCTCTCTAGATAGCATTTCATAAATGTAATAGTAACTGGAAGATTTTAAGGAAAATGTTGGTTAGTCTGTAAAGATGAAATAGCATGAACATCATGATGAAATTATATTTACCTAATCTGTTACAAGCTATTCCTAAATTATATAATTTCTCACTTTTGTAGAATGTTCTATAAAAGTAGCAATATCTTTATAGCAGTGCAGATTCTAAGCTTCACATTTCTTCAAAGAGAAGAAATCAGCCTCCAGACCAGCATGTTCTATACCTTTAACTGAACAGCTGCTCCTGTGTGATGTAATAATGATGAGAGGTTCATTGATAACTTTACCTATTCCAAAGCCACTGCTCATTCTGAACTTGCCACTAAAAAGCAAAATGGTTTCTTTCTTCTAAAAACTATAGCAGGAAATTGGAAAAGCAATGACCTTTTCTCATAACAGTAATATCAAAATTATGGTGTAGGGAGTAGAGTGGCATAAATTCCTACAACACTAAAGTTGGCAACTGTCCTGTCTCCAGGTATCTTCTACATCTTTTGAATAGGAAAATTAAGAAAGGTTTGGTATTTTTTGCTGTCCCAATTGGACTACAAATCTTTCTAGCACATGCCTACAGATTATGCTTTTTAATCTTCCCTAAGGCCAAATAATTTAATTTAAATGATGACTATATATGGTGGACCAGTGGTCATTAAACTACCAGGCAGACATACTGTCTTAAAAAGTAACATTTATATATTTATCTTCCTTTATAGGTTGTGAAATCTTTAAAATCAAAGGACTTGTCGCTTTTTCCCTTATACCCTAAATTTATCTGCTTTGCTTAGTAGAGTGCTAATTAGAGGTGCTTAACGAATGTGTGTTGTCTTTTGCAGACATGGCTCCTCACACTTATTTCCCCATTCTCCAACACCAGAAAAGGATCAGGATGAGATACACCTTCTGTCATATTCAATTAAACCCATTAAAAATTTGCCCCATATTAGTGCTCAAAATAAAATATGATAAAAATAGGGTACTGTACTAGGTTTAGCAATGTGTAATCTACTATTCTGAAACTGCATATGTAATTCTAATAAATCTATGACTTAGTTTTTCCAGAATTACTTTTTAAACAGAGCATTCAATAAGATCAGTTATCAAGATGAAAACTTCTGAAAAATCTATTTTTCCCCATTTTCATTGAACATGAACTGCTCCCCGTACTCACATTCCAAACACCAAAACATCTGCTATAGTGTTAAGTATCTTTTGTTCTCTCACTTACTATTCTTTATGTTTAATACATTTATTAGATAGAACAGTCTCCCCACCTCTCAGTAAGCAAAAGAAGGAAAATAAATGAGAGAAAAAATAAAGAGGAAAGAGGGAATCCAGTGCACCTACATTAATCATTTTCATACTATCACATATTTTAAATTTTTCCTCTCAGTTTAATGACCTCCT
>NW_003852431.1:16339236-16354433 GCF_000181295.1 Otolemur garnettii
GCAAGAAGAGATTTTATTTCTCCATAAAGAGCTCTTTTCTCATTCTGGAAGGCTTTCTCCTGCTCCTGGAGGGCCTTGATCTGAGCCTCTAGGGCTTGATTCTGTTGCCAAAAAGACTTTTTTTCAAAGTTCAAGGCACTGATTTTTTCTCCAAATGATTTTTGGCTCTCAAAAATCATACTGTTATATTTCCAGAGGACCTGATTTTGCTGTCGCAGGATCTGATTCCTTTCCCAGGTTAAATGATTGTTCATTCTGAAGTCTCTATTTTCTCGTTGAAGAGCTTTGTTTTCTTCCCAGAGGGACTTGTTATCTTTTCTAAGACACATGTTCTCGTCTCTGCACACCTTAATGATTCTACAAACAATTTCTTTTTTCAGCTCGTGAGATTCATGTTTGAACTCATTTCGATCTTGAATACAAGAGAAAAAAAAGGAAAAGAAGCGTAGTATTTTCCCTTTATTTACTTTTGATTTAGATTCAAACATTGTTTCTTACTGTGTTAACTGAGCAGAAAAAAATGTATATCTATATTTATATATTCCAGGTGTGAAAGATTCAACCAAAGGTAAATTAATGAAATTTGCAACAGAAGAGGTCCTAAATGGTTGAGAATTTGCTCATACAGAGTTGCCTGTTGTGTTGACTTGCCCACGGAGTAGTGTGGCAGGAATCTATGTAAGGCTCAGGCAGGCCCACTGAAAAAGGAAAGTCAACATGTAAATAGAAATCAGGAAACTCTTAGGTTGATGTCACCCAAACTGAGTTTAAAACTCCACACATATAAACAATTAATATATATAACATATAATAACATATATAACAATTAATAACTTTATTCTAGATTACATATTGAATTGACTTAGGTTAATGCATGGAGTTGTTATCTGCATGTCTAAGCTAAACTATTTCTACCAAACTGTTGATCTTCCAATAATCAATGAATTTTCTATAAATATGTCATCTATTATTGAGAGTCACTCTTACATTTTTGGGATGGTCCCTGCAAGCTTGATTCCTATTAGTACCAGAAAACAAGAAAGCAGTATTTTATGCCATCTATAGTGATGTCATTGAGTGTTGACACTAATGATATAATAGGTGCTATATATAGTATTTGGCTGGTTTTGTAGCATGTGTTTTAAGGAAAAATTAAATGAAATTTTAAGAGCAAGGTTATTTTTGAAGTCATTGTTTGTTGTTAAATGAATATGTCCATAGTCCTTACTTCTATCTAAATTATTATCATTGGCTTAAAATGCTAGTTTTTCTTATTAGCCAAATAGCTTAATTATTGTATGCTAGGAATTAAATACTAGTAAATATAATCAAAAGGAAAATATTTTTAATAACTTTAAGATCACTGCTGAATAATTAGTATTAGGTAAATTTGTATGGCATACTAAAGAAATAGCACTGAGAAATTACTAATTCCAGTCATCCAATCTCAGATAAATTTTTGTATTTTCCAGTGTATATGTTCACTGATGGAATAGCAATAACGAAATACTGACTTTTATAATTTTTTTTCAAAAGTATAATCTCTTGGTGAGATATGATAGTATTTAAATAATTGGACATTGCTATGGGTGGCGCCTGTGGCTCAAGGAGTAGGGTGCCAACCCTGTATGCTAGAGGTGGTCAGTTCAAACCTAGCCCCAGCCAAAAAAAAATAATGATAAAATAATTGGACATTGCCAAGTTGCCACAGTGCTTTAAATATTATAAATTTGTAATTGTTTTCAAGTACAAATTTGAAAACTGAATATATAATAACTAAGTCCCAACCTCTCAGACCCAAAGGTTTATTAATTCATTTATCTTACCAAGTTTATTAGCATCTGTTTAGATTATATCCCCTTAAAAAGGTTGAAAAATAATTTCCCATTTATTCCTGCACTCTTTATTTAACTTAATAGAAACAATAAAAGAGCCATAAGGGCATGAGATGAGAGTTAATGTAAAGTTAGGAAGACTCACATGGAAGTTTTCACTTTTCTTCATTTTCAACTTGAGAGTGAAATAGTCCTTTGATAACCTCCATAAACAACCTGATGGAGAAAATATTTTGTGTAAATATGGACCAGCTTCTTTATACCAATATTTGTTATTGTGTTCCTGCTACCATGGTTGCTAAAGATCAGGAAAAGTTCTAAAAAACAAAGAATGCAAAGAACTCTGGGGATTCTGTACTGGAATGTTGCATAATTCTTGACCTTTGAGGCTAAATTAGAAAGAAAGAAAACAATTTTCTATTGCTTTTTACCTATCAAATACATTGAATTCACAATTTAATGCTTTCACATAAATAAACTATAGGCCCATGCCTTCATCAATAAATTATTCCATAATTTAAAAAATTAAATTTACTTTTATTAACATTTTTAATTGATAAATACTAATTGTATGTATTCATGAAGTACAATGTGACACTTTAGGACAGGAATATACTGTGAAATGATTAAAACAAGAAAATTAGTATATTCAAATATTTTTATAAGAAATAATAATATTTTCATGATCTCTTAGCTATTACAAAAGAAATGAAAAACTTGTTTTAAAACTACCAGACAAGAACATTACAAAAAGGAAAATTATAGCATAAAGTATCTCATGGACACAGATGTGAAAATCTTTTTTCTTTTTTTTTTTTTGGCCTTGGCCGGGGCTGCGGGGCTGGGTTTGAACCCACCACTTCTAGCATATGGATTTGGCACCCCACTCCTTTGAGCCACAGGCACCGTCCTAGATGTGAAATTCTTAAACAAAAGATTAGACTATCAACATTAATGCTGATTGGTGATATATTATTAATAAATAATAAAGAATATGTCATCACCAAGCCAAGATAGAGTTAACAGTGCAAAATTAATATAATTCACCACATTAACAGAACAAACAACTTTATCTCATGACAAGATGAAATAAGTCATTTCAGTAGACTCAGAAAAAATATTGCTATATAAAACAAAAATCAATAAACTTACATGATTTAAAATCAAAACCAACCACCAATACAACTGCTGGGTTTGAATGTTTGACCTTGAAAAATTCATACTGAAACTCAATCCCCAATATGGTAGTATGGATAGGTAGGGCCTTTAAGAGATGAATAGTCCATTCCTAGTTTATGGATGCACGTATTAAAGGACTAAAGAGTTATTGCTGTGGATGGAAATGTGGGTGGACAGGCTGAAGGGTGGAGGCAGAAGAGAGCACCCTTTTGAAGTACTCACATAAATTGTCTTTATTTCTTTCATTCTCTTGTCATCACCAAGCTTGGAGGAATACCCACCAGTTGTGTGGGGGCTGGTCCCTTACAATCACCAAACTGGAACTGGTGATTTATGAAAATAGGAAGAAGATCTGAGCTAACTCACTTAACCATCCTATCATGTTCCACCATGTTACTAAGCAGCACAAAGCTCTCAGCAAAAATCAACCAGATTCAACCTCTTGACCTTGGATTCCCCAGCCTCCAGACCTGTAAGAAATACATTTCTTTTCTTCACAAATAAATTATCCAGTCTTCATAAGACCTTGGAGGCAGAGCTGAGAGTGATGTAGCCACCAGTCATGAAATGAGGACAAGTAATTGGAAAGTGAATTTTATAATTATGTATGTTTAAATTGACAGTGAAAATGATGTACCTACAAATAATTCTATGCAAGGCCTCGATATAAAAGTACAAGCAGTATTGAAAGCAATTGCAACTATATAAAAAATGGAAAGAATAGACCCCATGTTTATCACTGGATGAGTCAGCATTGGAAAGACACTAAGTCTCCTCAAATTGATTTAGAGTTCAATGGGTTCCTCTGAAAAATAACCATAGCAATTGTGTGTGTGTGTGTGTGTGTGTGTGTGTGTGTGTGTAAGGGTAAATTGAAAAGATGATTCTAAAATTTCGATTGAAATTCAACAGACCAAGAGAAGGCATGGAAATATTGAGAAGAAAACCAGCTTTAAAAAGCTACGATAAACCACTACACTATTGTGTGGTGTTAATTTGAGAGTAGATAAGTAAATCCATTGATCAAAATAGTAAAACCCTATTTGGATGAACATATTCAGATGCTTGTTATATAGCACAACACTGATGAATGCTCACAAACAAAAAAGCCAAGTAAAATAAACCACTTTGACATTGTTTCATTTTTAAAAAGTCTAAAATCATGCAGCATGTCACTCATGTCAGAGGAGAAATGTCTTGTAAGAGGTAGGGATTTGCTAACAATGAGGTGCTAGTAGTGTTCAATTGTTAGTGCTATGAGGGAATTTTATGAATTTCTTTATTTTTTGATAATTTGGTGAGGAGGAGAAATTAATTAAAACACATAAAAAACTTACTTCTAAGTATTCTAATTCATTATCCTCATAAAAAAATTATCAGACACATATGAGAATACAATGAGTCAAAACACATATTAAGAACTTAGAAGTTTGACTAACCCAATCTTAGTCACCATTGCCATTGTTGTCATCAATATTTTTTTAGTCTGTTTCATCAAATCATCATTTTATTGCTTTTGTTGAAAATAAGAATACTTTTATATCAGTTTTGGTTTTTTATTTTTTAATTTTTTTTATTAAATCATAGCTGTGTACATTAATGCAGTCATGGAGTACAGTGTGCTGGTTCTATATACAATTTGAAATATTTTCACCAAACTGGTTAACATAGCCCTCATGGCATTTTCTTAGTTATTGTGTTAAGACATTTATATTCTACATTTAGAAAGTTTCACATGTACCCTTGTAAGATGAACCATAGATGTGGTCTGTTACTGCAGTATCTTGCTTCACATAATTTACTATGTTTTGAGATTCTTTAAAATCTCGTCAATTTTTTCCCATTATTGACAAATGCATTATTTCCTATTATTTTAAATAAATTGAAAATGCCAAGGTGGCATTTGGTATATTTTAGAGAAATTAATTAGGAAAAGAGACAAAATGACTCCTGAAAAGTTTATTACGCAGTACTAAGAGAAGATGTAGACAAAACGAAAGGGAATAAAGGTGTGACAACATCATTTTAGAAAGGAAACCTTCCAACCACGTGCATATTTCTAATACCAAGTTTTCTATTTGTACATGAATGATCTGGTTTTAGCTTTTTAATTTATTTCGGCAAGTTGACAAGTGAAATGTTCTATTTAGCATTGAAAGAGTGTTCATACAGTATAATTTCAGAATATCATTTATGGCAGACACACTGAACTTTCAAAATCGTATCCTGAGGAAGCGTCTCACAACTGGTCAAGAAGCAGAAAGCATTATTTCACAGTCACTGTGACTTATTTACTTTGCTTTTTAAGTTGAACATCTAGCATGTATGATTTCATAAAAGTACTTTATGAATGGAAAAAAAGTTGAGTTATTCATGAAAACAGCATTCTAGAATTATAGTCTCAACATTAAAACTGGTTCAGTCTCCCCCTTGCTCTGTCACTTTCTACTTCTAAGAACTTAAATATTCTCTGTGACAATGAGCTGTCTCTCCTATCCAGGTCAGCCTAAATTCCTCATATCTAAAGTAAACTCCAGTCATCAGGAGATAAACAGCCAGAGGAAATTCAGATGAGAGTGTCCAGAGATATTTAGTGATGGGAGCATAAAGTAAAAGTCTTAAGTTGTTTTGAAATATTAAATATCATTATGTTCCACAAGATATCTGAGCTCTCAACTAGCTCCAGAGAAACAAAAGACAAGCAGGAATCTAGCATGATAAATACGGTATTAGTGGGATTTTAATTCTAGGCTGAATTGTGTTCCCCAGAATTTATATACTGCATTCCAACTTTCAAGTAACACTTGTGACTATGTTTAGAAATAAGAACTTTAAAATGTTATTAATGTAAAATGAGGTAATATGTGTGGGCTCTAATCCCTATAACTGGTATCCTTTTATAAACAGAAAATACGGATACAGCTGGGAACACAGGGAAGACCGTCCTAACAGAGGCCTCAGAAGAAACGGATCCTGTCAATACCTTGATCCTGGACATCTGGCCTTTGGGACTATAACTTTTCTTCCTTTTTTTTTTTAGTCAGTATGAAGATTTATTGTCCCCAGAGTTAAACAAATAGTGATATTGACCCCCTACTAAGTCAATATGTGCCTAGTGCATTTTTAAAGTATTTTGTATTCATTTATATTAACAGGACACAAGCAGGCAGTCACAGTGTTCATTTGTTGTTCCCTGTTGGCTTTTTGTCTTTTGGTATTTTCTCATCAGCTCTGGAAATTAGCCCTTGGTTAATGAAAGAGTTCCTCTAAGAGTTTTATGCCAGGCAGAAAACAGGGCTCTGGTGAGCATCTGCCATTGTAAAGAGGGGAATTTGCTTCTGTAGAAAACTATGCCTTCTCTGATTCTCGGTGGTGGAAAGGAATCTTACTGTCTGTGGAAATTGTTCTTCCTGGGGTATATCTCCTTCATGACCCTCCTATATACAATTCCTTTGGGTCAGCTTGGAAATGGGGTGAGGGGGCCAGGCAGGAAGGGCCATAAAGCAAGGGTTCCTCAGTTATCTTTGGATTGTTTCTTCTGGTTTTCTCTCTTGCTATTATATTTTTGATTCCTCACTCCCAACCCCCTATTTAATTCCAAAAAATTACAGGAGTACAAAGGTTTGGTTACATATAATCCTTGTGTACCATTTGAGTCAAAGTTATAAGTGTGCCTTTCCCCCATATAATGTGCATTGTATCCATTAGGTGTGAATTTATCGCCCCACCTGCTTGATTTCTCTTGAGTATTACTTCCATATATACATGGAAGTTCCAATTTAGTATTGAGTACATGTGGTGTTTATTTTTATGTTCTTACAGTCCTTTACTTAGAAGAATGGTCTCTAATTCCATCCAAGGTGTTATAAAAGATACTAGGTCACAGTTTTTTAGGGCTGAGTCATACTTTGTGGTGTACATATAACACAATTTATCAATGCACTCATGTATTGGTGAGCACTTGGGTTGTTTCCACATCTTTGTGATTGTGAATTGTGGCTGAAAACAAGTTCCTTTCTCTCCATATCCATGCAGGCATCTACTGATTTGAGACTTTCTGATAAGAGCCATTCTCCCTGGACTTCGGTGATATCTCACTGTGGTTTTGATTTGCATTTCCTTGATGATTAGAAATACTGGGCATTTTTTTCATGTGTGTGTTGGCCATTAGTATGTCTTAATTTGAAAATTTTCTGTTTCTTTCTTTTGCCCAAATAGGGTTTTTTGTTTTTTGTTTCGGTTTTGGTTTTTTTGCAGTTTTTGTCCAAGGCCAGGTTTGAACCCACCACCTCCAGTATCTGAGGCCAGGGCCCTACTCCTTTGAGCCACAGGCACGGCCTAGGGTGTTTTTTGTTTGTTTGTTTTTGTTTTTTTCTTGCTAATTTGCTTGAGTTCTTTATAGATTTGCAGATTCTCCCATTATGTTTGTTGTATATTTCCCCTGTTGATTGTGCCCTTGGCTATTCAGAAGCTTTTAATTTGAGTAGGTTCCATTTACTTATATTTGTTGTTGCTATGATTCCATTTAGGGTCTTCATAAATTCTTTGCCTAGGTTGATATCTATGAGAATTTTTCCAACATTTTCTTCTAGGATTCTTATAGTTTCAAGCCTTAAACTAGACTTCAAGCAATACTACAATGCTGTAGTAACCAAAACAGCATGGTACTGGCACAAAAAAATGGGGACGTAGACCTATAGACCAGAACAGAGAGCACAGTTGTAAAACCACCCTCTTATTGCCATCTGATCTTTGACAAAGCGGACAAAAAGGCATACACTGGGGAAAGAATCCCTATTCAATAAATAGTGCTCAGAAACCTGGAAGGTCATATAGAACAGTTTTACAGGATGCTCATTCTCAATACTCACAAACATTAATTCACAATGGATTTGTCTGCTGTTTAAACAACCCAGAGTGTGGTACTCTGTTACAATAGCTCTAGTAAACTAATACAGACATCACCCTTCCCCACATATCTTCTCCAAAAACTTGACTTATGAGACTTAATAGGAAGAAATTTACCATCAACAGGTTGAGTTTGGCCCTCCCACCTTACCATGTTATATAATCGCCTTATTTCCATTTTCCTTTCTATACTCACTCTGAGCTTTCTCTGTGCACCTTGCATTCACAATCTTTTGTTAGTGTTTCCAACCTCACACTATAGTGGCTATTTCTTCTGCTGCCTCTTATAGAACTATTTATGTCTAAGAAATCTGCCTCCTGGGGGGAGGTAATTTTATATGAAATTAAAAAATTCAGAACCAACTTTTGTTCATATGGTTCTTTGCACTAGTGAAAGACTCAGAGTATACCCTATTTGTTTCCTCCTTGTCCAGGAATACGAAAATGAAAAATTTGTACCTACTAATTTAGTTCTACTTATACAGGCTTGGCCTGGTGGTTGGAAGTACACACAGAATTTCTCTGCCATGTCACATCAAACCAGCAAAGTGTTTGACAATGTCTAAAAGAATTCTAAAGAAGTATCATGCTATTTTGCAAAAAACAAACAAAACACTTATCTTTACTTCATCTATGTCTGCTTAGGAAATGCTGGCTTTGAGGTCTAAGCCTTGAAAGCATGCATGCTGAAGCCTCCCACAGCTAAAAGGTACAGGTGTTGGTTTTCAGGGTCAAAATAATCCAGCCTTTTCAGAGGGTAGCCTCAGTGACTCCATATCTTTTGCTTGCTAAGCCACCAGCCTTTGCTTATCACACCTTAATGGGGTTCACCAGGTCTGTATTGCTGAGCACTAAGTGGCCCCTTGGTGGCATTTTCTGAGGTCCAAGTGATTGCCAAGCTCAGAGACATCCAGCCTTTCTCCTGAAAGTATAGGTACTTTCTCTTAAGGTGATGCCTTTGCTTAAGTCCCTGCAGTCACCACAGAGCTGGCTAAAGTATCTTTCTCAGAAATAAAAATACAAATGCTCAACTGTAAAATTATCACCTGGACAAATACAAACTTCTGCCAAGGATAAAAGACCTTGGCCACAATCTCAAGTCCAAGGCCTGATGCCACGTATCCTGTGCACAGGAGTAGCCTTAATCATTTCTCTAAGTCGCCATTTTTGTTTTATGATTGAGACGCTCTAACAAGTACACCAAACTGTAAGGTCTCCGAAATTCACTGCTCAAAGCTACAAATATCCAGGGAGGGATAAGAACTTGAACAACATAAACGACTCAGGAAATGAGTTAGCAGTAGCCACCGTCTGTGGAAGAATAGAATTTATTCACACTAATTTGAGATAACTTCACCTTCTCAAGGCAGAATGAGAAAAATGGTGTAGACAGGCCAAAAAGTATAATTAAAACCTTCTAAATGGGTGGGAAAATGAACTGCCTCCCCACTCTACCCAACCACTTAAGAAGTAGTAAGAGAAAACTTAGGGAAAACTCTTGATAAAATGACATTTAGGAACAGGGAAGGAAGAGAGCCCTCTGTTCTGTAAGAGGAGAGGACTAAGCATCACCAACACAGCCTTAAGAGGCTTAGGGCAATAGCCAGAAAATCAAGTGACTTGGAAATAAAACGTAAGGTTTCCAGACCAGGCAATAATAGACTTTCATTTTGTCTGTTTAAAGAGGTCAGAGATCAGTACTGAAGGACCTAAGATGTGAAGATCAATTGTGATATGTTCTAATTTGCATATCATTTTCAATGCTGAAATTTCATTATCCTCCTAAAGAAATGACGCTGAGAGCCAGTACCGTTCAAAAACAACCGTGACATTTTAACTTACATCCGAAGGATGTTTCCTAAAGCTAACAAAAACAAAATATAAAACCACAGCAACGGTTTGTTCGAGTTAAGTGACTATCTAATTGCTTTATAGAAAATTACCTTTTTCCCTTAAAACAGCATGAGGCTGCCAAATCCACTTCTGCTGTAGTGAGGGGCCTCATGCTATTTGGCTTCTGGGCTACATCTGCATCTGTCCGCATCTGCTTTCATCCTCCTCAAACTCCTCTCTGAAGGAGCACCAGAATCTGCAATTCATGTCAGGGCACCCAGCCAGATTAGAAGCTGCCAAATATCAACATCGGGTTTTGTGAGAAGAATTAAGTTACTTAAGCTTTCTCTGTAGCATAACAATGGTGTTGCTGGATGAAAGGTTATGCAGTTGGAATTTCTATTTCCATCATGCTGAGAAAAGATAATTTGAAAGTGAGACTGTGAGGTTATGATGTGATTTGGACATTTCACCATGACCTAACCTTTTCAAGTGCTATTCTTACTGTGTCTGGTTTTTGTTGTTGGAGATTTTCTTCACTGTTTTTCTGCGGTTCTCACACTACAACTTGGATAGGCGAATGTGACTAACTTCACATATTACATATTTAAAGGTTTTGTGTCATTACGGACAACTTCATTATGCAGTACAGGAAGGTAATAAGATGTATGTGTTTCCTTATTGCAACTCTTATTGTTTCCCTCCCAATAAGTGATTTTCAATTGACTTGTGATAAAAAAAAAAAATTTAAACTTTATCCCTGAAGGGATATTTGATTGATATTTTTAATATGATTTTTCCTCCTCAGTGTCAAAAACCATAGCATGTCCTCATAAGTTTAATTTGAGGTTTAAACAAATTAATATAGGTAAAAATTAAGAGTAAGTAGTGATGACTATTGTTAGTTGCAGTCAGTGTATTAATGTACGTTTTGAATCCTTTATAGGGAATACGTCATGCTAATAACAATAGGAGAAATGTTTTAAATGTTTGTAATATTTTGTAGCTTGAAAAATTATTTCTCTATACATAAGTTCATGTGAGGTAGCAAGTTTATGAAGGTCAGAATAAATTAAAAATTATAAATTTAAATCTATCAATCTATCTGCCTATTAAAATGAAGAAAAATATTACATTTTTATCTTATTCAAGTCACTTGGATACTAGGAAAAAGCAGAACCTTAGAATTTTGGCTACTACTCTGTTACTCTTTATTTTATGCCATGGGTATGAAAATTAGTGTTCTTAGGGGAAATTTTTTTAGACTACGCTGTGTGAATAAATGACACTGTTTTACTTCTTGTTCATTAAGTAAAATTAGTTGATATCTCCAAAATAGATCACCATTGTATATTTGAGACTACATCTGAATTTACAGTGTCCCAGAAAAGGATACTTTATATAGAGTGTGAACTAAAATAAAATCTGAAACTCTCTCACCCTCCACCTGCAGCTGACAGAATAGACCCCCTTTTGGCTTAGGGAACCTGGAATACCCTAAAGTTGAGTTGTTGGCCTTGAGAAAGGAGATCAGCAATGCCTCATCATGCCTTCCCCCTCACTTCTTGGAGATACCCTTTGTAATTCTTCAACAGGCCTAAGTCTATGCAAGCAAGACAAAGTCTGAACCACTTTTGCAGGTCTTCAATGTACTTAACAGATCACTTAAGTCTGGGTACATGTCTAGTTATTAGGTAGGAATAAGGAGGAAGGGGAACAAATGGTTCTAGGGTTATCCATTGGGAGACAGATGGTGCTAGGTGATGCATTGTCTACTAGAGGAACAAATTGACCAGAGGAGGCTCCAAGGAAGAACAAATGACATGCAAGGGAATCTTCAAAGACTCACCAGACAGATGTCTAATCTACAATAGAAGGTTTCCAAAGGCTCACCAATCAGAAAGAGTTAGAAAAATGACAAAATGGAGACACGATCAAGGCCTCAATAGACCATGTTAGGAGCACGTGCACAAGTTGAGGTAACAGTGTGCCTAAGTGACCTACTCTCTTTAACATGTTAAAAATCATACCCCCAGCACTATGAGGTTTACAAATACTATGACAATCCCTAGAAATTGCCTTGCAAGGATAGAAGATGGGAAAACCTTTCCAATTCCTAGAATTCTCCACTTTTTTCCTAAGAAAAGCCATGAATATTCCATCCTTCACTTGCTGTTAGTAAACTTCGGCACTTTGCCAGTTTGCACCTGCTTGCTGTGCTCATTTATTCCATCAATTCAGTATCAGTAATCATTCTTCAGCACTGGAATCCAAGTATCTGGGAACACATGGGACTGATATCTGGTCCCACATGTAACTCAGAGGCTTGTTTCTGATTAGCTGACATTCTTATCTTAACTTAAAACATTCCAAGCCTTTAGACAAAGCTTTATTTTTTTAACCAATAACAAATCAAACAATCTTCAAACCCAACTACTGTAAGTCCCCACTGTAAGATGTCCTGCCTTTTGGGGCCAAATCAATGTACACCATCTATGTACTGATTTATGACTTTATGTGTAATTCCTGTCTCCCTGAAATGTATAATACTACACTGTAACCCAACCACAGCAAGTTCACTTGCTCAAGGCTTCTTGGGCATGGCTCTGAGCCATGGTTCTCAAACCTGGCATATAATAAACCTCTTTATTATTTTACAAAGTTTGGGTTCTTTTTTTCCATTGATAAGGGTTTCAGATGAAATAAAAGTCAGAAAATATAAACCCATAGGCATATTATCACCCATGTCATATATAATTTTATGTATATAATATAATAAATATAATAATATAATATTATATGGTATAATAATTTCAGCTTTTAGCAGAAAATGAATAAATAAATATTATAATACATAATATATAATAGAATAGAATAATAACATAAAAATATTATATAATATAATCATAATATTATATATTATATAATAATATCAGCTTTTAGCTAAAATGGAATCAATCAATAAATAAAAGACTTTATTTATTAGTGAAAGCAATAAGGTAATGTCATATGCAGTAAAGGAACTGGCTAAAGTTACTTTATAATTTAGGGCTTTCCATAGATTTTTAACTATATTTATATGTGTGAATGTGTTAGGTAGATAGGATTCTGGTTCACATTGGGAAAAAGGACAAGGGTAGGCCTCTAGCCCCCTTCTTGGTACAGCCACACCTGAATCCTGTCTCAAGTGACTGCCCACAGCTGAGGAAGGAGAGACTGCCCTACCAATCTACCAGTCAGAACTTAGCATGCCAACTGAAAAAGAATGCAGAGGACTCTAGCTCACAGGCCAAGAAGCATAGAGGCAGTAGAATCTGGAAGGTGAGCTAGAACAACGTTAAGGCTAATTGTTATGCCTTAAATCTACATTGTGGTTCACCACTCAGGGGTTTTCAGAGGGGCTGATGGGAGATCTACATGTGGCAGGAAGACTTTGAACCGAGAGGTAGACCCAATCTAGACAATATAGAACAGAACCCCAGACCATACCCAAAGCTTTTTCTTGTCAGGACAAGGGGATCCATTCTTTGTCTCTGATGAACATATCTTCCTATGTAAACGTATGTCTTACTCTTGCCTTTGCTGTATAAACCTATCTTTCTCTTCTGCAAATAAATTTTGTTTTATACTTGTGTTAGGTAGTTAGTTAGGGATATCTATCTCAGGAAGGAGGAAAGAGCAGGGCCCCAGGCCTCCATCTTGGTACCTTTGCCTTAATTTTGTCCCAAGTGGTTGCTCAGGCCTGGGGAGGAGGGACCGTCCTACCAACCTACCAGTCAGAACTTCTCTGTCAACTGCAAAAGGATGGAGAAGACTCTCTAGCTCAGCAACAGGTACAGTAGAGTCTGGAGGCGACCAAAACAGCCTTAGGATCCTGGAAAACCACGGTGACCACTGAACCATTGTTGCAGGAAGACAAGGCCCAACGGAGAGAAAGAGCATCCGAATACTACACTTATAAGAGGAAGGGCTTTATTCATCGGCCGGGAGCTTACAGCATAGAAGATTTCCAAATGGCCATGCTCCCCAACTGGCTTGGTCTTTCCCTTTTTATTGACAGTCAAAAAGTTCTACCCCACAAGTACCCTTCCCATTGGCCAGTTTGAATCAAGTGGGAGATGCTACTCTAGCCCCCACAGAACTACAAGATTTCACAGAACTTGGAAATTTCCAAGTTCCAGGAAGTTAAGCCTATAAATTCCCAAGAGCTGAGTCTTCATGGAGAGGGCCCTGCAGGTGCATCCTCATGGTCTCCCTGAGGAGACCTGTTCTCCTGGACATCGCCCTTCTCCGGTGTCCTCTCTCACCATGAGGCAGGCTTGACTCAGGTGGGAAAAGAGAATCTAAACCTTAACTTTTGCCTCTTAGCATTTTCTTTGTCAGGACAGTGGGGGCTGTTCACTGTTTATGATGAACTTATTTTGCTGTATAGGCCTGTACTTTGCTCTTACTCTGTAAACCTTTCTCTTCCTCAATAAAACTTCCTTTTCTTCAAAACTTTGCTTACCCTGTTCACTTATTTCAGGGTCTATTTTTGAGTCACCAATATACTGCTCTCACCTCCAAGTGCTTGTGCGTTTTCCTCTTTCTTTACACCTCCTTAGGTAAGGGATGCCATACTTACATTCTTTACATTTATTTCTGGCCTCTTCTCAACATTTTCACGAGCACAGCATCCACCATGCTTCTTACTTTTTAAATACATTTTCCAAATTTCGAGGTATTATCACTACCAGCAACTCTCGTCATTTACCCAGCCTTCTCTAAAAATATGTAACTGAGAACTGAACGATTTCTGGTAAAGTCAAATTGTCAGTAATAATAAAATATATCTCATTATTTTATTAGCCACAGCTTCTATAGACTACAGAATTAGAAGATCTAAAACAGCAGAATGGGTCTCGCTCAAAGTCTCAATCAAAAGAGAAAAGACAAGGATTTTTCAGATAAAATGCAAACACTTCTCCAAATTCTTTCTAAATCACTTCCATTCACACATTCCTAAGATAAAGACACAGAGGAACAGGGTCATTATGTTATCTTGTAGAGGTCCCTTGTCTCAATTAATATTTAATAATGGGCAACTGCACCAATTGGTTCTGCATTGTGCTTTTAGAGAATCAAGTTTTTATATTTACATTTCAATGAAGCTGTAGTCCTAATAGCAAAATGCACAAAATGACTGTTATTCTAAAGCAATTGCTTAGGGCAATTTAAATAATAAAGGAAATTAATTATGTAAATGTCCAGCTATTCTCAGCTATTCAGCCTTGATGAGCTTCCACAGAGAACAGAGAAAGTTGTGCATCATTTTTTTTGTCTGCAATAGCCTATGAAAATGATATTCACTGGAGATAAACTGCTCAATGAAACCGATCCATTTCTAAGATGCAATATCAATTCGTTGGAAAATCTAGTGAAAAAAGTACATGAATCTAACGT
>NW_003852431.1:16354797-16364325 GCF_000181295.1 Otolemur garnettii
AGCTCCTTCCGTGATTTGCCTAGATAATTCCTGGGACCCTTTCTCTACTATATACTGGCCCTGGGGTCATAAAGTCCTTGTTTGAGTTTCTAAGACTCCTATAGTAATCCTCAGCATGGCTCACGCATTCTTGAGTTTCGTTGAGGAAAGTAGAGAAGAAACACAGCTAGCACTCTGAGGCAGATGTCCCTCTGAGAGTGACGGCTGCAGGAGATGCGGGAGGAGGAGAACAAGAGAGGCAGTTTGTTCCTTTTTGAAATTAGAAAATCTGTTTATCTTGAGGAACTCAAATGTGTTCACCAAATATATATCACACATAGATAAAAAGCACTTAGAATATCCTTAGATAAATCAGATGTGACCCCTGTCTTCAAGTTATGAACAATTAACGTGGTTATCAGATTCTCAAGCAGAAAAAAAAGCATGAAGCAGAGTGTTAACCGAGATCACTGAACAAACTCTTAGCGAGCGCGTGGGGCATAGTAAGGGCTGGACAATATTTCCAGACACAAAATTAGAACGTGATAAACACTCTAATAATGCTGATAGCCTACCACGAGAAAAGAGGCAGCCGTGGCAGAACTTGAATAAATATGTAGCATTTTAACTAATATAACTTGACAGAATGAACAAATGAAAAAAGCAGAGTGAGGAAAATGAAGGAGGCAATAAAAATACAGCAGAGACTTTAGTAATCAAGATAAAATGAAATTCTGAAAAGATCTATTTTATCCCTTTACATTGATCGTAAACATTCATTGAAAAAACATGGGTCCATTATATCTTACCTAAAATGAACAATCAATTGGCCCTGATTTTTAGTCTGTTTTCCCTTCCTCTGTAAATTGTTTTCCTTTCCTTAGCCATGTTTTCTTGATTATGCAGCCCAAACTACATTATCATGGTCTTTTAAACACACATGGGTTTTGCTTTCTTCCCTCATACTTTTTTGTTCTTATCATGTGTGTGTTAGCAATATTTTCAATTTTTATATCTTCACAGAGTAGCAAGACCTATAAATGTCCATGTGTGCTTTGTGGCAGCCGGCTGAAAGATAGTAGGATTATTAAAGCAAGGAAAATCCATTCCTTCTTACCAAAAAACAGACTGCCTTAAGTTGAGCAATAATTATGAAAAAAAAAAAAGTAAAAGCCCAAACCTAACAACAGATGTTGCTATTTCTGCCAAATACTGCTGTGTCTCTAAGCCCCATGTAAGTTAATCAGCAGAATATAATTTTATATCTAAAGTTTATATTTATAACTCCTCTCAGTGCAATTCATATTCATGAAAATGGATCTAAATTGTCAATCTAGTTTAACTGATCTGAATTAATGTTTCGAATTCAAAAGTTCTATGTGGCTCGTTATTTGAAAGGGAAATAATTGACAATGTCTATAATCCTAGAACTTTGGAAGGCCAAGGGGCGAGGCTCACTTGAGCCTAGGAGTTTGAGGTTGTATGAGCTCACCTCTGACACTTTAGTCCTGGCCACAGAGTGAGACCCTGTCTCTAAAAAGGAAGAAAGAGGGAAAGACAAAGAAACAGTTGACAAAGGAACTTACTTGTCATTCTTAAATTTACTTTGTAGTGATTATATTGTTTTTATTTAGTTTATTTAAGAGCTATTTGACACAGAAGTGATCCTTTCATGGACAGATTTTTCCTGTGTCCCACTTAAACCCACCTTTCCCTTATGAAGATGTACAAATTATCCATTATAGATATAGGTATATCTATACAAAAAGATTGACATGAAATTACATGTGGATATATATTTTAAAATCTCTATACTTATATACATATAGTCAGGTACCTCAAAACATTCTGGTCAGTGACAGACCACATTCCTACACATTAACAGTGGTTCTATTAGATTATAATGAAGCTAAAATACATACATATGTATTTTTTGCCTACTGATGCTATCCTAATGCCATCGCGTAATTGTTTTCCTCTTTATAAATTTAATGTAGCCAAAGTATACAGCGTTCCCAAAGTCTACAATAGTGTAAAATAATGTCCTAGTTTTATATTTACTCACTACTCACTAATTGGGCCAGAAACTTTCAGTTCTGCAAGGTTCATTCATGGTAAGTGCCCTACACAGCTGTACCACTTCTCACCTTTTATACCATATTCTTACTGTGCCTCCTCTATGTTTAGACATGTTTAAATACACAAATACTGTTACATTACAATTGCCTACACTATTCAGCATGGTAATATGCTGTGCAGGGCTGAGCCTAGAACTGTGAGGTAGTTAGTTAGGAACGGCTGTCTTAGGGAAGGAGGACAAAGGCAGAGAACCCAGGCAGCTTTCCATTATCTTGGCTCTGCCCACATTAATTTTGTCTCAAGTGATTGTGCACACCTGGGGAGGAGGGACCACCCTACCCATCTACCAGTCAGAACTTAGTGAGTGAACTGCAAAAGGATGTAGAAGACTCTCTAGCTTAGCGACAAGTACAACAGGGCCATAAAGGTGACTTAGAGCAGCCTTAAGACTAATTGTTATGTGGTCCACACCCTCTCTAGCCTCTCATGATAGGTCCACGTGTGCAGAAAGAAGCTGGTTCCGAGGGGACCTCTGATCTGGAAGGTAGGCCTGGTCCGGGCGGGTTAGAAAAAAGCAGCCAGCTGGAATCCTTAACTCTTTGCCTCTTTGCCTACTCGCCTTTGCAATAGAGGGCTATTTGTTGTCAATGGAAAACGTGTCCTGCTTTATAAACTTTCTTACCTTGTAAACCAATCTTTGTCTTCCTCAGTAAACTTTGATTCATACTCGCCTTACTTTAGGGGTCTGGTCATTTTATGACCAAGAGCACTTCAAGAACTAAGGACCCAGACAGCTGCCTAAAATCCTGACATTTTAGGATGTTGGCAACTGCCTTGAAACCCAGCAGAACCAGTAGGCCACATCACAAAGCCAAGTGTTCAGTAGGCTGTATGTACTTGGTATGGCCTAGCTTTGTGTAAGTTCACGCTATGATGTTTGCACAAGGACACATTTCTCAGAACATAACCCCATCATTAAGAGACATATAACTCTACTTGAATATCATATATTTAAGTAACTGTAGTGTATGGCTAGGGTATACAGGTCATATTTGTAAAAAAGGAAAGGAAAGCTGAAAAATTAAAAGGGATCAAGCCAAGCCATATTGAAAATTTGTGGATGTGTTTGTTTCTAATGACTAATCAAATGTTTTAAGCTGTAGCAAGACAAGATGAACTTTTGAATTTAGGATGTCATATTTGTTCATTGTAATAGCCAATATTTCTGAGCTCTTGTTATATATCCCAGTATCTGAAGATATGCTGAGAAATAAAACCAAAGAAACCATTGTACTCACAGAGTATAAAGTAAAAAGACAAAAGACATTTTGATAAGAGAGATTATTGGAAAATCAAAGGTTTCCATGGAAAATCAAGGTCATGAACTTAGTTTTAAATTGTAAGTTTGAGGTGTTTATGGTCTATCTGAGAACAGATGATTTGACAGTCATTTGGTCTCTGGAACCAATGCTGGAGAAAAAGACATGGGTTACGAGATAAAGATGTGTGTGTTAGGCCAGATGCAGTGGCTCATACCTATGATCCCTGCACTCTGGGAGCCCAGGAAGAAGGATTGTTTGATGCAAATGATTGAAGACCAGCTTGAGAAAAAGTGAGACCCTATCTCTACAGAAAACAATTAAAAAAATTAGCCAGATATAGTAACACATGTCTGAGGTCCCAGCTACTCAGGAGACTGAGTCAGAAGGATTGTTTTGAGCCTAGGAGTGTGAGGTTACTGTGAGCTATGATGCCATGAGGATGCTGAACTCTAGCTGGGCAACAGAGTGAGACCCTATCTCAAAAAAGTGTGTATAAAAAATGACACATTGCTAAATGAGAATAAATAAGGTCAATCAGGGTGAGTATATACCTAGGTCCAGAAGAGCAATTTGGTAAACAGACAAGAAAGGTAAGCACAGAAATGATACTCCTCAAACAGAACTGAAAAGCAAGACTAGAGTCAGGAGGAAAAATACAGGAGAGGAAAAAGAGATTCAAGAAAAAGATTACTATCAATTTAAGTTAGACCTTAGGATTTTTTTTGCAACTTCTTAGCATAATTTCTATGGAATAGTATAAAAATAATAATTCCACTTGCTTAAAAAATGAATGTGTGAAAGTTGTATCAAGGACAGTATAGAATTCTTTTGAAGAACTTAATATTAGAAGAAAGAGACGCTGCTGACGTACGAAAGGATAACGATGAGTGAAAAAAAATCTAGTTGAATATTAAAAATATTTGAACATATGTGTGGAACAACCTACTGGCCAGGGAGTATATGTGTGTATGTAATAACACAGAAATATATAGACAAAAATCATGTAGCCCAGGCCATTATTTAAATGTTTGTCTTGAACAATTATGAGAGGTATATTCCCTTTCTGAAACCTGTTTTTCTAGGTCTTCTAACCTGCTATTTAGGTGTTTTCAGTATTTGTGATTTCTAAGTCTTTTCTCCATTCTTGAATTTGGCCAGTGTAGACATTAAACAAGGTGAACTGAAGCCTTGGTGAAAGTGGATAAGTGTACATGTCCTGCTCTGAGTCAATTCTCTGGGCTCCCCTTTATTTGAACGGGAAACAAATTTTATACAGTCATGTTAAAAGAAAAAAGTTTTCTCTCCTAGCAAAAATTCAAAGGTCTTTCATTATGACTTTTTAAAATTTTAGGACACAGGAGCTGTCAACTGAAGAGTTAGTAGTGGAAAAGACCCTAAAATATATGGCCACCAAAAGCCATTAGCCTTTGAAATTGATCCAGCAACTGAGAGTAGTCTCTATAAGGAGCAGCCACTAGAAGCTGGGTACCAGAGCTGCTGTCATGAAACCATTGTCAGGAGTCATTATTAAGAGCCACGATGTGGAAAGAAGTGTTTTATGAGGGTTATTCCTAAGAGCAAAAACTCATTGTTGAATACGGAGATGTTACTGCTCAGAAATCTCTGCAATTGTGACGAAAAAGAAGGACTACCCCTAGAAAAAGATGGCTTGCCTTCTCCTGTGGCACTCAAGTTTATTGCTATCATTATTATAATGTTATATTCTATTCATAGATGTTAAATAAGGACTACTCAGAGAAAAAATAACTTTTTTTTAAAAGAACTTGGTATTTCAGAGTCTTCTGTATTCTGAGTATTAAAACAAGTGAGCCACAGACTTTGAGGATTTGAGTCTAAGATTGACCATGTGGTCCATGGAAAGATTTTTACGAACCATGATAAACCGAGAGATGAGAACAATTTTATATTTTCATGCTTGAAATGCAGTTAAAGTACAAATATAAGAGATCATTTTAGTTCAAATGTGTTTTAAAATTTGTAGGGAAAATGTGCTCATCTTAAGCATTGAAGTCCTTTTTGTGGATTTCTGATTATAATGAAATAACTTATATCCTTCCCCTGAGAACAAAAGTAAAGGCTGGATATACAATATTAACTAACTAAAAAATAAAAACTATTTGAAGATACCCAGAAAATAGCCAGAATTAAACAAATCTGAATTCTAAGTTCTCCATCTAGAGATGGGAAAAGTATTACATTTATATAAGCAGATGATAATGCTGGCGGTGATTACTTATATTCGTATAACTCATAATGTAAATTTGACATTACCAGAAGTGCATTGATTGTGTTCTCTTATTTACTCTGGTCAACAATGCCATACTATTGCTATTATTATAATCTCTACTGTACAAATAAGAAAACCCCAGTAAGTCCTCAAAACTGGATTTGAGTATGATTTTCTGTGACTTCAGGAATTTAGTATTTAACCAGTCCACTTTTCAGTGTATCAGCAAATCAGTAATAAGAGAGGTCATTCACCTACTAAGGTGCTCAGCTCACAGTTGGTGCTTCATACCCACAAGAATCCTGTCCTACCTTAAGGCCTTCGCTCTCTCTCTCTTTTTAAAATCATTTTATTATGGCATGATTGACAAAAAGCTACACATGTTTAATGTATGCAACTTGATGAATTTGTGGATAATTAAGCTCTACTGTTCCTTTTCTTATTCTATGGTCTGTAATGCTCTTTCCCCCACTGGTTTTCAATATTTGTTTTCCCATCCAAGCCTTTATGTAAATATCACCACCTCAAATTGTTCTGTCCTGGCCTCACTATCTACAGTAGCATATTTGTTACTTCCACCTTACTTTACTTTCTTTGTTTTTATTACTCCAACCATTACATAATTTTAATTTTTCTTACACAATAATGATTTTCATATCATTATATGAAAATATACAAACGACCATCAAACATGTGATGTGTGCCCTCAGACATCGTTAAGCTCCACAAGGGCAGGAACATTCTGTATTTTGCTCTATGTTGTATAGTACTTAGAAGAGTTACTGACATACAGTAGTTTTTTGAAATATTTGTCAAGTTTATTAAAATAACATTAGCTACACTTCATATCTAAAATATGGTAAGAAGTGGTGTACAGGGCTGGGTATGATGGCTCACGCCTGTGAGTCTCAGCACTTGGGAGGCTAAGTTGGGTGGATTGCCTGAGCTCACAAGTTCAAGACCAGCCTGAGCCATTGCAAGACCTCATCCCTAAAAATAATCAGGCATTGTGGCCGGTGCTTATAGTCCCAGCTACTTGGGAGGCCGAGGCAAGAGAATGGTTTAAGCCCAGGGGTTTGAAGTTACTGTGGGCTATGATGCCATGGCATTGTACCAAGAGTGATAAAGTGAGACTCTGTCTCAAAAAAGAAAAAAAAAGTGGTGTATAAATCACAAAATACAAAATATTGGAAATACTGTAAAATGCAATGATAATATTATTCTAGATCATAAAGTATGACAAATTTTATAATTCAATTTCCAAAAGTTAGTAAAGAAAATTTGGGTTGAAAAATAGTTTCAGTTTTCTAGGGTTGTAAGTTAATTCTATGATTTGTGTATTTGTTTCATCCAAAATGGGCATGTTAAATGATTATCATTCTCATGATTCATTACGTTATCTGATAATAGATAATGCATCTAATTGACAAATCAGAAAAATGTGGTTTTAAGTAACTGAATTATTCTGTACACTTTAAAAGATTTAGCCAAAATTATGTGATTCTGAAAACTTAAAAATTACTAAAAAATGTAATTTCATCTAATAAAGGCCCCAATTAAACATTTCATAATGAAACTACATATTAATTCTTTTATTTATCATTTTTTAAGTTTTTTGTCACCTATGCCTATTGTGTGATATCCTGTTAGTTATTCAAGATGTATTTTGCCAATGTTGCTAGTTATTAGGGCCTCTAACTCAAGCATTTTCTCTCTCTTACGGTTAATACATGTATTTTATTTTCAAAGGGGACAGGAGACTGGGATCAAGTCCCAAAGGCACTTACCTGACACAGACTCAGAACATACCACAGAGAGCAACACCAATGGCACTGTGCATCTGTGCGTTCAGCATTTTGTGGCTCAAAGCCACTAGACTCTTTTCTGCATGACCAACTGACTAATTGCTGTACTTGGCCTTTTCTATTCTCTTCGATTAATGCAATGCACAATTGCACATAGCAACAGAGTCACCCATACAGAACAGAATCTGGGCCAGAATTAGACTCTAAATCCCAGAAGCACCTGTTACAAATATAAAGTGTCCAGATGGCCCAGTCTTTGTGGGGAAGTGTCAAGCATTGAGTTATCTGTCTTTCTGTCTTTTGGTTTAAGGTCAAAAACATGATCTGTTGGAAGCAGGGAGCCAAATAAATACCAGAAAAAAATACCTAGAATTAGTGTAGAAACTTCTCCATTTGTTTATCTAAATCTTTATTGCTCAGTGGAGCTCACTGTTATCATTTCTAAGCATGCAAATGGGATTAGTCCATGAATACATGGCAGGCTTCAGGATAATTAGATAGATTTATTTAAACACAGCTGTAAATCATAAAAAATGGGAAATATTTGATGACTGTAAATTCATCAGTTTGTATATTCAGACTTTAGTCTTCAATCAACTTCATTGTTCTGCTTCTATTTGGGATTCTAGAAAATGCAAAATATTACCTTAGCTGAGTTCGGCTTCATATTATTTTCATTTATGTCAAGCATTTAACAAAAGAAATGATGTTACATTGTATATCTTTCAAGTGAACCTTAAATATATATATCTCATAAGTTTTTTTCTTTTTCCTTCAAAATGGCATTTATAAACTATACTTCTGTTGCATGTATAATCCTTCACAGAAATAAGTTAAATTTTTGTAAATCATTGAAATGTTTTGAGTGCAACAAAAGAAGTTGATGTAATTCATTTTGGGCTCCTTCCTATTATCAATTCTACATGATTTCTGACAAATTTGTCTTAGAATTAATATTTTTATTACTTATCTGCAAACGAAGAGGAAAAACGTTATTTTCTAAAAAAAACTGACATGAATTCTCAAATACTGCAACCAACAGGAGAAGTGAATTTTGTTTCTTTGTTTTCCTGCCTATGCCAAAGCTCTAAGAAATTTTGTTACCACAGTGATCACACTGACGGCCTCTAAACTTGCCACATGCAGTACATCCTCTATCTTTTATTCTGGGTCATAATTACTAATTGACGTCAATTTTTTCTTTCTTTATGATTTTTTTTTTTTAATATGTATTTATCTGGGCATGGTGGCTTGTGTCTATAATCTCAGCAGTTTGGGAAGTCAAGATGGGAGAATCATTGCGGCCAGGAGTTTGAGACTAGTTTGGGCAACCTAGTGATACCGTATCTGTAAAAACAGACTCATTTTTGAGACCAACAATATTCTGTTACAAAATCAGATAAAGATACTACAAGAAAAGAAAGAAAAATATTCCTGATGAATATTAAGACAAAGTCCTCAAAAAAATATTGAGTTTAATACCCCATTAAAATAATTAAACACTATGACCAAGTGGGATTTATTCCCGAATGCAAGGAAGATTAAACCTATGAAAATAAAGCAATAATGCAATATATCACATTAACAGGATAATGGGGGGAAAAGCATATGACTATCTCAATTATGAGGGAAATGCAAGTCAAAACCATAATGACAGAAACAAGCTAGAAAATAGGTGTTGGAGAGGATATAAACTGGAATTCTGTGCACATGTAAAAAGGTATAGCTGCTTCAGAAGACATGGAGGTTCCTCAAAAAATTAGACATAGGATTACTATATAATACAGCAATCCTCTTCACATATGTTAAAAAGTTTTGAAAACAAGATCTTGAAGAGACATTGGCACTCCCACGTCCCTGGCAGCATTATTCACAGTAGCCCAGAGAAGAAAGCAAACTAAATATCCATCAACAGATAAATCAATAAAGAAAATGTGATATTTTCATCTAGTGAAATATTACTCAATCTTAAAAATGAAGGAAATCCTGACACGTGCCAAAACCTTAAGGACATTATGCTAATTAAAATGAGCAAGTCACAAAAAGACAAATAGTACATGAATCACTTACATAAGGTTTCTAAAATAGCCAAACT
>NW_003852431.1:16364539-16366829 GCF_000181295.1 Otolemur garnettii
CCACCTTAGGTGTATGTGGCTGGTGCCTTAGCCGATTGAGCAACAGGCGCTGAGCCAAAATAGCCAAACTCTTAATAGAAAGTAGAATGGTGGTTGCAAGGGGACGTATGGGGGCAAAGGGGAGTTTTTGGTGAGAGGATATAGAATTTCAGTTTTGCAAAATGAAAAAGCTGTAGAAATCTGTTGCAGAATTCTGCGAATATGGTAATTTTACTATGCAGTACATTTAAAGATGGTTAAAATAGTAAATTTTATGCTAATAAAATAAGCGAATAAGTCAACAATGGTGGTGATTATTCTTTCAAAGAAATTTTATAAGTAACTTTCTCTATTTATCTGTAATAGTAAAGTTATAGAATGTATCAGCATCATTTGATTACATGAGGTTGATATAACAAATATCAAATCACATCTGTTAAGATCACAGGAGTGAGTGTTGGACACAGTGGCCCATGCCGATAATTCTAGCACTTTACGAGGCTGAGCAGCATAACAGTATCTCACCTCTACAAAAAATGTAAAAAATTAAAATGATAATTAGAAAAAAAAAGAACAGGATCACAAGAGTGTTTTACTAAAAGGTTTGGTGTTAGCAATAGCCATACCTGGGGGTAAATTTTAGCTATCACTAGCATTATGGCCTTGGGTGTTGCTAAGCTCTGTTCTTCATATTTGACCCTCAAAACATCAGAGCTGATGAAAAGATTAAAGGATATAATAGTAATACAATATTGATGCAGTATCTAAAAAACTTTAGAAAATCAGATATATTATTCCTACTGTTACTATTCCCTTCATTCAAAGTAGATGGCATGTAAGGAATAAATAGATATGATTATTTCAAATTTTTAGTGTTACCAGCAAAATTATTATTCTTATAATAAATTCTGATTTGGCAAAGCTACATTTTATAAAGACATTTTATATGAAGAAAAAGCAGTAGTTTATACTGGCTGCATTTTATAGGGAATCTGTAAAATTAAATTAAAGAATGGAGAATTTAAGCTTTCCCCTTTACAAACACTATTCCACACCTTATTAATTTAAATGATAAAGTAAATTACTGCATTTCAGACCCCATGATGTACATTTCCCAGAGAGTTTCACAATCCTACAAGATATTAGATATTGTAAAGATGTATATGATGGTCAAATAACTGTGGATGATACTGCGGTATAAATTATATTCACTCCTTTGAGATTCAAAGTAGACTGAGAAGTTCTACAATGCAGAATCTGTTTGATCACCATGATACCCTTTCCTCAAATGCACACATTTAAAATAAGTTTCAGTAAAACACATTTGAGATATGCTTCACTAGAAAAGTCAAAGTTATCATTGTATAAAATACTTAAAATAGCTTAAGTAAAATGGCAAAATGTTTAAATTTTAAGTTGCCCTTTAATAAATTCAATACAAATAAATACAGTTAAAATGAAACAAAATGGTAAAATAAATCAATAATTAAAATGGCTCAACACATTGTAATTAAGGAATTTAAATTTTTTAAATCAAAAATAGAAACTAATGAACAAAATATAATTAAAAATAGATATATATACATATTCAGAAACCTAACTTTTTTTATTAAATCATAGCTTTTGATTGAATACAAATCTTTGATTCCTCTTAAATTTTTTCATACAAACTCTTTCAAGAAAGAGAAAAACATAATAAAATGATTTGTATTCTAAAAATGAATAGGCTTAAAAAATGGACAATACACTAAAACCAAATATTAAGGTGTACTAGTTTATTAGTCACACCTTCTACTCAAAGTCATTCATCCACTGCCTGGGATATGTCTATTTTTACTGTACATGCTTTAAGATTATTGATTTATATATGAATTAATCTGATGACTGTACATGTGCAATAAAAATGGCCTTTTAATTCTTTCAATTGTGTTGTAAAGTTAGCAAATCCATCAGTTTTTGCTTGGCACAAGATCATAATGATTGATGATGTGTGAAGAGCTCAGTCCATCACTTTGACTATTTTTATTTGTGGTAATCTGGTTGTTATTTACATCCTATAAGAGGTCCAAACTCATTTGCAACTCTTAGCCTCTTGATGAGAGTGACCACGTCACAAAGATCTTTATTTCAAGAATTCCACAGACTATACGTAATTAGTCTCATTAGAATAAATATTGAAATAATTATAGATTTTGTAAAAGCCCTTTAGGCATCAATAAAATAGTCACAGACAAAACTAAAAATCCAGATGTCTGGAAAGAATGGAAAAAAGAATTGCAAGAATAAATAATTTAAATTGTTACTATAAAGG
>NW_003852431.1:16369088-16371361 GCF_000181295.1 Otolemur garnettii
GTATATAATCACTACATACTTCTAGATATCTCTAAACTCCTAGCTTGATTTTCTTTCAAAAAAACATATTCACTGTAGAAATTAAAAATATTACAGACAAAATAAGAAGAAAATTATTTATGATGTTTTCACAGAGGGATTTTTTTAAATGTAAAATACAGCTTTTAATAATTTATATCTGTATACTAACCTGACTTCACAGAACCAAAATACTCTAGCCTGAAGTATAAGTGAGAGGCTGGGGCATGAAAGTAGAGCAAAGACACCTTTCAAAGGACCAAACACACGTGTGTAGTTTGAGAATGATTGGTCAAACAAGGGTGAGAGTTAGATTGCAGGTAATGGAGCCAAGAGCATGTTTGTATCGTGAGTAGAAGAACTCAATAAAATGCATGAAATGAAGGGTATAGGAGAAAGTAGTAACTATTTGAGGACTTGAACTGGTGGTTGGGGTGTATCTAGATCAAAATGGGAGGGGTTATCACTGGATCAACGTAATGACAATTTATTAGATAAGATATAAGGGAAAAACAAAGATGGGAAGGCAAATCATTTTATACATATTTATGCGAATCAGACAAGTAAAGAGAGAAGTTTTATCACTTCTTTTTTGTGAAATAATTTTGCTTCAATAATTTATTAACTAAAAAGCTAGAAAATAAGGGTAAGTGCATTTCTTTTGTGTTTACTACAGAGAATGACTTATTTAGTACTATAAATTCTTCATGTAGCTTATTAGAAAATGCCTAATTCAGTAGGCTTCAAGAGTTATTGAATCTCTATATTTTAATATATTGGTAAAACAGTTGTAGTCTCAAGCAGCATTTACCCAGTAATGATCATAAATTAACAAATAGGTATTGTTAATGCCAAAGTGAAAGTAACATTAGGAAAAGTGTACCAATGGAGATTTTGGAAGTTTATTCCTAATAAGAATTAAAAGAAACTTTATTTATAATGCTAAAGATAGGAGAGAGGGAGGGAGAGAGAGAAGAAAGAAGGAGACGCAGAGAGAAGGCTATGGAGAGAGAAAGAAGCAGGATGGAGAGAGACAATAGGACAGATGATCAACAAGGTAAGACAGAAAACACAAAGATAGAAAAACAAGGATAGAAAATCAATGCACATTTTTCTTAAAGACTAAACCTCTGAGCCCTGCTAGTGATATAACTTTGAACAAATTACCTACTTACCATTTCTGAGCTTCAGATTTCCTCCCTAGAGACAAACCTACAATACTATTACAATAAAAATAACATGATATATTGTATATAAGGAACTCACTACAGCCCCCACAACACTGTCTGGAACAGGAAATAATTATAGGGAAATGTTGGTTATTAAGACTGGAGTATTGTACTGTAGTTAAATGCTGATTTAGGGAAAGAGTTGGGAATTTGTGTGAAACAGCAGACTTGATTGAATAGACTCTTGGGAAAGATTAAGTGAAAGATTAAGTGAGCAGTAAAACCACCAGCTTCCCTTTCCTCCCAAATAATCAATCAGTCATTAGAGTAAAATTATCTGCGTTAATGTTAGAATATATTGCTTTCCACTTTATTCAATAGTAAGTCTGGCAGACTATTAGGCTGTCTGATGCCAAAGAATTTCTTGAAATTGATATATCTTGATGTGACAGAGGATCATGATGGATTGTACCCAAATAGCACAGCCCTATTGATTGGGAAATGGCACTTATTACTGGAGAAGCTGCTTGGTTACGGGAATTAATTCAATGTCTTCTTGACTTATAATTGCCTGTGAACTGCCAGATTATGTTATGTTTCAACTGACAAGAATGTTGATCATCGAAGCTCATCTAATTGCTTTTGGAGGTGCTGCTTTACATATCCTACCATTCCAAACCTTACTATATAGTGACAGGAAAAATAAACACTACTGAATCCATTCTTAAATTTTATTATTTCATTATAGGAATGGAAGTCATCCATGTGTGAGAATTTTTAGTAATCGCAACACTTTTGTAAAATTATTAGTAAATATCTCTTCTTATATAGTTAATACTGGAATGTGTGTTTGTGTTTTTGTAGAAATCCTCCCCAAGCCATTAAAAATTAGTTTTTCACTTTTATCTTTATTTTATATCATTTTTTTTACTTCTTTATCAAATATTAAGTTATAATAATAGCACTGTGGACCAAAGCAGAAGTCAAGAGAGCAGACAGATGACACTTCAGTATTGCCAAATAAATTATGGATAACATCTCACAACACTCAGAGTCAGCCAGCTTTTACTTAAGAGGTTCTTATTT
>NW_003852431.1:16373935-16375884 GCF_000181295.1 Otolemur garnettii
GATACTGAGAAAGAAATGGCATTCATTAAAATAACATTTTATAGATATAATGCTTCTATAATTTTATTTTCATTAAGACCCAGAATTTTCACTTAATGATAGAGTGCTCAAAACCATTCTTACAAAAATATTAAAGAATTTTAAAATCATACTTTTATTAAAAGAAAGAAAACATTTTGGCTGAGATTAAATAAATCTCTTTTTTGAAATGAGGACTAACAAAAATATGTCTTTATAAACAAGTTCAAAATGAACTGACAGGTTAAAAATGGGTATCATTGAAAATTTTCAGTTCCTCCTCATTCTGTGACTAGGCTCCATTCTATTCAGATCAGGATTCCAGAACAACATACACATTTGGATCCCTCAAATGTAGTTGACTTCTTTTGCCTGCCCCATAGTGTTCCACATTCCTGCTATTGCACTTGGCTTTTTATATAAAATTAAAACCCTGGTCTTTATTCCTTGCTTATGAACTGGTTCAAACTTCAAATGTCTTCATCAGCAATAGACTATTACTGGGATTAAATTCATCTAATATCAATTGTAAAATTGTTAGTCACTTACTTTCTTGTATAACTGGGAATGCATTTCTTTATATGTCCATTAAGCTTTCTATAATTTGAGAATTTTTTTGTTTTGTGTTTGTTTTTTTTTCCCATAATGCTCTTTTTGTGTATAGATTCTTCTTATTTGCTAATATTAAAAACACACCCATGGTTATAGTAGTTCCTTTTAACAAATTTGGACCATTATGTTTCTAACTACATTAAAAAATATATATGCTTTTTCAAATAGAAGATTGGGGTGGAGAGGCAAGATGACTGATTGGAGCCAGCGTTCCACAGAGGCTTCCATCCAGAAGGAGAGTTAATGGACAGAAGCTTATCAAGCAAGCTGATTGAAGCTGAGTCAAGAGGGAAGATTGAAGAGTGCACATTACCCCTGCTGAGGTGAGCTGAGACCCCAAGGAAACAAACAACAGGTACAAAACCTATCACCAAACAGACAGGAGTCTCCTCCTTCATGAGAACAGCTCACAGTATACTTTCTACAAACAAGCAGAGTTCAGATCTCCTCCTATTTTATCCCATGGGAGATAACCTACTTGTGTGCCTTGGAATTCTCCCTCCAGGCATAAAACTCTACCCACAATTCTGAACTCCCAGCACTCCCCTCCACTCCTACCCTGAGGTGTGGAAGCCTGTCCCCTGCAGAGTCCAAACACTTGGCAATTTGCTGAGAGGCACAGGCAAGGCATGGGCTGCTACAAGTCTGTACTGAATCAGTGGCACAGGTATAAAGCAGGGATTGTGGAGTGAGGAAGCCAAGCAGGAGAGGGAGAAATGGTGCCCCACAGCAGAGCATGATAGCGGCACTGAGGGAAACAATAGGGCTCACACCCCTGGTGGTATTTTGGAGAAACACTGCCCATCTCTCTTAGCAACCAGAGGGAGCTGGGCCTCTAACACTGGGGACAGCCATGGGTGGAGCAGATCTGGGATGGAAACACAGGCCTTGTGAACAAATAGTATGCCTGTGGCAATTCCTGCCTGGGCCAGGCTTGGACTGAGATTAGAATATGCATGCACAGAGGTGGCATACTCCCAGGGCATAGCTGAGTCATAATTGCTGCTTTTGTGAGCCCAAGATGCATCCAGTCCCCAGTGAAACATAGCTGAGACAAGAGGGCACATGGCAGTGGCATCAACCCAGGGCAGGGAAGGAACTGAGAGCCCTTTGTGACCTCTAATCATGTCTGCCCCCCAAAAGAGTACAGCAGACACAGAGACACAAGCTCCAGGACAATTTGTGCAGAACAGGGCGGGACAGGACAAGGCAGGGGCTGAGTTGCAGCTTCTGTGAACTCAAAACACACCTCACCTGTGATGGAACATGGCCAGGACAGAAACACAAATTCCGTGAGTATATAAATGGCAGCAGTATCA
>NW_003852431.1:16376334-16377381 GCF_000181295.1 Otolemur garnettii
GACAATTGGTTTGGAACTCTTGGGCCAATCACCCAAGGACCCTCCAAAGTGGTACCTTGGTTGTGGTGTAGTGGAAAATGTAGTGATTTTCCTCTTCCAATTGTTGTATGTTGGGGAAGAGTGTCTTTGTTGTTTGTATTTCTCCACAGCTATGACTTTAACCCAGAGCCACTGATTCACTCTGACTAGACAGAGACTAGCTGAATACAAGACAGAATCACCTAGCCCCACCACACCAAGCAGGTCCCCAGAGTCAAAGGCTATAGTACTTTGCAAAGCTGTAGGGGAAAAACCTATTACCCATCCCAGCTCTCTGTGAAAGGCTGGTTAATCACTACTCCAGGAGTCCCTAGTCCAATTTCACCTTACCTGCTTATCTAGCCAAATGGTGAAAAATAATCATGGAGCAGAATCAGCGGGAAAACTCTGGCAACATGAATAATCAGAGTAGATCATCTCCCCTAAGGAACAAAAAAGGTGGACACACCAGAAGATCCCATTTAAAAACAAACGGCTGAGATGTCAGAAATCAAGTTTAGAATTTGGATGGCAAATAAGATTAACAGAATAGAAGTAAAGTTGGAACTAGAAATTCTAGGAACAACTCAAATGTTGCCTCAAGAATTCAATGAATTCAAAGACAAAAAACACCAAAGATTTTGACACATTGAAAAAAGAATTTGCAGCCCTCCAAGATATGAGAAATACAGTAGAATCCCTCAGTAACAGAATGGAGCAGTCAGAAGAAAGGATTCCTGACATTGAAGAAAAAGCTTTTGAATAATCCCAAATGTTCAAAGAGGAAGAGAAGTGGAGAGCAGAAATGCATCACTCTCTCAGAGAGCTGTGGGGCAATTCCAAGAAAGCAAACATTTGCCTCGAAGGCAGCAAGGTTGTTTCAAAATGTCCAGATGCTCTACTCCAATAGACAGATGAGGAGAACTTCCCACACATGGCAAGTGATTCTGAAAATCAGATGACAGACAGTTTCAGAACCCCAGCATGACTCAATCCAAACAAAGCATCTCTCAGACACATTGTAATTAA
>NW_003852431.1:16380091-16381540 GCF_000181295.1 Otolemur garnettii
ATTGAGTTATCCCCTCCCCCATTTATAGTATTAATACTAATACTCTATTAGTATTAATGCTGGTCATTTCTTAATGTCCTTTGCTTAAGAATTAACAACTTCAGATGCCTCAAAAATTGTGCTTTGTAAGTTGGTGAAATAAAATAGTAATTTAAAATTTAAATTTTAAAACTAAAATCATTATTTCAAGGAATAGGACATAAGATCTGCCCTTGCTTCTAGCTCACTCAGACAGCTTAAAACTTTTTATTGGGAGGATTATTTCAATGCCAAAACTTTCCATTTCCATTTGTGTCATAGTAACTAGTGAAAACAAAAACATTATTTTTTAAATTACTCATTATATAAAGTTAAAGTCTGTTTCTAACAAAAATGGACAACGAATAGTAGGAGTGGGAAAGGAAAAAATAAGTTGTTGCACTTTTTTGAGGAATGACTGTATTTATTTTGCTAAACATGTTCATTAATCAAGTATGCTTTTTTCCTATAAGAAAATAGACAGTTGGAGAGAATGAAAATTTACTTACTAGTCCTATGAGATTTCCTTCGCCCTTTCTTCCTCTCTCTTTCTTTCATTCTGCTTCCAAACATGTGTGTCTTATTTTTTAGTCAGTCATCCAATCAAAGAGTGTACATAGCATTCCTTTTGTATGCCAGATGCCCTGCTAGCCATCAGAAAACAGTGGAAACAGTGGTTAACAAAAGAGGACATGGCTTCGATATATTAATATCACTTATAATCAAAAGCATTTCCATTAAAATATTTTCAAACTAATAAATAATTTAACTTATGCTATGAAGCTATACTCTAGTGACTATTAGTAAATGTTGATAAATTTATCACTTTAGTATTTTATCACAGTTCAAACAACAATGGTAGGACATTTTGATAATAGCCCAAATGAATTTAGCTACTCATATTTAAAACAAATAATTAACTTGCATGTTAGAACCCCAAATAAACCATGAATAAAATTTTTAATTCATCCTTCCTACTGCATTTGATATATATATAGTTAAGGCTGTTAGGATCACATATCTGCTCTTATAAATGTATTGAGGTGGTGGCCAACCACAATAGTGGTTATGGTCACTGAAGTGGCTTGGAAATAGTCTACCGGTAGCTAGGGTTTCATTCACAACAAAATCTGAAAAGAGAAATGACCTTGCTGCCTATGCATAATTTTCAAAGGAAATACGAGAGAACCACTTTCATTTTTATCAAAAGAAATTGGACTAGATAGATAAAATGAATGAAATCTTAACTGAACCATTTTGACAGTGAATAAATCAAAGTTAGAAGATGCTAAGTGATGGTAACTGCTAAAATGCCCCAAAGGTTTTACACAATAAGGACAAGCAGCTATTGCATGCTCAGTAATTTCTATAGTAGTGTGTACTATAGTAAGCTATTAGACATGAAAATGTCCGATGATTTTATAAAGACAA
>NW_003852431.1:16382195-16383057 GCF_000181295.1 Otolemur garnettii
GTTAAATTCTGCTTGAGAGATCACACTCAGGAAGCTGACAAACTGTTATCACTATTTTTCTTTGCACAACACTTTGATGTGCTTAAAAGAGACTCCCTACTCACACCTACTTGATATTTCTAGGTTTTGTAGAACGTTGGCTACCATTTTCCAGAATTCTTAACTTTTCAAGCAACTTTTTAATATTTCTCCTGATTCATTAACTCTTTCAGTTCATTATTTTTTCAAGGAATTCCCTTTTGATCTCAGCCTTCAATGCTTTCTCAAAAATTGCATTATCAACTTCTCATGGGAGTTGAAATACACAATGGGAAGAACAATGGCTAAGGTTAGATCTGGACGTACCTCTCCCTAATCTTACACTCGTGTCCAGCACTAGTCTCAAACTATGTTGTGAGTTCTCTCTAAGGGGTAGGTGCAGAAGAGAAAGGAAGGAAAAATGAAAAGACAAAACAGAAGGGAAAGTTTTAAAGTTGCATCAGGAAGCTGTTTGCCCTTTTTTTGTGAGGCATCAGCAAATAGCCTTGAATTCTAGGCCAGCCTCATTTTTATTTTATGTATCATTGTTTTAATCATAAATCTCATGAAAGGCAAATAGTTATGATTATGGTACTTGTTGTGTTTGTATTATTTTAACTAAACTACTTTTTTAACTATGCTAATTGGATGGCTTTTTTATTATTTTATTGTATTTATGATCTTAATAGAAACAGAACATGGGACTGTAAACACAGTTCAGAAGCAGGATATCAGAGAAGATCTTAATTAGGTCACGTACACAAATTATAGCAGTGACAATCAACACTTAAAAGGTCTTGTGTTTAGGCAGACTAACGTTTCTGGTCATTGCAAGGTGATAGAA
>NW_003852431.1:16384073-16386005 GCF_000181295.1 Otolemur garnettii
TTTTCATAATTATTTTCACTGTTATTTGTTTTGAATAAATTCCATTGATTAGTCTTTCTGTTTATTAGCAATTTCTTCTACCATCTCCAATAGGCTTTTAAGTTCATCCAGTGATTTTTTATTTCAATTATTGAACATTTTGGTTCAACTTGGACATACTTTACGGTTTCCACTTCTTGCAGAGATTCCTTTGCTGTTCACTCATTAATATTATGGGTTTTTTTTAAAGCTTTAAACATATTCAAAATAATTTCTTTAGTGCCTTCACATGCTAAATCTAACATAGGTGCCATACATGGTCTAGCTTATATGAACTGCTTTATATTTTGTTTCTGGTTCACATTTTTAATCTTTCTTTTCATGTTCAATAGTTTCTCATGTTTGATGGAACATGGTGGATAATACATTGCTAAAATTTGAATTCTGGTATCTTTTACTTAAAGTTCTTATTTCCTCACTCATAGGCAGTTAAATTGTGAGTTAGGAAACATAAAGTGTGTTAACGTCTTTTATGCTATGTGGGGTAGATCTATGAAAAGCTTGAGGTATTTTGCAAATTCCTCCAGCTTAGTGTAACTGAAATTTCATACCTTTTCTTTATTGCAGGTCTGGTCAGGATCACGTAGTAAGCTCTATTATGATGGTTTCAGAGTGTGACTTATTTGGCAGGATATGGGACATTAGCCTGGAATGTTACTGAGGTTTGTCTACTTAGCAAATCTGTAGTAAGCTGCACATAGTTTTATCTTATACATCTGTAGCCCTTTCTCAGTTCCTTCTTCTCTGATGCCCTAAGATATACCTTCTGGTTACTTTAATAATGCAAATTTTCACTTCTGCCTCTAAAGCTTGGCAGGACCACTGTGTGTTGCAAACCTGCACATGTCAGCTCCCTGGTGGGCAGAAATCTTATGTGAACATGAACCTGTCAAGATTTTTCCCTTCTCTCTCAATGTTTTCCAATGCCTAAAACAATTTTCTCATATATTTCAGACACAGCTTTATAGTTGTTTACTGAAGGAAGATCTTTTTAATATTATTTACTCTGTCATGGTCTATCACAAAAGTCTCCTATGAACTATTTTTACTGATGACTTCCCAAGACTGGTGAGCTATTTTATTCAGGCATCCCAACCTGTCTGCCAGATCATCAATGATGTGCTTAAGGGGTTGGCTGCCTATTCCCTAAACTCCCACATACCTTTTTGAGATAACGCTGCATCATTCCTCAGATACATGACCACTCGCAGTAGTGGCGAAATGGCAGAGTTGATGACTGCAGATGAAAGGTTGAGACAGCTGCCCCAGGAAACACTTAAGATTAATCTGTGGATTAATCTTTTCCTGGGACCTAATAACAGATTTGTCCCCATGTGTATGACCAGCAATGACTCTTAGGACACCAATGACTTCTTTTATATGCCCTTAGATTGTAATAGTGGCATCTATCTGGAGTGGATAAGACCTATTATTATATTATCTCTTCCTTAGCCTAGGATCCTTCTCATTTTCGCCAGTAGATTCATGATGCAAGGAACTTTGCTTAAGCATTTAGTGCAAGCTTTATGTATCCAAAATAACCAGTCATCTGAAAAAAAACATGAGGAGTTCTAAGTCATTTTGAAGTTGAGAATTCTTACATTTTACCAGCTTTTGGCGAGTTAGGCCTCTCTAGGCATCTATGTTAAACTACTATTCACATATTTGGAAACATACATTTTTTGTAAATCAAGGAGTTAGAAATAGACTCTTTTTAAAACTATAAATGTTTTAATTGACAACATATTATCACCAAATATTGCCATGTAGCAACCTTATGGCCTCTGCTGCTGAATCATATTTTACCTTGCCAAGGCTGTGTGCACAAAATCTTTATAAGCCCATTGTAAAATAAAGAATGCAAGTACGTATTGCTATTACCACACTTTCTTA
>NW_003852431.1:16387226-16390004 GCF_000181295.1 Otolemur garnettii
ATATTTTAATCTCAAGATTTAAATATCTTATTTTCTTAATCTGTTGTGCACAGTTAACTTATGCAATTGTATTTCCTATGGAGGTAGGTATCATACAGAATACTTACTCTGCAAAGATATAGAAACTTTGAAATTAGTCTACATTTCTTTAAAAAGCTATTAAAATGAAAAATATTTTCATTTATAAATGTAGATCCAACAATATACAGGATAGAAGAGAATTCGGGTAATGATGAAGTCAAAGATGTGGTCATGGTTGGATACTATGGAAATAAGAAAGTCATGGCCCTGAAAGGACAGAGTGCTGACTGGCTAATTTATATAAAAGTTACCGTCTCTGAGAATGATGGCAGGCCTTGGAACGAATATGATGACTTTACCTCCAGGTACTAAAATCTTCAATTTATCATGAACAGTTACTTGCAGTAAAAAGGCTGTAGAAAGATTATATAGGTGGAGTTCATACATTTTAATGTCAGCATATCCTTTCTTTCTTTCATGAAAGAAAAGGAGTGATTACATAAAAGTTTATAAGAATTCAAGAAGATAAGTTTCAGTAATTTCCTGGTAGTTGAAGAAAGGGCATTCTTTGGGAAACAAAAATTATTTCAGCGTGAGATACTTAGTTTCATCACATATTAGATACTAGTGAAATTGTACATAATATAAACTGTATAGTGTAGACGTTATTGATTATTTGCTGTATTATATTTATTAAATATTTTGCTATAACTACATTACATATTTCATATATATTTGGAAAAGTTAAATATGAGTTTGGAGCACACAGTTAAAGTTGAAAGAATATATAAGTTTGGAAGCCTCAGGAAATATATATGTATATTATGCAAAGTTGTGAAAAATAATGGCAGGATGTAAAGAATGAGAACAGACTCAAAAGAGGATTATGGAGTGAGTCATAGGACACTCAAGAATTAAAATTCTGAGTGAGGAAGAAAATCCAGAAAAGGAAACTGGGAAGGAAAAGAGACAGAGAGAGACAGACAGAGATAGAGTATGAGATATCATTGTAGCCCAAAGCAGGTGTTTCAAAAAGGACAGCAACATGACCTGAAATTGTGCTTATTTGAGATTGTGACCTAAAACATTTTCAGTGAGTGGTTATAGAAGAACTGATAAGAGTTGGTTCAAACAGCAGGAAAGGGAAAGAGATAGTTCTACACATATCTTTGGGAGAAAAATTACATCTAAAGAATAACCAAGAAATGGCAGGCCACTCGAGGAAGAAACAGGGCAAGCATCTATTTGTTATTCATTTTTTTAAAAGATCGTCACAATCTTACCATGTTTATTTGAGCCCTAATAAGTACTGGTAGAGACAAAGTGAGGAAGGGGAAAGCAGGCCAGAGGAGATGGAATGCCGAACACGAGGGGACTGATTGATCTCAGACAGAAACCGAGACAACTAACTCAGAGTTAGCTGGATAAGGAGTATATCATTATGTCCCTTGCATACATTGCAGACAGACTGGTAGATTATGTGAGAGGAAGATGAGTTCGCCTTCTAAATGCTTTCATCTCCTTAACATGAAGGGTTTTAGTTTCCGGTTGTATCTGAAGTGGAAGCAAGAGCTTCAGTAGAAAGAAGAAAGAAGGGACTGAACAGTGCTGGTGGCCATAAAACTATGCCCCTGAGGTCTCTGACTAGAAGTCGCACAATTGAATGGTCCTGTATGAGCCACCCTAAAATCCAGCGTCCTGTTTACATGCCCGACCACCATTCATTCTCAGATGATTTCTGGTCCATTCGGTAAGGTTACTAAGGTAGGCCTATTTCTGAAAGACAGGTTTATTTCTTTGGTGGGTGATTTTGTCTTAGGAACTTTTCAACAGAACTGCATTGTGCCTGTGAATTTTCCCACCCAATCCTCCTTCTCTCTCACCTTTACAGGAGTCAGACATACATCGAGACTGATGACTCTCCAGCCTCCCCCAATTTTCTACTCATTTTTTTCTCATAATAAATCTCTTTTGTGTCTAGTCATGTTTTAGTGTCTGTTCCACATAGAAGCTGATCTATGGAGTGCAGAAAATATATTTTGCCAAGAAATGTAGTAAGATCACCAGGCAGTTCTCATACTGTGATTGTCAAGTCAATGAGTTATTAGTCACGGAGACTGTGTTCCTTGTCTGCAACACGCCATCTAACAAACATGAGGGCATGGAAGACACAGAAATTTAGACGTAATTATAACTTAGGTTTCACTGAATGAATATTATAGTAGCAGCAAATAACTGTAGGCCTGAGAGAACGTAAAGAGGAACTACCAAAACAAGGGGCCACTTCTAAAATGGGCTGCTGAAAAAATAGATAAATGAAGGAAGAGGAAAAGTGAAGTCATGGTTGGTCTAGTAAGTTGGAGGTCAGGAAGGAGTAACAGTAATTCTGTAAAAGAAACACAAAAGGATCTGGGAAATAAGAGTATGGCTCAGCCACAAGATGATATTTGAGGTGGATATTTATTGGCAATACCTGTCTCTTATATAACTATAGCGTAAGTGGCTGAGGAAAGGTGTAGCACAGACAATTAGAGGAGAATTTTTCCATAATAATTTATGTATTGCTAATTTATTTTACCTTTCTGATTACTACACATATCAGCCCAATTTTCAATTTACTGATTTTTTCTTAAACTTCATTCACGAATTTGAAATACATTGACTTTTTTTCTGTAACAAAGAAATAACTGCAAGTGAGGAACCAGCAGGCAGTATAAGAATATCTCTCTCTTCTGAAGCCATCCAGAAATGTTTGTT
>NW_003852431.1:16390024-16392893 GCF_000181295.1 Otolemur garnettii
TAAAACATTTTCAGTGAGTGGTTATAGAAGAACTGATAAGAGTTGGTTCAAACAGCAGGAAAGGGAAAGAGATAGTTCTACACATATCTTTGGGAGAAAAATTACATCTAAAGAATAACCAAGAAATGGCAGGCCACTCGAGGAAGAAACAGGGCAAGCATCTATTTGTTATTCATTTTTTTAAAAGATCGTCACAATCTTACCATGTTTATTTGAGCCCTAATAAGTACTGGTAGAGACAAAGTGAGGAAGGGGAAAGCAGGCCAGAGGAGATGGAATGCCGAACACGAGGGGACTGATTGATCTCAGACAGAAACCGAGACAACTAACTCAGAGTTAGCTGGATAAGGAGTATATCATTATGTCCCTTGCATACATTGCAGACAGACTGGTAGATTATGTGAGAGGAAGATGAGTTCGCCTTCTAAATGCTTTCATCTCCTTAACATGAAGGGTTTTAGTTTCCGGTTGTATCTGAAGTGGAAGCAAGAGCTTCAGTAGAAAGAAGAAAGAAGGGACTGAACAGTGCTGGTGGCCATAAAACTATGCCCCTGAGGTCTCTGACTAGAAGTCGCACAATTGAATGGTCCTGTATGAGCCACCCTAAAATCCAGCGTCCTGTTTACATGCCCGACCACCATTCATTCTCAGATGATTTCTGGTCCATTCGGTAAGGTTACTAAGGTAGGCCTATTTCTGAAAGACAGGTTTATTTCTTTGGTGGGCGATTTTGTCTTAAGAACTTTTCAACAGAACTGCATTGTGCCTGTGAATTTTCCCACCCAATCCTCCTTCTCTCTCACCTTTACAGGAGTCAGACATACATCGAGACTGATGACTCTCCAGCCTCCCCCAATTTTCTACTCATTTTTTTCTCATAATAAATCTCTTTTGTGTCTAGTCATGTTTTAGTGTCTGTTCCACATAGAAGCTGATCTATGGAGTGCAGAAAATATATTTTGCCAAGAAATGTAGTAAGATCACCAGGCAGTTCTCATACTGTGATTGTCAAGTCAATGAGTTATTAGTCACGGAGACTGTGTTCCTTGTCTGCAACACGCCATCTAACAAACATGAGGGCATGGAAGACACAGAAATTTAGACGTAATTATAACTTAGGTTTCACTGAATGAATATTATAGTAGCAGCAAATAACTGTAGGCCTGAGAGAACGTAAAGAGGAACTACCAAAACAAGGGGCCACTTCTAAAATGGGCTGCTGAAAAAATAGATAAATGAAGGAAGAGGAAAAGTGAAGTCATGGTTGGTCTAGTAAGTTGGAGGTCAGGAAGGAGTAACAGTAATTCTGTAAAAGAAACACAAAAGGATCTGGGAAATAAGAGTATGGCTCAGCCACAAGATGATATTTGAGGTGGATATTTATTGGCAATACCTGTCTCTTATATAACTATAGCGTAAGTGGCTGAGGAAAGGTGTAGCACAGACAATTAGAGGAGAATTTTTCCATAATAATTTATGTATTGCTAATTTATTTTACCTTTCTGATTACTACACATATCAGCCCAATTTTCAATTTACTGATTTTTTCTTAAACTTCATTCACGAATTTGAAATACATTGACTTTTTTTCTGTAACAAAGAAATAACTGCAAGTGAGGAACCAGCAGGCAGTATAAGAATATCTCTCTCTTCTGAAGCCATCCAGAAATGTTTGTTTTACCCGAAGTGGTGAATTTTTCTCTATGCAGAGACTGCTTCTTTGTAGGCAATTAAGGAACCATAAAATAGCGGAAATATAAAAATATCTCAGCAAAGTATTACACCCTGATTTCTGATGCATGTAACACAAATTAAAAAACGTGAACTCTCTGAAAGAAGAATAGCACAAGAAGTGATATACAGAATAGTGTGTAGATACACAACAATGAATGAGTGCCTAATGGCTATAGATAAGAAATAATATGAAAAGATTAATAGTAAAACCATACAAGAGGCATTGTTTAGACTTTAGGAACATTTTATATTATTTACAATAGAGATGATTAAAATTTCCTATCTATTATGGTCGAATATGAGCAATTTACCAAATCAAGAATACAGAAGAAACTGAGTACAACTCTAATCCTCTTAGTGAAAAAGGCTACTAGCTAAATCTCCAGTTAGAAATAAGGGCAATCCAAAAAATTTAGGGGGGGGATTACTTATACTTACTTATAAACATTTAATTTAAATAACTAGTTGTACTTACAATTACATACATTTGGTTTTTCTTCATATTAGTTGTAAATAAAAGATAATAGAGGTGAATAAATGTAAATTACTGCATCTGAATGATGTCCAATATTTCTGAAGCAGGTTCACTGTGCACTGGTTACTAATATGTATGAATCAGCTGAGAATAAATAGACTCATATGTAACAAGTTATATGACGCTAATGTATTACTTAGTGATAGTCAGCAAAGAATAACAGAAGCCTGGCTTCATTGCATGGTAGTCCCCTAGGGTTTGGGAAAGCTGCCTGGGTGACTGCACCTGTCTCACTGGCATGGCACCCGAGGGGTCCGCAAAAGCAGCCTAGCCCAGATGATGTACCTTGGTGTCACAAGGCACACTGAGCTAAAACACTGAAAGATATGCTTTTCTTGAAGTATATATTAGAGCCAGGGCTGTGCTGTATGGCTCTCCCTAACTCAAGATGTTGCATTTCCTAAATATTTTGTAATTATTCTTGAGAACTAAAAGAGAGAGGGTGGATAAGGAACTAGGTCAGTCCAAAGTGACTAGGAAAATTATTCTGCAATTTTTAATAATTATTCTCATACCTAGGGAAACAAAAATGTCTCCATTTGGGTTTATGAGAAAAATTAAGGGTAAATAAACCTATTTATTCATTAAAGGCCTAGATAC
>NW_003852431.1:16393649-16403368 GCF_000181295.1 Otolemur garnettii
TGACATCAAAGTATACCATCTGGGCTAGGCTCCTTTTTGGGGCCCCTCAGGTGCCATGCAAGTGAGACAAGTACAATGCATATATTGCATATATAGCCCTTTTCCTAAGCCTGGAGAGCTCAGCTGGTTGGGAGAAATAGCCCAGCTTAGAGATTCTCCTTTCAAGGAGAAAGAAAAGAGTGAAACATAAGTACAAAGTTCTGAAATTTGAGGAGGCTATCAAAAAGGTTGATTTTTTGCCTCAACAGACTTGAAGCATTCCCAGGCATCCAGCATATTTTGAATGTTTAGGTTCCACTGAGAAACAAAAAAGAGCTCAGTGCCTGTGGCAGCATCAGAGAACCTGCTGTACTATAAACAGACATAAGAGAGGGGAAGAGACTGAGAGCTCCTGAAAAAGAAAATTGCAAATTTCTATAATTGAGAAATTACTGAACAAGTGTATATTGTTCCCAAAGCTCTTGAGGAACAAGAGTCAGGATTACTGGCAAACATCTTTTCCTGTACAAAGCCAATCCACAATGATTGAAAGAAGTTCCTGTGTCCCCCCTAGGAAAAGCCCCACTAAACTTCAGAAAAAACAAAACAAAACAAAAACATCAGCAAAAATAACAAATCCCATGAAGAGACAGAGATATATACTCAAATCAAAGTAATAAAATAAATCTCCATAGGTCTAGGCATGGTGGCATGTTCCTGAATTGTTAGCTACTTGGAAGCTTCATGAAGGAGGATCGATTGAGCCCAGAGTTCAAGTCCAGCCTGGGCAACAGTAAAAGACACTGTACATGTATAAAATATAATAATGATAAGACAGAGGCAAGAGACCAACTTGAAGCAGCTTTTGCCAGGGGTTTCTGTCCAGAGGAAGAGAAGTTGGACTGAAGTGGACATGAAAAAAACAAAGGTGGGAGTTGAGCAAAGGGAGAGGAAAGTGAGAGCACATCACCCCACATTGGGAAAAGCCGTGAGGCCAAGAGTGAGGAAGAAAGACAACAAAGATCACAAATGGAGTAACTAATCAGAAGATACCTATTGCCAAAGGAACAGGAAACCCTGCCCCCAACTGGGAGGGCACTAAACCCCTTTGAGATATCATCTAACTCCAGTAAGAGTAAACATAACAAAATCCCACTGGATTTTTTGGGCCACGGAACTGCTGGGTCTTTGGCAGGGAGCGATATCATTGCTCTTGACTCCCTTTCCCAGTAGAAAAGACCCTTCCCCATTCTCTGGGAATCTCTCAGGTGAACTGCCTTCAGATTCTTCTTTGCTGAACCCCTGGTGACTCTCTGAACTCATTTGTATGGGTGTTGCTCATGCAGCCTGAGTGAGATTGACTGGAATTCTCAGCCAGAGCTGTCCATGGATTCTTGTTCTCCTGCCACCACTGTCTGGGGCTGCAGGTTCACTACTTGTCAGAATGTGTTTGAGTGCTAATGGGGGGTGCTGTAGCAGTGAGGGGAGGATTCGGCAGGTCTGTCTGCAGATTCCCCTCCTATAGCTATCACCAGTGGGATGTGCAGCCACAAGTGATAGCTGTTGGAAGGGAATCTTCTTTTTTATCTTTGTCCAGCAGGGATTTGAGCAAAATACTGTGACATCTTAGGATTGGGTAAAGGGCACGCTGACACCAAAACAGAGCCAGTTTATAATCAGAGTCTCCAGCTATAGCCCTAAAAGGAACCTTTGTGAGACTATAAGGGAAAAGCCAAAATCACAAGCTCTACCTTATTGGAGAAGGGGTGGTTAGCTCCAGATCTTGGGGCTTTCCAATCCAATCTGACTCCACCAGTTTTAATTACCAAATAGGTTAGTATAGTGTTTCCTAATTAGAGGTTCTCTCAATAACTATTGATGGACAACTATCCTTTCACCAAAACTATGGAGAGGAAATCATGGAGAGGAATCATCAGAACTCTGGCAACATGAAATACCAGAGCAGATTAACACCCCCCATGAGATTACAAGGGAGATACAACAGAAAATCCCATCCATAGAGAAATTGCTGAAATTGCTGATGGAAATAGATCCCCCCCAAAATTCATCAAAATTTGTATAAAGAAATTAATTCAAATACAAAGTAACCAAAGATATGGACATAATGAGGAAAGATATAGCAGAATTTAAGGAATTTAAAAAGGCATTGAGGGGCTTCAAAACAAAGTAGAGACCTTCAGTAACAAAGTAGAACATGGAGAAGTAAGAATTACAGAAAATAAAGACAAGACTTGAACTATCTCAATCATTCAAAGAGGCAGAAGGAAAAAAAGAGAACAAAAACAAAATATTTATATGGAACAGAATTGAAGACCAAGAGGTGAACCCAGACACTTATGGTCATTTGGTATTTGATAAGCTTATCAAAAATATAAATTGGGGGAAAGATTCCCTATTCAACAAATGGTGATGGGTGAATTGGCTGGTGACCTGTAGAAGACTGAAACTAGACCCACACCTTTCTCCTCTAACAAAAATTTAACTCTCACTGGTTAAAGAACTTAAACTTAAGACATGAAACTATAAAAATTGTAAGAGAGTGCAGGGAGAACACTTGAAAAAATTGGCCTGGGGAGAATACTTTATGAGGAGGACACCCCAGGCAATTGAAGCAACATCAAAAATACATAACTGGGATCTCATCAAATTTAAAAGCTTCTGTACTGCCAAGAACACACTAAGTAAAGCAAATAGACACCCCTCAGAATGGGAAAGGATTTTTACAAGTTACATTTCCGACAAAGGTCTAATAACCAGAATCCACAAGGAACTCAAACTTATTCCTAAGAAAAAAACAAGTGATCCCATTTCATTGTGAGCAAGAGACATGAATAGAAACTTCTCTGAAGAAGACAGGTGCATGGTCTACAGACACATGAAAAAATGCTCATCATCTTTAATCATCAGAGAAGTACAAACCAAAACCACTCTGAGATACCATCTAATTCTAATAAGAGTAGCCCACATCACAAAACAGAGTGGCTCACATAACAAAATCCCAAAACTACATATGTTGGCATGGATGTGGAGAAAAGGAAACACTTCTGCACTGCTGGTGGGAATGCAAGCTAGTACGTTCCTTTGGGAAGGAAGTTTGGAGAGCACTCAGGGATCTAAATGTAGACCTGTCATTTGATCCTGCAATTCCTCTTTTAGGTGTATATCCAAAGGACCAAAAATCATTTGGCAACAAAGCTATTGGCACCAGATTGTTCATTTCAGCTCAGTTCATAATTGCCAAGTCGTGGAAGAAGCCCAAGTGCACATTGACCCATGAATGGATTTATAAATTGTGGTATATGTATACCATGGAATACTATGTAGCACTAAAATAAATGGAGACTTTACCTTTTTTATGTTTACATGGATGGAGCTGGAAAATATTCTTCTTGGTAAAGTATCTCAGGAATGGAAAATAAAATCCAATGTACTCAGTACTACTGTGAAGCCAAATTATAATCACTCACACTTGCATATGAAAAATAAAACACAACTATAGCCTAGGATGAAGGAAGGAAGGGGAAGGATAGGGGAAGAGGGGCTCAATAGAGGGAGGGTTAGTAGTGGGACCACACCTATGGAGCATATTGCAAGTACAAGTTGATTCTATCAGTAGTAAAACACAAATGTCTTAACACTGTAATTGGGTAAATGAGATGAAGGCTATGTTGATCAGTAGGATGTAAGCACTCCAATTTGTACAAATAATCAACACATTGAATCCCATAATGGCATAAATACATTCATGAAAAAAAACACAATATTCACTGAGAGAGTTATGAGATCATTCAAGACCAAACATTTAAATTATAGGGTTTCTGAAGGAGAAGAGGATGGTTATAAAGGCCCAGATGCCCTATTTCAAAACATATGGTGGAGAATTTCCCAAGAATTATAAAAGATATAGAAATTCAGATAGTTTTGTTTGTTATAGTAGATCATTTCAGAACCCAGTATGACTCAATCCAACCAAACATCTCCTAGACACATTGTAATTATTTTGCCAAAGTTAATATATAGGAAAAAATTCTGCAAACATTTAGGTATAAGAAAACTCTTATTTACAAAGGGAAAAATGTCAGGGTGACCACAGATATTTCAGCTGAAACTTTTTAAGACAGAAAAGGATGGTTATCAGACTTTAACCTTCTTTAAAAAAACAAAAAAATTAGTCAAAGATCCTATATCCTACTAAATTGAGTTTTATTTGTGGTGGAGGAAGCAAATGTTTTACTGACATCCAAATGTTGAGGAAATTGGCCATAATTTGATCACCTCTACAAGAAGTACTCATACACATTCTTCCTAAGGAGATGAAATATTTCTGTTCTTCTGTCATCTTGATTTGGCCAGAGAAGTCTGTCCGTCTGGACATAGATTTTTGTGTTATTAAAGAATCACTTCTGTGATTTGTGAGTTTGGTCTGATTAGGGTATTTCTCTGATGTCATGCTTCTGAACTGTTGTACTATCCAAACTCTGTATAAAGATCATAAATACGTTAAAACAGTAAAAGTAACAAATAAATCCATAAAATTAACCTAGTTAGTTAAAGAAATAGTTTAGTTAAAGAAATGCAATTAGAGCAAGAACCATGACAGGATTGTTTGACTTGCCTTCATGAGATTTATAACTGAAACACTGGTATATTAAATAAATCTAGAGCTAGCTTGGTATTTGAGGCAGCATACTGGAAACCTCACAAAGATATGTATGCCATCTCCTGAATTCCTGATGCTTTAAAAACTATTTCTTTGTCTCTTGCCTGTCTATTATTTCCTATTTTCTGAGAGCTTCCAATCCACCATGCCACTGGAAGGGAACCTATAGTATTGGGGCTGGTCCTCGACAGGAAATAAGGGGCTCAAACATGACGATAGAACAAATGGACCTGACAGAAATACATAGAACATTTCATCCTAACAAAACTAAATAGACATTCTTCTCATCAGCCCATGCATCATCCCCTGCATAGGGGCAACGAGCGACCCTCAAATGAGCTAGTAAAAACAGTCCTATTTATAGTAATGTCATAAATGTATAAGATCAAATAATACTCCATAAAGAAGCCAAGACTGCACAATGGGAAATGTATAGTATCTTCAACAAATAACATCAGGAAGATTGGGTATCCACACATCTGCATGCAGACAAGTAAAATGAGTCCATTACCATACACCATATAACAAATTAACTCAACACAGATAATCTGAATTTAAAGTATAAAATTACAACAATTTTGGAAGAAAACCTAGGTAGAAGATTTATGATGCTAGATTTGATAATGATTTCTTCTTTATGATACTCAAAGCCATGTAAAAGAGCAGGAATGCATAAATGGGAAAACCTCATAATGAAAAACTTCTGTCCATTAAAGAAAATAATCAACCAAGTTATAAAGTAATATACAAAATGGGAGAAAATATTTACAAACCATACATCTGAGAAGTGGATAAATTCTAGAATATAAAAAAACTCCTAAAACTCAACAATAGCAACGAAAACAAAATGTCTAACTCAAAGTCATCACATAGGACTTGAACAGATACTTATTCATAGAAGATGTACAAGTAGCTGAGCAGCATGTGAAAAGATGTTTAGCATCAGTAATCAGGGGCCAGTATGACAAACTACAAGCAGCCTGCACACAGTACTCTCGTGGAAAGTATCAAAGTAGTGAGTAGATAATCGACTTTGGACGTTTAGAAGAGGGCATCGACAATAAAAAGAAAGGTGAAATGAGGCCCCCCAAATGAAGGAGAGAGAAAGGGGCGACCTGCTCAGCAGGATCAGAGGCACCTGGGGAAGTGTTCACACATGGAGAAGGGACAGAGGAAAGAACCCCTGGCTCCACACTTCCCTGCAGACCTTGCAGTCAGAGAGACATGAGAACCTTTCCACTGCAGAAAGTCCTTGGTCTGAACCAGAGAACTGAATAGAGACTGTGCAGCAGCATTTTTGGGAGAGCAGACATGACAATGTCCCACTGGATGACGTGTTCTGGATTCATTTCAAGGTCTCAGTTCCAGAGCTCTGTGTCTATCCAGGGCTCACATCTGTTGCTGCCTCTTCCCCATATCCTTTGCCAGGCTGCAGGAGGACTGGAAAGTCCAGGGACTTTCACACTGGTGAGGGTGGGTACTGTCTGCCCATATCACCACTTGGGTAGCTGGGCATAGCAGACATCCAGGGACCCAGTCTCCACTGTTGCTGCCTCTGTAACCACACCAAGCCACTGGTGCCAGGGGACACAGAACATTTCTGTGGTCCCTGGCTCCCATCACTGCCACATGGGTAACAGCAGTACTGATAAGCATGACAATGCTATGTTGCCATTGCACCTAGTTTGAATGAATCTGGAGGCGTCCATGCCCTCAACACATGCTGACCACTTGTCACAACCACAGGGGAATGGGAAGATGATGCAGGAAAGTCAAATGTTAAAGGTGCACAGGGCATCCACTTTCTCCTCCTGGTCAGTCTTCTAGACTAGGACTCAAGTGTGCTGACCAGCAAACTCTCCCTCTATTCTCTGAGCAATGAAATTGTCAGCAAAGGAGAATAAATGTACCACAAAGCTACCTGTCTCATACCAAGAGTAAAAGTACTAAATGAGAAAGCAGCAGCATAAGAATTCTGGCAACATGGAAAGAAAAATAAGTTTTTTGAGGCCCTTCAAAGGATTATACTAGCTCTGAGCAATGGATTTCAACCAAAGGAAAATGTCTGAAATGTTCAGATATGAAATTCACAGTATGAATTGCAAATTAATTCAATGAGATTGATGAGAAAGTTGAACATGATCACAAAGAAACCAAAATAAAGAAAATTCAGGACATGAATTTAAAATTCAGTAAAGAGATAAATAATATAAGAAAAAATATAACTGAACTTCTGAAAGTGAAAGAGTCATTTAAGGAAACTCAAAATACAGTGGAAAGTTTTCAGAACAGACTCCCAAGCAAGAAAAAAAATTCGGAGCTTCAAGACAAGACTTTCAAATTAACCTCATCACTAAATAATGAAGAAAAAAGAACTAAGAAGAATTAACAATCTCTCCAAGAAATACATGATTATGTAAAACAAATAAACAAACAAAAAAAATAAGAATTATAAGTACCCTTGAGGTAGAAGAAAACTCCATTGGAAAACTATTTGTGGAAATATTGGCTGAAAACTTTTGTGGTATTTCTAGACATCCAGATACGAGAAGGTCAATGAACACCTGGAAGATTCCAGGAAAATATGACATCACAAAGGCACATGATTATCAATCAGTCTGGCCAAAGTCAAAGCGAAGGAGAAAATCATATAAGCTGTGAAATGAAAATATGAAAGCATCCAGTAACCTAGAAGGAAAATCCATCATACTAATGGTAGACTTCTTAGCCCAAACCTTACAAGCCCAAAGAGATTAGGGCCCCATTTTTAGTCTTCTTAAACAGAAAACTACCACTTAATAATTTTATATCCTGCAAAATGAAGTTTAATTAGTGAAGGAGAAATATATTTCAAATTCCCTGACACTAAGGGAATTTGTCACCAGTAGATCTGCCCTGTAAGAAATGTTAAAAGTAAGGTATGCAGGGAACTGAACAAGCCACACCCAACAGTTAAATGCACAGCTCTTACATAGCAGCAACAAGGGAGAAAACAAAGCCACTAGGTCATAATAAACATGATGACCGGAACAGTATCTGTCATTTCAACACTGATATTGAATGGTAAACAGCCTTAATATCCCACTTAAAAGATACACATTGGCTGAATGGAAAAAAAAAAAACACCTAAATATATGCCATCTTTGAAAAACCCATTTAACTCAGAAAAGATCTTACAAACTCATGGTAAAAAAGTGGTATAAAATATTTCACCCAAACGAAAACCAAAGCAAGCAGGAATAATTATTCTTATGTCAGGTAAAAGGTAGTCACTGTGATAAAGGAATTAAATCAAGAAGAAAATATAAAAAATCCTAAACATGTATGCACTTAATATAATAGCTATCAGATTCTTAAAACCAATTCTACTCCATCTAAGGAAACAAATACACAGTGCATAATAGCAGGAGATTACATAGTGTGGTGCAATAACGACTTGTAATTTACTAGAAATTTATTCTACAAGTATCTTTTTTTCCTTAGGTGTTTAAAGGAGCATGATGTTTATTTTGCATACAAGTCACAATCTGGGCAGACCTTGGTTGGGAACACTTATTCTACTTAGTTTCAGCTAGGGTTGCTTGAGGCTGGGGCCTGGAATAATTGGAAAATTCACAAATTTATAAGTTGGTGCTTGGACTAGAAAGAGTTGGGAGGTGGAAGGGATGGAAAAACTTTGGCATTTCTCTCATTTTCCATGTGGCCTTTCAGCCTAATGGCTTTAGGGTAGACAGATTTCTTAAATGCTAGCTCAGAGAACTCCTAAGGCCTGAGTCCTAAGAGACAGAGTATGACAAGAGACAAAGTGAGATGGATCAGGACCTAGGTTAGAAGGGACTTCTACTGTGTTCTCTGTATAGAGTTGTACAAAACAGCATACATAGTATTATTGTGACCACTTTTTTATTGAAATCGCCTCACTTTTATGTTATTTTTATTTTTTGAATTTTTAAAAATTGGGATTCATCGAAGGTACAAAGAGTTACGTTACACTGATTGTTAGGTACAGTCCCTCTTGTAATTGTGTCCCACCCCCAAGAAGTATGCTCCATTTTTGAAAATACAATCTACCATAGTCTCCATGAGAATGTTGTTTAGTAATTGATTTAATGTGATCTAACCAGCAAGAATAAGAGCAATGAATTGCTTTGAGGAAGATAGTTTTTCTGTTCGTGATGACAGCAATGCTTGCAAAATCAGAAGGCACGTTTTCTTTCACACAAGATAACTTAGGCAATGCCCACAAGTCTTACGTTTCTATTTGTTTCAGAAACCTTTCCTCCCTTCAGCCCATTGGTCAATTTAGATGCTTCCACTGGCCTCTACATGTGGGTGTTCTCCTAATATCACCATCCACTGGTATAATTTAAATAAAACATTTGAAATTATACTGTTTATTCAACAATAACAGCAATCATAAACTAGACAGGAAGGAAAAAAGGAGGGGAGAAGCAATAGTTTAAAAGAGTATTGGAGACCTGAAAACTCTTTACAACAATGGCCCTAGCTGTGACCTTGATCTGCATAAACATATGAAAGGAAAAAAGAAAAGAAGATAATTTGAAAAATGTGTACTCTGACTCAGAATTATTTGATAATTCTAAGCATATTTCAAATTTTTTGGTTCTGATAACAGTATCTTTTTTAATTTTCTTACAGTTTCCTGAAGATTGCTTCAAAATTATAGTTATTTCTGCTGGCTTATTCTTAATATCTTTAATATCAAATACTATCACAGATACCCAGCAATACTAAATGGGCTGATACTAAGTATTATTATAACCTTGCATTTATACATATAGTTCAGAAACTTTGACTTCTGCTTTTCTGAATGACACAATACATATATATATTTTTATTGCCAGAACATTGAGGGATTTTTAATGGCAGAGAATATTTTCTGTAATTTTTAATGTGTCCCTGATATTTCAATGAAGTATGATTTACTTGTTTATTTTTTATTATTTATTCATTTATTTTTTTGATACAGAGTGTTAAGCTGTTGTGGCGTCACAGCTCACAGCAACCTCAAACTCTTGAGCTTAAATGATTCTCTTGC
>NW_003852431.1:16403777-16406906 GCF_000181295.1 Otolemur garnettii
GTCTTAGAATTCAAATTCCAATTCTGAATTTTACCAATAAACACCATCATGACTAAACTCCCATTTTAAATCTTAAACTCTGAAACATAATAGTATTTAGAGATGGTATAACCTAAGATGCTTTTATTCCATTACATTGTTTTTCATATCTTTATGCATATATTTAACAGAAATACAATCTATTCCCGCTGCCATTTGTTCCATTATGTAATTTGAAGTAACATACTAGGTTTTTTCCTTTATTAATGCTTCCTCTTATTTTTATGAATAGCATTTCACACATTTTGTAACACCATGTCTAAAATCTCCAATTCCATCCTTTATCCAAGAGGCAAAGTATTACAATTGTCATTAAAGGTAGAATCATCTTTTATAAACAACTTAACGTTTATTTATTAATTAATACAGTAGCGTATGTCTGATTCTCAGAATATGGAGCTAAAGGATGCTTTCATACTGGAAAATCAACTACATAATATTATACAATATGTTCAAATGTGTATATTGAAGAACTCTGTAGAATTTTAATCCAAATCCACTCTGCTTGTTACATAATGTCTTGGGAGAACCACTGACAGAGATAGTGCCCTCATGATCACATCATGAGTCTCCTCAGGATTAACTCTTATAAAGGCAGTTTTGGTTATGCTGATCCAAGTAATGGAGTGGTGGCAGGTTTGGTGAAGGCAAAGCTTTGCTTTTAGCCTCCCCAAATGAAACTAAATTGATTGGCTTGATTTAGGAGGGTTTGGAAAAACCCAGGAATTATCTTCCAGAGAATTTCTGCCATAAGAGTTGTGCTCCTGAGAGTATGTACCATCGTTAGGAATGGATCTCTCATCATCTGTCCACGATTGGAGGATTGCTTTCTCTGATGAAATCTTTACATCTCCTGGTAAAGGGGAAGCTGTAGTACGACAAACAGCCTTGCCATTTGGTGACAGATGGGGATGTCTTGTGTATGTTGCAGTAAATTTCGTGAAGTGCAATCTTGTACTTGTGCTGTCTTTCCCAAGGTCTTCAATGCATCCGCCTGGGGCACAGGGTTTCTTGATTGAAGTTGGGGTTTTCAGTCTTCTTAGCTTGTACTTGAGTCACCAGATGCAAATTAGACATTTCTCTCTTCAGTTCCCAGTATACATGCTGCATATTATCACTTGAAATGCTTAATCTCTGGAGATCTCTGCTTTTCAGATTGTCTTCCTGATAGGGATCTGTTTGTTTGGCTTTTTGTAGTTCTATTTTGAGATCACTACATTCTTTTCTTTCTTTTTCTTTTTTATTAAATGATAGCTGTGTACATTAATGCAATTATGGGGTACAGTGTGGTGTTTGCATATACAATTTGAAATATTGTCATCAAACTGGTTAATATAACCTTCATGTCATTTTCTTAGTTACTGTGTTAAGACCTTTATATTCTACTCTTAGAAAGATTCACTTGGACTCTTGTAGGATAAACCATGGAGGTGATCCCATCACTACATTCTTTTCTTATCAGTTCCAGCTCTTGTTCCAAACCATGAATCTTCAGGTCACAGCTCAATTTTTCCACCTCCCAGTTTGATGAAGGTGGATTTAAATTCCTCATCACCTGCTGAGTTTCCACCTCTGTCCTTAGCTGAGGAGTTCTACTTCTTTAGACTGTAGCTGTTCATTCAATACTTTCAAAGATTCAGCGTTGTCTTTATTCATTTTATCCAATTTGCTCTTCAAATTATTTCCATCAATGCAAACCTCTCCATACGCATGCTAGGCCTTATTTACTTGTTCTCATCCCACAGAACTTGTTTCTTCATCTAATCGAGCTCCGCTAAGCTTTTCTTCCAAAAACCTTATACTTTTCTTTAATAATGAGTTCTCCTTTTCTGAATCCTTAAGTGGTTTTTCAATGTCTTCATATTCAAGGACAAGAGCAAAATGTCTTGTCACTCATCTCCTGAATATATTAAAATTGGAGTCACTGTGTCTCTTCTTTTGCCATTTTCATGGTTCAGAATGTAGATACCATCTTCCACCACTGTATCCACGACAGCCCTAAGTCAGGCTATGTAGGGCCGCCCCCAGGGCCACAAAGTTTGGCCTCCCTAGTGTTTGGGAAAGGACCGAAACCAAACTGGGTCGCTGGGGGTCACCAAGGGCTTCCGGCTTCCTCGAAGACGCTATCGCTTCCCCAGCAAAAGTAATCACGGCAGGTGCGCCTCGGAGGGATTCCCATTTCTTCTGTCTCGGCTATGCCATGCCTGGCACAGCCCTGTCCTGCGGCAGTGGCCCTGGAGGCTCTGAAAGGAGGGCCCCTTTAGGTGTAAATTTTATAGGACCTCCTGAATCTAGATTTATAATCAATATGTTATCAAACAAAACACCCCAGACTATCTGTTTACAGTGAAGAATTTATTTTTCCAAATATGTAAATTAATTTAAATCAAGGACTTAATTTATAAATGATTCAAATACTAAAAACAAACAAGAAAAAATTTTTAAAAATCCAAGAAAACAAAACCGTTATTACAAGAAAAAATAGTTACAGTTGGTGGTCTTTGTAACAATGGCTGCAAGACCTTAGCATGAGAAATGCTAGGTCTCTTGTTTTCCTGGCAGAAACTACACATGTTGGATAAAAATGTTTTCAACCTACCAGAGAAGCGCAGAGATAAGGGCAAAATGAGCAGATATACAATATTTAACTGGCATGCGTGGAACAACAGGGGTCTTTGCTTTTGAAAAGTTGGTTGCAAAATAACATTAATGTAAGTCAATGAAGGATGCTTTTCAGAATTGATCTGTATCCGAAATCAAAAACAAATGCAAGCTAACACAAAATGGCAATGGAATACAGTGATGTGAAGAATCATACGATGGTGATTTAAGAACATATTTGTAAAACCTTCTCTCTATAACCTGTTGAAAGATACCTTTTATGATCTAATATTCTAAGGCCATTATATGGAAAACAAAGTCTATACATTTTATACGTACACACACACACACACACACACACACAATACGTTTGTCTCTATATGCCAATACCTAGAATACCTGGGAAGTCAACTTTCTAGGAACACAACAACCCCCTGAACATGGTTTCTGAATATCATTTTCCACTGAGAAGAACTATAAATCCCCCAA
>NW_003852431.1:16407332-16412632 GCF_000181295.1 Otolemur garnettii
AAAAAAAAAAAAAAAAAAAAGATTGTTAATGGCAAATTTAAATCGTGTTCAAACTGATTGGATACTATGAGAAACCATCACTTTTGTGGTACCTTGCCCATTCATGACCAATCTGAGGGAAACATTAGGCAAATTTAAACTGAGGACATTACATGTAAAAGCTGTTTTTCGTTCTTCAAAAGTGACAAGATCCTGAAAGTCAAAGCAAATTAAGGAATTTTTCTAGATTAAAGAATACTAAAAGACATGATCACTAAATCTAATGTATATTTCTGAAGTGTTTTTTTTTTTTAAACTATAAAGAACACTGTTGGTATAACTGGTAGATTATGAATGGGGTCCAAGGACTATATATAGCAATGTGTTGATATTAATTTTCGTTTGTTATTAAAAAAAAGATATGCCAAAAAATTGTATCTTTAGAGCAAGTGATTTCTATAATACTGAGAGGTAATTGACTAATAAGCTGGCAACTCCTAAACATATCAGGAAAATGTAAATTCTGTATAATGGTCTGGAACATTGTCTGTAACTGGGATTATTTTCTAAAATAAAATATGAATACAAAATTCTACTCTACACAGTAATAATATTGTAAATTGCTACCCCACAGAGCCTAACAGATGCCTCAGATATTGATATTTTTATATATGAGCGTGGTTCACTAAAAACACAGCAGAAATTCTTCCTTTACCTCTCAGATTTCTGTTAATATTAACTGTGTATAGCTAATTATAATTTTCTATATGTTCTGTCATCTTTCTTTTCATTTTTTAATATTGACATTGAGGAATAAAGTTCTTCATGTAAATAACATCAAATTTATCATTTTTCATTTATAGGTAGTACTTTTTACATATTATGTAGGAAATTTTACTTACTCCAATGCCATGGGGGTGTTCTTTTATAACCATCAGTATCCATTTTATTCTGCAGAGGTGAAGAGAAAAAATATATACAAAAAATGAAGCATTCTATTAAACATTTTTTCTGTCTTCTTTATTATAAAATGCACATTTTTACATTTCAAAATTTTCATAATTAGCTACTTACATGTAGAAATAGCAATTGTATATGTATTGAAAAATAAAGATGAGACAATATTAATATTATACAGAAAAGAAAAATAGATACATTTTCATCATTAAACAGTTTAATCTAATACTTCTTAGTAAAACAAATGACATGAGAAAAAATGAGTAATTCTACCTTTGTGTAAAATTTCTATTTAAATTACAAATCTAGTAAATAATACCCTGAATAGAACAAAAGTTCCATCATGCATCACTTAGCAACAGGGGTATGGTCTGAGAAATGCACCATTAGGAGAATTTGTCATTGAATAAATATCATAAACCGTCCTTCCATGAACTTCGCTGGCATAGCCAATGCAAACCTAGGCTCTAAAATATAGTTTAGTACTTCTAAGTTACACACCTGACCCTGTGTTACTGTACTGAGTATTGTATACCACTGTAACACAAAGGTGAAATATCTGTGTACCTAGATATGTCCAAATATAGAAGACATTCACTAAAAATAAGGCATTATATCTTGTGGAAACACTCTCTTATGTGAGGGAACACATAAGGTAGACAGCCTCATTTTGTTCTTAGAAATGCTTTACACTTTCAGATTATTGATTATCCCCCAAAGCTTTTGTTTACATGAGTTATAAAATATTGGCATTATTATAAATTAAAACTGAAAAATTAAAATGTCTTACTAATTCATAAAGACAACAAATCCATTATATTTCCCATGAATGGAGTATTTTTCAGAAAAATAAGAATATATGTCAAAACGAAAACAGTTATTGAGGGGATTTGCACTGCTTACATTTTAGAAAATATGATTAATGCCTGGCTTCATAGATAACAGCTGGAGTCTCGTATCTGCTTCTCTTTTCAATCTGCTGTGTATTGTTTTCACTGAAGTAGCTGAAGAAAATTCATTCTTAGCTAGTTAAGAAAGGAAAAAGTCAACCTCTTTTCAAACAATTGTGTCTATTCTTCTTTGACATGAAAAAGCTAACAGGTGATGGTTTCTTACAAGTTATTTAAAACATGTGATATGCAAGCAAGTCAATGCCCTTTATATATTTAGTTTTATTTCAATCTGTTGCTCAGTTTGTTCAGCAAATGGATTGTTAATGTGTGCATGATGTTGTCACATCATACACTGGGAAATATTGATTTCTTGTATTGTATATGCTTTTCAAATATTGACACATTTCACTTCATATTATATTAATTTTATATTAAAACCTAAAAATCTCAAATCACATATTTTAAAAGATTATTACATTTTGCATTGTTACATAAAACAATGACACTATCTATCTGTCTATCTATATTAGAACACACAGTAACAATAAACAGAAGATGAAAAACTATATGTAATAACTTGAGACTTAAAAATCTTTATTATGTGTAAAAATGTTGAGTCAATAATCCAAGAAATACGTGTAAAAGATATATATACATCCAGTTCACAAGAGAAATAGAAGTTCATAAATCTGTGATAAAATATTCACCTATATGGTTCAAAATTTTAATTAACAATGAAAATTTATAAACAAGGACATACTTTTTGCATGAATCAAATAAAAACTATAAAACAGATAGATTGCCCCAAAACAATTCAAATATGAAATCAGATGTGTATATCATGACATTTTTAATAAAAAAGAGAACTGCCAAATTAAAAAAAAGGTAAATTTAAGTGAATGTAAGGTTTTAAGTATATTTAAGAATACACATAATGATAAAAATTTGTTCCTATTTGTTGCCTTCTTCTTGCTTCTAGTTTCTTCATCTTTCTATTTCATTGTACCTCCAAGTTTTTTATTGTAATCAATTAGTTCTATATAATTGCAAAGCCAATTAGTTCTTTATCATTGCCTTTTCTCCTACGACATTAATTTTGAAGTATTTCATGTTAATATGACTTTATTCCATATTAACATTAAATGGTAGAAAACTCTATATTGTTTCATTATAACAATAATTTATTGTAAAATACCAGAGCAGACTCTTCTTTTAATTCATATGTACTGTGGTACTCTTCCATACCCCTCTTAGTATGACAGTCATTAAAATTTTGATTAATCATTGGTCATCTCTCCCCAGAATATGAACAGGTGTGAATCTATGAATTGGAACTATGAGCATATCACTCATGCATTGTAGAATGAGACACCTTTTGCACAAATATTTTTTCTGAACTTGTTAAAGTGGCATTTTAAATATCAGCATCCCCAAATATCCAAACTGAATGCAACAGATTTCAATGTTGCATTGTATAGTATATAGATACATGCTTAGTATATAGATCTATAAAAATTAATTCAAGATGGATAAAAGATTTAAATGTAAGGCATAAAACAATAAAAATTCTAGAAGAAAAAATAGGAAAACTCTTCTAGATATTGGCCTAGGCAAAGAATTTGTAAAGAAGACCCCAGTGGCAATGACAACCACAACAAAAATGAATAGATGGTACTTGAGTAAATTACAAAGTTTCTGCACACCAGAGGTAAATAGACAATCTACAGAATGGGAGAAAATCTATCAGATAAAGAACTAATATCCAGAATCTCCAAAGTATTCAAGAAAATTAGTAAGAAAAAAACCTCATTATAAAGCAGGTAAAGACAGGAACAGAAGTTTTTCAAAAGGAGATAGACAAACAACAACAACAAAATATGTGTATATATATATATATATAATGCTGAATGTCACTAATTGTCAAGGGAATGCAAATAAAAACCCACTTATCACTGTCAGAATGATCATAACTGAAAAGTGTGGTATGGATGCAGCAAAAATGGAATTCTTGTACACTGTTGGTAGGACTGCAAATTAGTACAACCTATATGGAAAACAGGATGGAGATTCCTCAAAACAGTGAATGTAGACTTATCATTCTATCCCACAGTCCTATTACTGAGTATTTACTCAAATGGAAAAAAGTTATTTTTGTCAAAAAAAAACCTGTATTTGAATGTATATTGCATCATAATTCACAATTGCAAAGACCAACCTTAGTGCCACTCAAATTAATGAGTGGATAAAGAGCATGTGATACGTAAACACGCACACACACCATGGAATACTACTCAGCCATAAAAAAGAATGAAATAACATCTTTTGCAACAACTTGAATGGGACTGGAGACCATCGTCCTAAGTGAAGTGTCTCAGAGATGGAGAAACCAACCCCACGTGTACTCCCAGTAACTGGAAGCTAAATGATGGGCACACAGGGGGACAAAGATATAAAGGACATTGGAAGCCCAGGAAATGGGTGTCAGAGTGGGTGAGGCGTAAACACTTACCTATAGAGTACGATGAACATTCTCCTGGTGATGGCCATACTAAAAGCTCCAAGTTAATAATTTTATAAAATATCTACATAAAAGAACATTCTACCCACTTCACATTTTGAAATTACAAAATTAATAATATAGATGACATTTTTTGAATTTTATTGAATTATAAAAAATTAATATGAAAAAGTCTCCATTCATAACTTATTCTATTTATGTTCACCTTTGGATTGTTCTGTGTATAGAAATAGTAATTTAAATTTTCCACAATTTCAATTGGATATTTTCAAAAGCAAGTGAGATCTTTAGGGAACTTGGAAAATGAAATGTAGATGACATAGTATCATTACGACTATACTGCATTTCCTGGATGTCATTGCCATTTTGTGATCACTTAGGGTTATGTTCATTATCTAAGGAAAGGCAAATGCTTGGATTTTATATTTTTATTCAGTAAAAAATGCTTATTTGTGTAGGGTGTGTGTGTGTATGTGTGTGTGTGACAGAGAGAGAGAGAAAGAATAAACGGATGTTAAAAATTATAAATAAAAATAAAATGTTAAGAATTGGGGAATGATGTTGGTGAAGAGTCCTGTTCTATCTAATTTCTGTTAGGATTAAAAATTAAAATACTAAAAAGGAAAGAAAATGTTATTGAAAAGTTTAGAATTACCCACGTATAAATATTTTAGGCAATATTTATAGATATGTTACATTTTAAGAAATATATATATGTTACACTTCTTCTCACATCATATTTTAATTGACTTAGATATCATCAACTCCACAATATATATATTTTTTCCTTTAGATGAAGTCTCACTCTGTTGTCCAGGCTAGAGTGCTGGACAGCAACCTCAAATTCCTGGGTTCAAGCTATCCTCCTGCTTCATCTTCTCAGGTGTCTGGGACTACAGGTCCCTGCCACAACACCTAGCTAATTTTTCTATTTGTGGTAGATACATAGCTCG
>NW_003852431.1:16413809-16417595 GCF_000181295.1 Otolemur garnettii
TTTTTTTTTTTTGGCTGAAGACAAGCTTCTTAATTTAGAGGGGTCCCTTTTTTTGATGCAACAATTGTCTTTGGTGTTTTCTTCATAAATTCTTTCCTTAGTCCAATGTCTATAGGAGTTTTTCTGACACTTTCTTCTAGAATTCTTATATTATCATAGCTTAGGTTTAAGTCTGTTATCCATCATGAATTAAATTTTATGAGTGGTGAAAAGTATGAATCCTGTTTCAGTTTTCTACATGCGGCTATCCTATTTTCCCAGCTTTGTTTATTTAAGAGGGATTCTTTCTCTCAATGTATGTTATTGTCTTCTTTGTCAATGATCAGATAGCAGCATGAGGATGGTTTCCTGTTCTGAGCCATTGTTCTGTGTCTCTCTTCTTGTGCCAGTAACATTCTGTGTAGTTTGCCATATCCTTTGAGCTTGACATCTAGTAAAGTTATACCTACTAATTTTATTTATTTATTTATTTATTTACTCATTTATTTTTATTTAAGGTTGCTTTGGCTATTTTGACTCTTTTCTGATTCCATACAAGGTGTAGAACTATTTTTTCTAGATACGCAAAAAATGATGGTAGTATTTTAATGGAGAGTTCATTGAATCTACTATTGATCGCTTTGGGTAGTATAGACATTTTAACAACATTCATTCTGCCAGTCCATGACCATGATATACTTTTTCATTTGTTTATATGCTTTGAGATTTCCTTTCTCAGTAACTCATAGTTCTCCTTGTAGAGGTCTTTTACCTCCTTGGTCAAATATATTTCCGGCTTTTTATTTTCTTTCTTGCTACCCTTGATTATCTCCTAGGGTAGAGTTGAACGTAGGAGGCCCATCATTGCTGACTGTAGCATAGAACTCCTGGGCTAAGTTATCCTCCTGGATCATCTCCCAAGTAGTTGTGACTACAGGCACAAATCACATGACTAGCTAATTATTTTTTTGTTTGGTTGTTTTGTCAAGACAAGGTCTCACTGTATTGACAAAATGTTTTAAAACTCCTGGCCTGAAGTGATTTTCCAACCTCAAAGCTCATGAGTCACCATACCTGGATTGATTTTTAAATAGTCATTCAGACTTTAATTAGCTAGATAAAGCACATTTGTTCATAATTTGCAATATTTGTACACTGCCAGATAATATTACTGATATTTTGTTGAGAACATCTATATATACATATATCAAGTGACAAAAAAGTACACACATTTTAGGAAAAAAGCAGTATTAAAATTATAATAATATATCAATAACAAATGATGAATACAAGTCACTCTGAGCACTCTTGTAATTGCATGTCAAATGTGGCTTGAGTATTACAAATTGAATATAGCTTTTTTACTTCTTAAAATATGAGTATACTTTTTGGAACCCTCTGTATTTTGTGAACAGTATTGTTCCACACTTTTCTTTTCATGTAATATTGATAATATATTTTTGGATTTAGCATTAGGGAATACCAACTTCAAAAATTAGTTAACAGCTTTTTCTCTTTTCAAAGGAAATTGTGTATATATGTCATTTGTTCATTAATTTTTTGTTATTATCTTGCCGATAAGATTATCTAGATCTAACATTGTCTTTGTTGTAAAGACATACATTTACATTTTCTAGATTATTAGTCAAGTTATCTGTTCCTTCTTATATAATTTTATTTGCAGTTTTTGGCCAGGGCTGTGTTTGAACCTGCCACATCCAGTATATGGGGCCAGCACCCTACACCTTGAGCCACAAGCTCTGCCTCGTTCTTATATAATTCTGTTTAGTATATGTCTTAAGAAATGACTGTCATCAAAGTTGTAATATTTATCTTTTTAATGTCTAGGCTCTTATGTTAATGCTTCACTTTTGTCATTGGTAATTTAATTACTCTCTCTTAAGCTTAGTCAGTCTGCCTAGAGTTTATCCATTTTAATGATTTATTCAATAAATTGGCTTTTGGTTCCATTCATTTTCTCTCATGTTTCTGCTTTTAGTTTCACTGATTTCTCCTCTTGATTTACTTTGTCCTGCTTTCTCTGTTCTAGTTTTTTTTTCAGTTTTTTTAAGTGGAAGCATAGACAATTGATTTTAGATATTTCCAATATAAGCATTTAAAGCAATAAATTCTCTCTAAAGAATACTTAGCAGAATCTCAAATATTTGCTATTTTTGCATTTTTTTAAATTTCAGAATAACACATAGGTACAAATCATTAGGTTACATTGTTTGCATTTAGTATTTAGCCATAGATGAAAGATGGAGACTATACAATTTTTGTATTTACCTGGGTGGAATTGCAGAACACCATCCTACATATCACAAGAATGAAAAGCAAGTGTCCGATGTACTCAGTACGGATATGAAACTAGTAGGTGAAGAACTACACGACCACACAGCAGAAAAACACAAAGTCAAGTAAGTGGAGGAAGGAGGGTAAAGGAAGAAGGGAGGAGGTTTGGGAAGCTCTCACCTAACTGGTGCTATTTTTGTATTTAGTTAAAATATTTTATCATTTTCTTTATAACTGCCTCACTGACCTGTAGGTTATTGAGAAGTGAAATCTTTAATTTCCAAATATTTGTAGATTTTAAAGATGTTTTTCTTTCATTTATATGTTCTTCAATTTCATTACAGTCAGAGAATACGGTTTATGTGACTTCTATTTTTAAAATATGGTGAAGTTGGGCGGCACCTGTGGCTCAAAGGAGTAGAGTGCCAGCCCCATATGCTGGAGGTGGCGGTTTCAAAACCCAGCCCTGGCCCCCCCAAAAAAAGTTTTAAGAAATTATGGTAAAGTTTGTTTTATGGCTCAGAATATATTTCCTGGTGAAATTTCCATTGTGTACTTGAAAATATTGTATGTTATGGTGTTATTTGGGAAGCATTTTACAATTGTCAATTAGGTCCACTGATACTCTAGTACAAGTTTACTATATCCTCCTTTTCTGTGAATTATCCACTGATAGTTATGCTTAGACAACTTTAATTGTGCTTAGAGATGTTTCTTCCTTCATTTCTACAAGGTTTTACTTTATGTATTTTGAAGATCTGTGTTAAGGACATGTGCATTTAATATTGTTGTATCTTCTTGTTCAATGGAGCCTTTTATCTTTATATGTTGCTCAGTTTGTTCCTGTGATCGTCCTTTGCTTGCGGTATTAGTAAACCTTTTCTGTGTTATATTACAGCCACTATAGCTTTATTTTGATCAAAATTTTCATGAATAATATTTTCACTTTTTATTTTTATCTATGATTCTATTAAATTTTATAATGGGATTCTGAGAACCTAGATTGCTGTGGTTGTCTCTAATCAATGTGACAATTTCTTTTAATTGGTATGTGTTTGCTACTCAAGTATCTGCATGTTGAATTTTATTATTCTTCTATGTATTTACTTTGACTTTTCCATTTTTATTCTCTATTTTTGCTCTCTTTTGCTATATTTCATAATTAAATATTCTAGTTTTGTAGTTATACTTTTTGTCTACATCTCTCTCAATATATAACTGCATGAATTCATCTATCTATCAATCTCTCATCCGTATACCTGCCGTCTATGTATATTAAGTGGTTCACCTAGGGTTGCAAATATACCTATTTAATTCTTTATAGCTAGTTGAAGTTAATATTATATACACCTACACACAGACACACACTCCTGGGGGAGTTTACAACCACATGCCCTCTCATGTTTTCTCTGCCTTAATCATCATCTCCAATCTTTATGGAACTCTAATGACATTAGTGTTGAACTTTTTGATATTGTTCCATGAAGGCCCTAAATCATTTTTCCAAGTTTT
>NW_003852431.1:16418563-16420824 GCF_000181295.1 Otolemur garnettii
AAAACAAAACAAAAACCAAGATGGACAGGTTGAAGTGGGATTCTTCTATTTTGGAGGAGCAAAAACTAAAAATTTATTTTTCAAATTTTATATTTTATCTTTAAAAACAAAATTTTGTGGTACTCCTTATTAATTATAACCAAAAATTTTGCCTTTTTCCCTTTTATTTTATTAGGAATAATCTAATTCCTAAAATTAGATTATTGCCAAAATGAAATCAATTTGCTTTAAAAACAAACTTATCATTGATCCTCTCACAGCCTGAATTGCCTTTATTCTCTTTTGAAAGTCATTACTCATATATTTTTGAAGAATTTTAAATCATTTTTAAGCTTCTTAAACTTTCATCAACTTTTGCCACCATGGATAATTCCACCTTTCTTAAAACGTTTTTCCACTTGTCCCCAAACCTTCCATCTTATGATTCTGCCCCTGCTTCTACTAAATTTCCATCTGTCACCCAAGGTTAGATCTATGGCTCTAGAATGAGAAAACAGATGAGAATTTTTATGTCTTCTTTTGGAATGTATGATTTAAAGCCTGTCACATACTGAAAATGGAAACAATGCATCATCGCGTTATCTCTATTCTGTGTTAAATAGACATTTTGGCATTAGTGCATCCCTGCATTCCATAATTTTAGACATTTTAACACTTTGCCAGATATCCAATAGTTGATCAATGGTTCCCTTGAGAAGTACTAGGTATAATACATTACCACTACTAAACAATCAATTTTCTGCCTCTTTTATTCTTTAACATATTTTATTTGAATACATAGCTAAGATAGTAAATAGATATCACACACTGAATCTGAAGTCAAATCAGACCTCCGTTCATAATTTACTCCCCCTTATTTGTAAAGCCCCCCATCTCTGTATTAATTAGATTGATTTTTTTAAAGCTGAATATTGGACTTGATAGAATTGTTTCCCAATTTTCCTACTTAAGTACAGGCTGATTTTCTCATAATCTTTTGCAATGTACTTTTCTGTTCTCTACAAATTTAATTACTTTTGAATCTTATTATGTTTCCTTTGGAGTTTACATTATATACATATTTGATATACATGCCCCTTAAATCTTCTCATGAGTTGGAATTAACTTACAGTGTCAAGTCAGAAACACAGATTCACTTCTCAGGTTATATAGGCCCAGAAACTGACAATTTTTGAATGGACTTTTGTTTAGTTAATGATGAATCTTTCTCTTAAATGTGGTAGAGAAAAAGATATACATACACATTTACTTTCAGTTTTTTTTTTCCATCTATTTGTAAATATACTGATGTAAGGGCCTAACTTTACTCCCATATACAGTCTGGTCAAACTGCCTTTTTTGAAAATAAAGAACTCTTCTCTAGGCCAGATGCATAAACTGCTTGACAGATGTTGTATCCTTGTTTTAGCTTCCCAATCACTGTGTTAGATGGATTTACTGTTATTCTGTGAAAGAAGTGATGGGTTTTAGTAAAGATGCCAATGATTTCATACGCAGTGACCTTGCCCTGATGTAACTTTTCTAAAATTGAAACAGCAGCTGTGTGATACTTATTATTCATCTTCTTTACACATAATCTTTTTTTTTTCTTTTGTACTTTTTTTTCATAAATTTTAGGTTCAGCAGTTTGGTTACCTTGAAGTTGTACATAAAGGGAAATTTGCAAGTGCTCATGGTAATGAAGGATATTTAACTCATCATGATTCTAACGGCAAGCATTTGCTTTGGAGACATGCTAAGCATTCACTGTATAATGGGAAGAATAATCACAAAAGTCCCATTACAGCGCTTTCCTTACATTCTTTTATGATGCTTTAGGGAACAGACAGCAGGTCATAAAAAATGTTGCTATATTTAAGGCTCTAACAGCTTTTGTATCAGAAAAATCACAAACATTGATGTATGTCCTCACAAAAGATTTAGATAATTATCACTGAAATCACCTTCTTAAGAAAAAGTGTGATAACTTTATAAATACTAAAAATTAGAATAAAAAAACTCCTAATATTTTCTTGTGAACATGTATGTAAAGCTTAAAATCATCAATGTTAAATGTTTTGTCAGTTAAATATGTAATAATGCAAATATGATAGAAACTTAGAGTTAATTCCCAAACCTGTAATTGGTGGTAACTGGATGATCTTGAATTTTAAAGATTGAGTTTTCTATAGATCCTTTGATTTTTTTCAAACAATTCCCTTCCATAGGTTTCATAGATTCTTGTGACATGTAATATTTATTGAGGTATCTCTATAAAAACT
>NW_003852431.1:16421494-16448258 GCF_000181295.1 Otolemur garnettii
TATTGCACATCATTAGTCGTCCTGAACCCTGGTTGCCTTAATGACAAAGTGAAACTGGTAGAGCTGAATAACTATGTGTGTATTTTGAAATGCTTCTGAAAAATAAAGAAATTAAAGCATATACAATTTTGATTGTTGTGCACTGCAGATATTAGCCATAGTTAATTTACTCTTCAATATTTAACCGAAAAATTATGCAGTGACAATTCTGTGTTCAAAAATGGTGATAATATTTTCATTGGTGTTAAAATTTAGCCTTTAAAGATATGGTTATATTATAATATTTTCATTGCTGTTAAAACTTAGCCTTTTTCCTTTCTTAGGATTAATTCATAATTATTCATAAGTATACACAGAAAAGCTTTATTTCTACTTCTAGCCTTCCAAATTATCCCCATTATTGTCTATAAAAAGCATTTAAATTGTATTTGTTTATATTTCCCATATTAAGTGGGAAAATGTGCACATATCATACCTACATACAAACACACAATCACATATATACATTTGTTTATTTTTTAATTTCATTTTTACTGAAACATAATAAATATTATATTTGGGGGTACATATGATAAAAATGCATGCACATATAATAATATATAAATATCAAATCAATTTATCAGGACATCTATTACCTTAAATATTTCTTGTTTTTTATGATATAAACATTCAAATTATTCTCTCCTAGCTATTTTAACATATACAATAAGTAGATTATTATAAACTATAGTTACCCTGCTTATCTATGAAACATTTAGTTTTATTTCTTCTTTTAACCATATATTTTACCCATTATTAAATCTCTCTTTAGTCTCCCTTCCCACACTTTCTGGCCTCTGGTAACCACCAATCTGCTATCTTCAGATCTAGTTTTCCATCTCCCACATATGGGTGAGAACATGTGATGCTTCCATTTGTCGTTCTGTGCTTAGTTTATTTCACTTAACATAATGAACTCCATTTCTATCAATGTTGCTGCAAATGACAGCAACATTTCTTTTAACCAGTTAACTCACTGATGGTTCTATATTTCAGCTAAGGTGAAGAGCACTGCATAACCATGGGAGTGCGAATATCTCTTTATATAGTGATTTCCTTGCTTTTGGATATATATCCAGCAGTGGAATTGCTGTATCATAACGTGAATCTATTTTTATGTTATTTAGGAATCTCTATAATGTTTTCCAGGGTGGTTTTGAATAATTTACATTCCCACCACAGTGTACAAGTGTTCTCATTTCTCCACATTCTCACCATAATCCGTTATTCCTTGTTTTCTGGGGAAAAAAGTCATGATGTGTTATTGTGGCTTTGATTTGTGTTTCTCTAATGGTTCGTAATGTTGAACATTTTTTAATACACCAATTAGTCCTTGGATTTTTTTCTTTTGAGAAATGTTTATTCAGAACTTTTGTCCACTTATAAATTGTATTATTTGCTCTTCTGCTACTGAGTTGTTTTTACTCCTTGCGTCTTCTCATTTTAATCTCTTACCAGATTAATAATTTTCAAATATTTCCTCTTATGCTGGGAGTTATTTCTTGACTTCATTGTTTTCTTTGTTATTCAGAAGATTTTTATCTCAGTATAATCCTATTTGCCTATTTATGCTTTAGTTGCCTGTACAATTGACATCTTACACAAAAACTCTGCCCAGACAAATGTTCTGGAATGTTTTCCCAATATTTTCTTCTAGTAGTTTTATCATTTTAAGTTTTAGATCCTTAGTCAATTTTTATTTACTTTGTATTTACATAGGGGTCTAGTGTCTTTCTTTGTTCATATGGTTATCCAGTTTCCCCAGCACCATCTATCGAAGAGAATTTATTTGCATTCTATCTTCTTGGCAACTTCTTGAAAATGAGTTGGCTATCAATGTGTGCATACATAGTAGAATTCCTTATTCTGTTTCTTTGGTTTTGTATCTGTTACAATGCTGGTTATTATATCTTTGTATTACATTTTGAAGTCAGGTAGTGTGCTGGCTCCAGCTATGTTCTTTCTGCTCAAGATTGCTCTGATAATTCAGGGTTTTCGCTGTTTTGTATAAATTTTAGGATATTGTTTATTTCTTTGAGGAATATCATTGGTATTTTGATAAATGTTGCATTGTATATCTGGAAATTGCTTTAGATAATATTGTCATTTTAACAATATTAATTCTTCCAATTAATAAGAATGTAATATCTTTTCTTTTCTTTTTTTTTTTTTGTATACTCTTTTCAGTTCTATTCATCAGCATTTCTGGTACAGCTATATAATTTGTTAGACTAAACAGATTCCTAGATATTTTATGTTCTTTGTAGCTATCATAAATGGGATTGCTTTCTTGATTTGTTTTTCAGATTATTCACTGTCAACCTATATTAGTGCTACTGATTTTTATATGTTGACTTTGTATATCCTGTAACATTTTTAAATTTGTTTATCTGTTCTAACAATTTTTGCGGTTTTTGGTGGTGTTTTTAGGTTTTCCCAAGTATAACATTATGCCATTTACAAACAAAACCAATTCATCTTGTCCCTTTTTAATTTGGATGTCTTTAATTTTCTTCTTCAGCCTAATTGATTTGGGCAGGGATTCCAGTAATATATTGGGAAAAAACTCTTGGTGATGGGCATCCTTTTATTGTTCTAAATAATAGAGAAAAGGCTTTCAATTTTTTCTTGTTCAGTATGATATTAGCTGTGGCATTTGTTACTTTGATGTTCCTTCTCTTTTAGTTTGTGGGAAGGTTTTCATCATAAACCAATGCTGAACTTTATCAAAGGATTACATCATCTATTGACATGATTATATGCTTTTTTCCAAAATTCTGTTGACATAATGAATCACATTTTCTTATTTCCTTATGTTGAACCATTCTTATATTCCTGAGATGAACCCACTGGATCATGTTGAATAATCTTTTTTATGTCTTGTTGAATGTGTTTTGCTAGTTTTTTACTGATAGTTTTTGCATCTGTGTTCTTCAGTGATATTACCTAGAGTTTTCTTCTTTACTGTGTCCTTGTCTTGTTTTTTTATATTAGAATAGTGCTGGCCTCATAGGAGGACTTTGGATGTATTTGCCCTTCTTCGGTGTTTCTTAGACTTTAAGTAGATTGGTATTAATCCTTCTTGAATGTTTGGTAGAATTCTGCAGTGAACCAACAGGTCCTGAGGTTTCTTTATTAATTGCAGACTTTGTATTGCACCTTTGATCTCACTGTTTGTTATTGTGTTATTGGTTTGTTGAGGTTTCATGATTTAATTTGGATAGTATGCATGAAGAAATTTATCTATTTCTTCTAGGCTTTCCAATTTCTTGGTGTAGGGTTGTTTTTGATGGTTTCTAGTGAGTTTTGTTCCTTTATAATAAGGTATCACTTATTATATGTGAGTTTCTAGTGAGTTTTATTCCTTTATAGTAAGGTATCACTTATTATGTGTCCTTTTTCATTTTTGATTTTGTTTATTTTTGTCTTCTCTATTTTGTCTTCTTCTTTTAATATGGCTAAGAGAATGTCAATTTTGTCCATAATTTTAAAATGCAGTATTTTGTTTGGTTGGTCTGTATTTTCTAAAATCTCAACTTTATTTCTAGATAGGTCATTATTATTTCTTTCCTTCTACTAATTTTGGGTTTGTATTTTTCTTGCTTTTCTATTTCATTGAGGTGCATTATTAAGTTATTTATCTGAAGTCTCTCTACTTTTTTGATATGTCTTTATTGCTATAAATTGCCTGTTTAGTGTTGCTTTTGGTGTCTGCTATGGATTTTTACATGGTGTTTTTATGTTTTCATTTGTTTTAAGGAATTTTTAAATTTCCTTTTTAATTTCTTCATTAATCCATTGGTTCACTCTTGTGTTGATTACTTTTCATGTGTTTGTGTATATTCTGAGGTTCTTGTCATGATTTCTAATTCTATTTCATTATTGTCAGAAAGGATACTCAATATGAGTTCTAATTGATAGTTGAACTAGTTGACACTTGTTTTGTGACCTAAGATATGGTATGTTCTGGAGCATGGTTCATGTGGCTAATAAATAGAAAATGTATTGGGTGAAATTTTCTGTAGAAGTTAGTAACATCCCCTGTTATTATAGAGTTGCCTTCTATCTCCTCTTTTAGGTCTATTAATATTTGTTTTATATGCTTGGGTGATCTAATGTTGGGGACATAGTTCTTTACAACTGTTATATATTCTTGCTGAATGTAACCTTTTATCATTATAGAGTGACTTGTTTTTTCTGTTTCCAGTCTTTGCTTTGTAACCTATTTTATTTCCTGTATGTTTAGTGATCCCTTCCCTTATTCATTTTCCATTCCATTTAAAAAAAAATTTAAATCAGAACTATGTACATTTTGTTTTCCATTTCTATGGAATACCTTTTCTTATCCCTGCCCTTTCAGTTTACCGATGTCGTGGGTTTGCTATGGGCAACTTACACTTGGTTGTTTATTTACTGAGCTATTCTATGCCTTTTTGTTGGAAGAATTGAGTCTATTCACATTCAGTGTTATGACTGATAAGTAAAGACTTACTATTGCAATGCTGCAAGGCTGTTGACTATTTGGGGTTGTTTTCAACTCCTTTCTTCTCCCTTTCTTAATGTTTTTCTTTGTGGTTAAGTCATTTTCTCCAGTAGTATGTTTTAATTTGTGTCTTTATTTTTAGTAAGTGTAATATGAGTTTTTGTATTTTCATTACTATGCTGCTTACCAAAATTCTTCAAAATATAACAAGTTCTTTTAGAGATGGAAACCTATTTTAGAACACAAAAGAACAGTAACAAAGAAAAAAACTCTACATTTTAACTCTGTTCCTCCATAAAATTGACTTTATGTTGTCTTAGTATACATATAATTTATCTCTAACAGAATGTTGTACATATTGTTGCTTTTTTTAGATTGGTCTTTAGGGCTTTATACTACAGTTGTGAGTGGATGGCACACCATAATTACAGTGTTGCAGTGTTACAGTGTACTTATTTGACCAAGCTTAAATAAGCAAGAACATTTTCAAACATTCCTTACCTTATGTGGATCACACATTTTATTAATAAACCAAGCACTATTCTAATTCAACAATACAGTTTTTATTTAGATCAGAAGTTATGGGGTTTAGTCTATGAATAAGTCAAGCACCTGACAAGCTGACAAATACTAGGCCTGATGCATTCTCTGTTGGATTCCATTTACTCATCTTCTCCAATTCTAGGGTCTCTATTTGGTTGCAGAGTGACTGGCACATAATAAATGCAAAGCAAATTAAACATTTGGTGAAAGAACAAACGTTTCTTGTTCTTTCTTCAGGCATTCTTCAAATGTTTGCATTTGAGGTGATGAGGCAAACTGATCCAAATTGAATCGTGGATCATGGTAGTAGCATGATTTTGTGACTTAATCATGTAACACTTAGCAATTCAGGGAAAGCGGTCAGTGTGGTTACAGTTGGATATCAGCAATAAAGTAATGAGCTGCCAATAAAATCCAGTTAAAATTCTATTGTATTATTAAAAAGGCTACAAACATTATTCAGAATGGCACATTCTATGATGAGAGAGGAAAATGACAGCAAAAGTAGCAAAAGAGTAGATAATATGTAATGATTATTATGAAAAATATTTAAAAAGGATTAAAAGTATGATTATTTCAGGGAATATATTTTCTTCTTATATAAAACACATTCACTTTTCATGCAAAAATATCTAATAGGTTGTCTCATGTACACTCCCATCATCAAATCCTCTCCCCTCAATGTTATTAGTGAATGGAGCCACTCTCTACTAGTTCTCTAACCCAGGATCACAGATCTCATCATTGACTTGGTCCTTGTTTCTTCACTTCTGTATTCCTGTCAAATCTGGACATTCAACTACCAAATATATCTCAGATTCATCCACTTGATATTATGCTCAGTCACTAATTCCTGACAAACAAACAAAAAAAGCTTCATATAATGACTATTGTAGTTGGTCAAATTTAGGCATGTTTGAATGTAAAAATGGAATAGTTAAGGGCAGCATCTGTGACTCAAAAGAGTAGGGCACTGGCCCCATATACCAGAGGTGGCATGTTGAAACCCAGCCCCAGCCAAAAACTGCAAAAAAAAAAAAAAAAAGGAATAGTTAATAATTAGAGCAAGACCACTTGTTGTATAAGCAAGAATTGAACTGTCCCTACAGTCCAGAAATTATTGTTTTCCCTACTTAAAGATCCCAAGTTATCCATAGTTTTTACTCTCATCCATTCTCCCCATTGCAGAGTCAATTTTTTGAAAGGCAGATTCAACAATAATTTATTTTCATTGCTCTTAGAATAATTACTACAATTACTAATATAGTCTATAAAATCTTGTATAATCTGGCTGTCATCTACATCTTTAAATACATTTCATTCTTCTCTATCTTGCTAATCTTGAGCTTCAATATGTCTGTTATAATGTTTATTATTACAGGGCATATGGTTGAGCATTCTCTACCCAAATACAAATACATGCCTATAACTCAATCTTCATGTATTCATTCATTTCTCAAATACATTATAGATCTTATCTTTATTTTCTCCCAGTTGTACTCAAACTCAATAAGCAGTCTATAGGCACTATAAAATGGGAGGTATCTGTAATCATTGTTTTGGTAAATATATCTAGTTTTTAAAACATATTAACAGAAATGTAACAATTTTGGCATTCAGATATTTTAATGCTTAAAAACATTATCATTGTTTTTTATTTTATATTTTAATGATTATAAAACAAATTTTAAAGCATTCTTTAAATAATGCATTCATCAAGAATAAATTCTCATTTTTAACTTATCTTGTACTTAATCTGTAGAATTTTATGCAAGTTATATGATGATAATTATTTAAACTTGCTTAATTATGCAATTACTTGCTATGATAACTGTTTTAGCTATTTGATCCATTTATGATATTACTATATATAAACTGCTCACCAATTTGTTTTAATTTAAGCGAATAATAATTTAACTATGATAAAGTATAGTTTTGCATCAATAAATGTGCTGTTTTTATATAGGCAAAACGTACACAAAGATCTTTAAATAATTGAGTTACCAAGAACTATATAGTTTAATTGACTTCAACATAAAAAGAAAGCAATTTCACTCTGAAAATCCCTAAGGAAGAAATGTAGAGAGGACATCCAAAACATTAAAACCGATGGTGAAAATTTTTTCTCCAAGGAAAGTATACACTAGAGAAAATCATATGACTTGAATTAATTGATGTGTGACTGAAGTTACAGATCTAAATATTCCCTTGTGTAGTATAATTTATTGTCCATCAGATATTATAACCTACTTCAGATGGAGTTTGGAGGAACAATTAATTATAGCTAAAGTCATTCTGCATCTTGCATATTAAACAATAAAGAAGCCAAAGTGTTTTCAATCTATTTTCAGTCTGTTATGATTTTATTAGTTACTAAATTAGTAAAAGAAAATAATAATGAAACATTAGAGCCATGTTAAATATATTTGAAGCTAATAAAAATATGGTGTCTAGTTATTATTTCTTCTATTTCTCACATATTTTAAGAATAGTAAGAATCCCGGCTAACACGCAGTATTAGTTTTACATAATCTAATGAATTAGAAAACTAGAATTCATGTTCCTTTTTGTAAAGGAAAATTATTTTTAAAACAAAAATTGAAAACAGGTCTCAAATCTCTAACATGCATTCTGCTTGTAGTATTTTCTTCTACATAAGAAAAAGAAGACATTTTACATAACATAGAGCATGAAGTAGGATAATAAGTATTATGGAAAAACATTTTGAGTTTGTTTCTTGGGCCAACACATTTTCCAAGATTTGCTTTATATTTGGTTTTTAAAACATCTCCATCAGTGATATCCAATTGTTACCTACAGATTTTAGTTAAAGAAAATGGGAAACACAAAGGTCGATTATAATATTAAAGGTCACATAGTTTCTAAATTGCAGAATTAGTATTTAAATCTGTTATTCTGTCACCCAATTAGCAACCATATTGCCTATGGTAGAGGATAGAGGGACTTATTTGTTTTCTTAGAAAAGCAAGAATTATTTAATTAGAAGGAGCCATTTATGAAATAAAACTAAGCTTTCCAAGCAGACAGAATAGCACAGAAAAGTTTTTAAGGCAAAAATGAGGAAGATATTTCCTAGAAACAACAGAAACAAAAATGGTGTCTGTGGCTACAACAGGGAGAAAGCAGGATAAATCAAAGAATCTTAGTCTGTGTTTTGTATTTGATTCCATGTATAATATTCACCTTTTGAGGAAGGATATAAACATTACTTTAAAATTCCTGCCTGCTCTGTGTTACAGTAACACCTGTAACATTGGAATATAACGAATTTTAGTCTTTTATAGAGTTTCTATCAGGATTAGTTAAAATAATACATATAACATCCAGATTCAATGCATAATGAATATTCAGTAATTATTAGCAACTGTCATTATATTCTAATCCTGATGATGCCCTGAGTAAATGCTATTCCGTTTTTAGAGACAAATGTGCTTATTTTCACAAAATAAAAAGGAAAATGCTAGTATAATAAAAATGAGAAGCATATACTTCAAACCAATAGCATATGAAAAGACTAAAAAAGTGCAAATTTAGGAAAAATGAATGAGAAGTAAAATAAAAATTTTCTTCATAAGAAAATATCCAAATAAAATAAAATTTTCTTCATAAGAAAATATCCAAATCAAACAAACAAACAAAAATCAAATAGTAAAGATATATTTAATGGGCATGGTGGCTCCCGCCTGTAGTCCTAGCACTGTCTAAGGCTGAGGAAGAAGACTTGCCTGAGTGAAAGTAAGACCCGACTGACTCATAAAATAATGAAAAACCCAGCCGGGCGCCAAGGCGAGTGCCTGTAGTCCCAGCAGCTTGCAAAGACTGAGGCAGTGGGACGTCCACAGCCCAGAGTCTGAGGTTGCAGGGAGCTTTGACGCCATTGCACTCTGCTCAGGGCATAGGGTGGTATTCTGTCTCAACCAAACCAAACCAAACAAACAGAATGAAATAAAGAAATAACAAGAAAATTAAAAATAAATAAATAAATAAATAAACTAGAAGCATGCTAGCAGCCATCAAACATGAACACAAAACACTTAGGAACTCTTACATGTGAGAAGCTTAAATGAAAGAATACCAAATACAGTTTTACTTTAACTGACAATATAGTTATAGTTTTCAAAAACAAAATTATTCTGTAGATGTTGGAATATTTAAAAGTAAAATTAGAGTAAATAAATACAGAGATATTGAAAACCACATTGAATAAAATTTCATAAATGAATAAATTTATTACCTTAATAAGTTTTTAATGGCAAAATATATAAAAAGCAAAGTCAAAGTCATATAGAACATATAGAAAAATATTTGCAACTTATGTCATAGATACCAGTGATTGAAACAATCATTACCATGGAATCTCTGCAAGTTGACAACCCAAAGGACTGTGAGAGACTGGTCAATGCAGGAGGTAGTCAATATGAGAAACTAGCACACTGGTGGCTCCTGTGACTCAAGGAGTAGGGCACTGGCCCCATGTACCAGAGGTGGCAGGTTCAAACCTGGCCCTGGCCAAAAAAAAAAAAAAAAAAAAAAACCAGATAGCATACTATACATGATATATGTGACACATGTCTGATCTATGAAATTTAGGTCAACTTAATGAGGTAGTCAATGTAGGGAGATGGTGAACTACAGAGGTTCTAACGTAGTTTTCTATGAATTGCTGAGTATAAATAGTTCAATAGTTACTATACACAAAATATTTTAGTTTGTATCATATGCTTGTTTCAAGTGTTTTTACTTTGATATAAAAGGCTTGATATGAATATTATTTTTCATAGAAAGGAATGTTATTCAAGGACTCCGTAGTATGTAGCCAGAAGCTCTCATCAACCAGGCTATTTTCTATATATTTACCTTTTATATTTGAATAGTTATGCTTTAAAAAAGAGATGTATAAAATATACCTTCGGGGGAAAAAATCCAATAGTATATTAAGTTATAATTTTCCTTCTGGTTCTTTTATGAAAACTCAGTTGGGATTTTCTTCTAAGCTAATACTTTGTGACTATACAATAAACATCGGAAATACTTCAGTTGCATGCCTTTTTCAATTAAGATACAAATTCAAGCTATATTTAATATGTTTTATCTATTTTGTACATTTATGATCATGTTATGATCATGCACAACTTAAAAAATTGATAAATACTAAGGATTTTCTATTGGGTTGCTATAGCTGCTGTATATATTTGTAAGAGTATGTGGTATATGAACTAGTATCTGAATTCACATTATTGAGCAAATTGTGTTAATATGAATTATTTTTATGTTAATAAATTGTGAAGACATTTTATGTGAGGTCATCAAACAAAGCAAAATAGAAATTTACTTATTTAGAGATGAAAATCTATCAAAATATAGGAATATAATAGCCCACTACTAGTTCTATTTCAGCTTTCTGGTCAAATAGAATTAAATTTTTTATTTTATTTTTTTTGCTAGGTGTTTTGAAGTTATAAAACTATACACTCAGTCTAAAACTAGAATGATGTCTGTTTGTGCAACTTTTTGCTAAGTAAGACTAATTTAATAATATTGGCTTAACAAAAGAACCTGTACCTTCTGAGATATGGGCAAAATACTGATAAGGTTTTACTTAGATGAACACCTGATATCACCAGTATATAAAAATAATAAACAGAGAAATAACTCAAAATGCTATCTTTACTTAATATCTCAGTTTTCATAAGTAAAATGAAGAGAACTATTTAAAAATATATTAGTTGGTTTAATGTACATGGTATGAATCCATTTATAAATATATTTTTCTGTAATTTGAAATCTTAAAAGATATGTTAAATTAAGGAACACATATTCATTGAATGTCTATATATTCCAAATAATATAAAATATTGTATAAATTGCTATATAAATATGGTTGGTTTTGACTTCTTAAAAATTATGCACAAACTAAATATATCTGAGCATATTAATAGACATAAAATTTCTTTATGGGAAAGATGTTTATAAAATTATAAAGTATTTCTCATCTATAAAATTATGAGAAGTTATGTGATTGTTCAAAATGTCTCACTTCCTAAGTTTTCACTAGAAATTTATTTCAAGTTACTGGGAGTTTAAAGTTTCAACATATAAAATTCTGTCTACAAAAGTGTGCTAAATAAATAAAATGTATTTTTATGAAAAATTCTTAAAATGCATTAAATGTGCTCTTTATTCAAAAATAATAAAAACAATTTTGTGAAAATTCAGAGGTCATTTAAGGTTGTTTTGAATATAAATGAAGAAATAAATTGAAAGGCAACATAAAGAAATCAGTAAGTATAAGAGAGACATGTGAAAGTATGAAGATATACTTTTGATAAGGGAGGCTATAAAAAGAAAGGCAAACCTTTCAAAATGATAAGGAATTTAAATGATTGACTATTTGAGAAGAGACAGTACAGGAAAAATGTAATGGTCTAAGCATGTCATGAACGCTCTGCATAAGTCATGGAAGTTATGTGAATGATGAATTTATAGAAGAAATTTGGGTATTATAATTAATAAGGGATTATTTATAAGTCTTTCTAAAAGTTAAACTCTGTATGTTTATCTATCATCATATGTATATTTACATACATATATATTCAAACACACAAAAATTAAAATGAAAACCCCCATCCCCTATTTTAGAAGAGAATATTTTTCATGAATCATTCATCTGATCTAAATAAAATTTTCAAGGTGTTTTGATTTAATTTTGGAAATATCTTTCTTTAATTTTTCATCTATCTTCTAAACTGCAGCTTTCCAGTTTTAATCAATATTTTCCTCCAGTAGAACTTGATTTCTCTACTCTTAGCTATTGTGTCTGAATTGTTTCATGCAACCAGAAATTTTCCACGCTTTATTAAGAGCCATTTACAAGATACTACTTTTCCTGTTTATGTTCCTCTATAATACACTTAACACTCTTAACCATAGAAACCCATTCTTTCTGTGTCCAAGTAAATTCAAGTATCTTTTCATAAGATTCAACTTCCAAGTTATCTAAATGATTTACCTATAAGGAGAAATAATCACACTACCGGAGATTTTAATTTATTTATCTTTTGGTAACTGGTCTGAAAAGCATAGAGAGTATGTCTTATCAAGATAATTTCCTGCTTTTCATGTTGACTTCATTAGGTTCTTTTTGATTACTTAAGAAAACTGAGTATCGAAAGGGTTAATTTGTTCCCCAGCCGTGTAAATTTTGTATTGATCTTGAAATCTTTTAATTGTCAATCTGCAATAGTTCATTACCAACTATTTGTCAGTGACATATGATCTTATTTTGAATCAATGTTTTAAATGTCTTGACATTTTGGCAGCTTTCTCTAGGATTAAATTCTAAATTAAACCTTTTTTTGACCTTGAAATAACTTTAGGGTGGTTCAGAGGCCCTAGAACTTTTCAAAGGTTCATAAAGGAGACATATTAAACTAATTAAGTCTTACCTGAAATGTTGAATTATGTGGAAAACTTGTTCAAATGATACATGATGCCAGATCATCTTTCAGTTACATTTATGGCGATGTAATTGGAAGAATATTCCAAAATTGTATAAAATTCTTAAAAACCTATTATGTCATTAGTCATAATTCTAGTTATTATGTTGTATGCCACAAAAATAACTAAATTTTCCTGTCAATTTGAACTTTCGTCAGCTTTTTAACCATAGAGAATATAAGTTTTTGTCATCCACAGTAATTATTTTAATTTTTCTCTAAAGACATCTACAATTAGATTCATGGAAAAGACTCTAAAGAGTACTTAATACAGGTTTCAGATAACTTTAAGACTGTGCAGGTGTACTAAACAAATTTTTTAAAAACTTTGATGAAGAAACTAATGGATTTCTGAAAATGCTAATCAATATCAAGTAGAACAAAATTGAATTGCATAAGACTGTATACTAGCTGAAGATAATGTTTTCTAACTTTTACCTGAAACATTGTTCTTCACTGAACATTTTTGTTTTTATGTTTAAGAGAACTTTTTCCCTAAAACTATCTAGAGTTTACAACAATTTAGTAAAGTAAGTATATGTTTTTAAAGAAAAGTGGGAACATTTACTTCATTTCTGTACTTGTCCTCCCTGAAATTCAGAAACAATTCATGAATATTCTTATTTATATGGCAACATAGACAATGTATGCATTCAATAAATATGCTGTCTTTAAAATGGAACCCAACTGGAAACATTTGTATTATTGCCAAGGTTTTGGTGGGATGCTATATTTCAATTGTTTATAGGCACTGCAAGAAAAGTCTGAAGCCTGCCTTGATGTGGCATCTTAGTTTCAGAAATTCCTTAATATGAGATTGCTGTGCAGTCAATAATTATCCTTGCTTCACTTTTGTAGATATTAAGACCAAAATTGATGAAATTAAACTTATTCTATGTGCTATCTGTCATCTATAAGTCCTGCTGTTACCAAAGCTACAAATTTGGTAACAAATCAGAAATAAATTTGTCTCATTATGTTTATCTTTTATAAAAATCAGGTTGGCTATGGAAAGAAGATTTATGCATCTAATAACACCTATTATCAGGTTATAGTCCTCTGCATTATTTTCAATTTTTTTATATTATTTACATAGATACTAGAATAGAGTATAAATTCTTCTAGATTCTTCTAGTTCAAGTTTCTTCCATGTAATTATGAAAAACAACTATTCTGTTCCTGAAATCCTACAAGTTGAAAGTAAATGACTTTAAAGAAAAAGTGTTATGACTGATTTATGGGCCATACAGAAAATTAACCAAACTACCCAATGTCATAACCAAACCCTGTAGATAACTTTTCCCAAAATGCCAGAACAAAATTACACTCCGACTTGTCTTCTTGCCTATCTTTTTCACTTGACAGAATAATGATGCAATTGATATTTCATAATCAGTAGTTTCTGCTGATGACTTCAGGGAACCTGACTTATGAGATACTTTTCAGGAGTGTCCAATCTGCATCCCTGTGGTTGCATGTTAATTTTGTGAGGTATTTGGTGCTTATCTATGGTGTCAAATATCATTAAAAGTATGTACAGGTTTTTTTTTTAATTGGTCAGCTTTCATTAGTTTTTGTGTATTTAATGTGTGGCCCAAGACAACCCTTATTCTTCCAATGTGTGACAGACAAAAAAAAAACAAAACAAAACTGGATACCTCTAGTGAGTAGTTTTGGTAACAGCAGGACTTACAGATGACAAATAGCATATACAAAACTGTCAAAATTGATCACTACAATAAACTTCAGGTTCCCTATATTCTAATTAATGCAATCTGGCAACAGAAAGATATGAAGGGCATCCAATGGGGGCAGAGGAGGTCAAACTCTTGTTCTTTGCTGATGATATGATCTTGTACTAACAAAACCCCAGGAATTCAAACACAAAACTCATAGAAGAATACAGTAACATCTCAGGGTATAAAATCAATCTCCACAAATCAGGAGCCTTTGTATAAGCAAATAATAGCCAAGTTCAGAAGCAAATCAGGGACACAATTCCACAATTACACATTCACAGAAAGAAAATGAAATATTTAGGAATATACCTAACAAAAGAGATGAAGGATCTTTACAAAGAGAACAATGCAAACATAAGAAAAGAAATAGCAGAAGCCATTAACAAATGGAAGAATGTAACGTCCTCTTTGGTGGAAAGAATCAACATTGTCAAAATGCCTATTTTGCCCAAAGCAAAATACAAATTCAGTGCAATCTCCATTAAAATACCAACATTATACCTAGATGAATTGTAAAAAATAGTACTTCATTTTATATGGATCCGAAAAAAAACCATATAGCCATGGCTATTCTTAGTAATAAAAACAAAGCTGGAGGCATCACTCTACCAGACTTCAGATTATAAGTCCACTGTGATCAAAACAGCATGATATTGGCTAAAAATAGAGACATAGACATATGGAAAAGAATAGAAAACCATGAGACGAAATAGTCTCTTACTGTTATCTGATCTTTGATAAACCAAACAAAAGCACACAATGGGGAAAAGAATCCCTACTCAACAAATGGCGCTGGAAGAATTGGATAACCATATGTAAAAGACTGAAAGTAGACCTACACCTTTCACCACTTACAAAAATGTACTCAAGATGGATATAAGACTTAAAACTAAGACACAAAATAATAAAAAATTTAGACGAAAGTGTAGGAAAAACAATTGATGATGTTGGACTGGAGAAAGTTTTTATGAGAAAGACTTCAACAGCCTTTGGAACAAGAAAAATAATTAACAAATGGGCCTTAATTAAGCAAAAAAGCTTATGTACACCAGGACACAATAAGTAAAGCAAATAGACAACATTCAGAATGGGAAAAGGTATTTATAGGGTATGAACCTGACAAAGGGTTGAAAACTGGAATATATAGAGAACTCAAATTAATCAACAAAAAAAGAGCCAACAATCCCATATACCACTGCATCTACTACAACAACACCTACCACTGGGCAAGAGATACGAACAGAACATTCTCTGATAAAGACAGATGAATGGTTATCAAACATTTGGAAAAATGCTCATTGTCCCTAATCATAAGAGAAATACAAACCAAAACCACCCCAGATAACACCTATACTCAGTGAGACTAGTCCACATCACAAAGTCTCAAAGCTGCAGATATTGGTGGGGATGTGGAGAGAAGAGAACACTTTTACACTGTTGGTGGGACTGTAAACCAATACAACTATTTTAGAAGGAAATATAGAGAATCCTCAGAGAACTCAGATTAGACCTCCCATTTGTTCCTGCAATCCCATTATAAGGTATCTACCCAGAAGAAAAAAAAAATTGTATTGTAGCAGCCCATATAGCCTATGGCTATAGCTCAATAATGGAACACCTTGGTGAAAAGGGCTTGGAGAGGGATTTAACTCTCCTAACAAGCATGAGAGCTTGTGGGATTAGAGCATTGGTGAATTGGCAGTCTCTACACGTGTGGTGTTGAGAGGCACGAGATCACCTTTATATTAGGCTGGAGGTGAGGCAGTTGGGAGCATGCACATATGATCACAAACCCGTTTACTCTGATTCTGTCTCCTCTCCTGCTTGTAGAATGCCAGAACAGTGTCTCTCTGCTGAAGATTACCAAGCTCTACTAAAACCCAAGATCTATCTATTCTAAGACTGCATTACTCTAAGACACACATTCTCTCTCTCCTGATAAATAGATAGTCCTCAGGCACCCTAAGAGAAATTGTTCCTGAGCTAGGTAGCTTAGCAGTCTGCATCCAGAATCTAGTTAAGCCGGGCCCAAGATCTAGCCAGTCCTGGGCCCTGACAAGTGGTGGCAGCAGTGGGCTGTGACATTGTGTCATAAGGACACCTGCACTAGACTGTTTATCACAGCTCAACTCACCAAAATGTGGAAATAACCTGAATGCCCACCAACCCAGGAATGTATTAACAAGCTGTGATATGTGCATACCATGGAATACTATTTAGCCATTAAAAAGGATGGAGAATTTACATCTTTTGAATTAACCTGGATTGAGTTGGAACACGTTATCTTAGTAAAGCATCAGAAGAATGGAGAAGCAAGAATCCTATGTATTCAATTCTAAAATGAAGGCAGTATATGATTTAATACAAAATGGAGGGGGGGTAGTGGAATGAGGGATTGGGGAGAGTAGAGGAGAGAGAGGGGTAGGGATTCATGGTGTCTAGCACATCTCTGGGGGTGGCTCACAATTATAATAGGCACTTTACCTAACAAACGCAATCAATGTAACCTAATATTTTAAACTCTCAATATATCTCAAACAATAAAAGAAATTAAAAAAAAATCAAATAATAATTAAAAAATACATGACCAAACAAAACAAAACAAAATAGTCAAATAAATTTCAGGTAGAATTGCCTGGGTATTCACTCCCTTCAAAGGTCATTTGTTGTTCATATGTGGCTGAAAGCTTTTGACACTGACTCCTATCCATCAGTTACTTCTTCCAACATGGGATAAAACCAACAATCTTAGGAAAGCTCCATCCCACATCAAGGGACAATTGATATCTAATTATAGGAAAATTAATCAGTGATCCATTCAGAGAAATAATTTAATGGGAAAAGGGAAATGTGAAAGTTGTCAAAACTTTCAAAATGAAGCCACTTGTGCTAAAACTCTGATGCATGGAGGCCGTGAAAGGAAGTTTCTCATACCAAATGCCTGGTATCAAGAACTGTCATTAAAAACTCTGTAAAAACCATAACCTTGCACAGAGGCAGTCAAACCCTCCCCCCCAAATAATATATTTCTGTAAGACCATCTCCCTAGGATCTGCCTGTCCAACTTCAAATGTTGCCATTCTAGTTATTGATTGTTATAACCCAAGACAATTTTCTCAAAATAATTATGCAATCCTCCTAATACATATTTTTTTTATTTAAAAGTATTCATCTACTTTTTCCTCACTCAATACACACAAAGTTACCTATGGCACACATATTTCCATTGCAATACCTATTCCTGAATAAATATCATTTTCTTAAAGAACAGCTCCCTATTTTTTATCTAATTTAACATATGCATTACATATTAGATTGAATACATAGATATAAGAATTAATAGGGACTGCAGCAAATGAAAAACACCGAAAAGATTCACTTTCAGTCACATTGGATTTAATTTTAGTACAATAAACATGCAGACTACAGGTAAAAATAATTCTATAACAATCATTTCACAAACTGCTATTAACTGGCAAAAATACTCTCCTAGGATGTGACATCATGTGTTCTAGGAATAAATCCATCACTGTTCAGTTGTATCACTTAGCCCCACTATAGTTCATTCATCTGTAAAATTAGGTGGCTTGAGTAAGGAATCTCATGCAATGCACGTAAGGAGGTAAGTGAGAGACACTATTTAATGTAGGCATCCACAAAATCAAAAATGAATAGACTTACCCGTAAAAGGGATGATTTTTATATAATAGAAAAAAGAGACTGCAATGCTTGTCTATTTTTAGTCACTTTATGCTTCTTAAGGCAAATTTTATTTGGCATTGAAGAAAATTAGTGTCAAACACTAAATCAGGCTTTAACAGCTTATATCCAACTTGACTTCTGGACAGAATGTTAGTTTTAGCTGAAAGGTATACCTTGTTTTATTATTTTCATTCTGAATATTCATTTGTCACTTGACATATTAAAGTATATTTGGTATATTAATGAAACATAAAGGAGCTAAACTCGAATTTTTGGAAAGCCAATTTCTAGAAAGAATTACATAAATTTCTTTAAAACAATTTTAACACATGTTATTGTATGGCCATGATTGGTCATCTACTTAAATGTAAAATATGGTGATTCAATTCAGTTACCTTTTAGTATAAGTAAACTATAAGTCACTAAGCTTTGCTAACTGTTTAAAGTTTTTTAAATGAATTTATTATTGAAATATTTTATCAGTACCATGCACTAACCGATTGTACTACTGGAGCACTTATTGAAGTATTTTAATTCAAATCTCCCAAGTGTTTATGTACCAACTTAGAATCACATAAAATATTGCTCTCCAGAGTATTCATTCCAAATTCTTCATAAATGTGTTCTGACTACCATGAAAATTGAATGAATAATTTACTTTGCCACTTCTCATCTACCATATTTTTAGTATACACTTAACACTCTGTAGTATAAGACTTACTGAAAACATACTTAAAGTCTTACTATCACAGGTTAGTATATTTTCAGTAGATGAGGAAATTTAAGAACTTGGAATTCTCATTATGCTAGTCCTAAATCTGCATTCTGTGTTTTTTCTTTAGTACTTACCCATAGTTTTAGAAAGTTTTTTGTGTGGCCCTCTGTTAAATATCATCTCTGCTATACTGTTAGTTCTTAGAGAATAGTATTCATATATTATTAACATTTTTCACTGTAGTACCTACTTCTTGTCAGCAGAATGCTCAGAAATAGTCTTATTTCAGTAAATACTTGTAGAAGGAATGCAAGAATAAATGTACACATGAGAAATGAATGAATGACTCAGAATCTCTTGTGTCCAGAACACAACATACAGGTAACTGCAACACGTTCATACTGGTTTGGTGGGCAACTTCTCACACAGGCAGATTCTGTCATAACAAGGTATAGGACTTTGTTGAGCGACCTCAGGAGTTTTGTTTTGGAGTCCAAATTGTAAAAACAATACATTTTATATGGGCAAGAGCAAACTCACTCAATAAAGCACAGCTTGCCTTTGTGATTTATTTAGGCCATTGGATTCTTAATTCCAGGTGCTTTATTCAGTATTATATTGACTATTACAAATCTTCTCTCTCTTTATTCTGTTCGGCATAAAATCTGGGGTCACAAGAGGAACCATTATGAGATGAACTTGTGTGAAATCTTACGGCCTACTGGTGATTTCTCTCAGGCTTTCAATTTGGTTTTGGATTGTTGATTAGCTAATCATTGATCACGGTTACCTATTTTAGAACAGCTGAAAATTTCAGTAGGTTCCAAAGCAGTAAGTACAGGAGTTATTTTCCTGAATTGTAAGGGAGAAAGGAATCAATTAAAGCATGCAAACAGGGGCTAAGAAGAAAGTGCAAACAAACAATTTATGCTGTAAACTCCATGATTCGAGGACTCATTTTATTCAGAAGTAGTGACAAACAGCAGTGGAATGTAACCCAGTCTGTTAAATTAATAGCAAATAGTGTTTGTATATTTTAAAAGGAACTATCTGCAATTCAATGAAGAATGCGATAAGCTTAAAGACACTTACTCTTAGAAAAGTCAACTTTAAAAAACTACAAAATGTTGAAATTCGGCAATATTTTTCCTTAATATGCTAGAGAAGAAATAAGATTGAAGTTTTCAAAGTTCATCTTAGGCTTGACAGATGTAAGAAGGAAACCATGGAAGATAATAGAATATGACAAGAACTCCAGACAAGTTGTCCTACTGCACAGAAGAAGAGGTGACCCTTTCATCACAATAGTGGAGGTCAAAGCTCTTCCGGACTTGAAAACATAAAATGGTGAGAATGAGAGGGGTCTGAGAAAGAACACAGGATACAGGCTAAAGAAATAACAACAAAAACTAATTTCGTTCAGCAATCTCTTTGAGAATATTTTCTAATTGCAGAAAATACAAAAACATGTATCCCATGTTTGGGATATACGAGAAAAACTGGTAGAGTCTCTGTCCTAACATTCAGAATGCTCTTTCAATTTAGTCTCTAAGTATCAGCAGCCTAGGAGTAAATAAGTAAGTAAATAGATAAATACATTAATTAATGAAATTTAAGAAAATAAAAGAAAGACCCAGATAATTACTCAAGAATAAACATGTTTCAGCTATCTCAAACTAAAGAACCCACGTCTTTCCCAGGCAATGAAAAGGCAGTACCCCAATTAGTCTCTTGATGATAGAAGAGTTCTACCACTTGACATTTTGCTCACATATTTTGTATAGTAAACATACCACGAAGAAGCAACTTCTTAGTGATTATGAATCCAAAATGGTTTTACTCCTTTTGTCTACATTTAACATTCTATTCCCTGTACTGAAATAAATACATTTCTCCCATCGTCTGTGCTGACAAGCGTAGGCAAACATTTCTCAATAGGAGATGCACATCTACAAATTATTTGTAGGGCTTTTTTATTTCTTTTATTTTTTGTTATGAGTACATGGTAGTTGTATGCACATATATTTTTATATGCTGTGGATGATGTTTTGATACAACATACAATGTGAATTAACAAATCAGTGTAATTGGGTATACTTAAGCATTTAACACTTATTTGTGTCAGGAATTCAAATTCCACTATTATAGCAACTTTAAAATATACTGTAACTTATTATTGAGTATAGTAACTTTGTTATGCTATTAAACATTGGTCATTCTAACTAATTATCTACATTTTTGTACCCATTAACCATCCCTACATGATTCCTCTCCCTAATGTTCCTGGTAGCCTCTGGCAACCATGATTCTACTCTCTGTCTCCTTGAGATGAAGTGTTTTTAAATGTAGTTTCCACGAATCTATGAAAACAGGAGAGATTCCTCTTCCTGTGCTTGGCTTATTTCACTTAACATAATGTTCTTCAGTTCCATCCATGTTGTTGTGGATGACAGGATTTCATTCTTTTTTGTGTTTATGCATAATAATACCACAATACTATGTGGACCACAATTTATCCATTCTTCTATTCGTGGACACTTAGATTGATTTCATATCTTGGCTATTATGAATACTGCTACAACAATAATGAGAGTGCAGATACTTTTTCCATATACTGAATTTCCCATTGGATATATACCTAACAGTGGGATTGCTGAGTTATAAGGTAGTCCCATTCCTAGTTTTGTGAGGAACTGCCATACTACTACTCGTGGTCGCAACAATTGACATTCCTACCTAGAGAGTAAGGTTCTCTTTTCTCCACATCCTCGGAAGCTTGTTGTTTTGATAAAATTAATTGTAACTGGCTTGACATGACAGTTTTTGAAATTTGTGTTTTGCATTCCTCTGATCACTAATGATGTTGGGCATTTTTTTTATATACCTTTTGGTCATGTGTATGTGTTCTTTGGGGAAATGTCTATTCAGATCCTTTGCCCCCCTTTCTATCGGATTATTTGATATTTCCCCATAGAGTAGTTTGAGCTCCTTATATATCCTAGTTATTAATCTTTTGTCAGATGAGTAGTTTGCAAATATTTTCTTCCATTCTGTGGGTACTTGTGGAGCTTTTATATAGTACAAAACACCAACTTCAGCTACTGACACTCAACCAAACATATGGAATCAAATATGTTGATATAGGGCATGTATATATATAATATGCATTGAAATAGCTACTGAGTTAATTTCTATGTGAGCCTCTGACTTTATACTTTAAAATTCTATTGCCATTTTTAAGCCTTTCAGTTTTGCATCAGACATTATTTTTTAAGAACAATAGTATCTTGATCATAAAAACAGCAGTTGTTTGGTATTGTTTCTAAAGATTGGAGTTCTGCTGGTGCTAAAATACCCTTATGTGACTTGCTGACCAGTTGGAAAGTCAATAAAGATGGTATATAAGACTGACCAAAGTTAAACTAACCAATTTTGCAGATGTTAAATGAAAATATGATCTAATTACTGTACCCAATGATGCAAGTGGCTATAGCTGGGGAAAATTCTAGGCTCTCTGAGGAAAGAGATTTAAAGCTACAACTCAGTCAAACAAAAGCACAATAGTGGAGAAATACTTTTGCAAAAAAAAAATGTTCTTGAAAGGGGGAAGAATGTTTATTTGGGAGAATTTAACTCCCCTGTAGGATGAAGAGATTCTCTTAGGAAGTGTGTTTTGAAATTTAGTTTTCTGACAAGTCATTGTAGACCAAGTTCTATTAATTTACTTTCATATACAAGATGTGATAGATTAACAGATGTTTTTATATTCAATGTCAATTGGGCTTTTTTTTTATTTGTATGCATACCAAGGATATGTTATATTATTCCCATAACTGTTTGTGCTGGTTTCAGCATGTATTTTATTCATGTGATTAAGTAATATGCAAAAGGATGATATCTGAGTATGGGGAAAAGAGATTTATTTTGTCCTTTGTGTATTAAGTGGAATACTTTGAAGATACTCCCTGAAGGCAAATCGTTTAAAAGAAATTTCTGTCAAATTGGTTTTGACAAAGAGCTTTAAAAGATTCAGGAGGTATGGAAGAGTAAAGTATATGAAAGGATTCCATATTCAGAATAATATTTCAATTATCTTTAACTTCTATTTTTTACAAATGTGGGAAACAAATAGGTGTATTAATATTATGAAAGTAATATTGAAGAAACATTTTAATAAGATAGAGTATCAATGGTAAATTAAGTTAAAATACAATAGCATGTGAATGATTTGATTTATGAGTTAATAAACTTGTCCAATTACTTTACCAATATATCTGTTAAATTACAGAAGTGCTCTAATCTTCTGAAGGCAAACTTAAAAGAATGTCTAGAGAAGGTTTTGATCCATATGATTATCCCATTGGTCTCAGAATGATTAACAGAAATCATAGAAAACAGCAGGGACAGTGGCCTCATCACTGTGATAAACAGTCCAGTGCAGATGTTCTGAGGATAAAAGGATTTTTTTTCTTCTGGGTAGATGCCTAGTAATGGGATTGCAGGATCAAAGATAAGGTCCACTTTTTGAGGACTTTCCGTACTTCCTTCCTAAAAGGTTGTATTAGTTTGCAGTCCCACCAGCAGTGTAAAAGTGTTCCCTTCTCTCCACATCCACGCCAGCATCTGCAGCTTTGAGACTTTGTGATGTGGGCCATTCTCACTGGGGTTAGGTGATATTTCAGGGTGGTTTTGATTCAAATTTCTCTGATGTTCAGAGATGATGAACTTTTTTCCAAATGTCTGTCTTCATCAGAGAAGGTTCTGTTCATCTCTCTTGCCCAGTGGCAGATGGGATTGTTGGCTCTTTTTTTGTTGATTAATTTGAATTCTCTGTAGATTCTAGTTATCAAACTAGATATCAGATTCATGCCCTGCAAAAATCTTTTCCCTTTCTGAAAGTTGTCTTTTTGCTTTACTTGTGTCCTTAGGTGTGCAGAACCTTTTCAGTCTAATTAAATCCCATTTGCTTGTCATTGTTGTTGTTGTGACCCAGGAATGGATTAACAAGCTGTGGTATGTGTATATCATGGAATACTATTCAGCCATTAAAAAAGATGGAGACTTTACATCTTTTGTATTAACCTGGATAGAGTTGGAACACATTCTTGTTAGTAAAGCATAACACAAATGGAGAAGCAAGAATCCAATGTAATCAATTCCAATATGATGCTAATAGATGTTCTAATACATACCCACAAAAGAGAAAAACTCAAATCAGTTCAAGGTGGGAGACAGGGGAATAAGGGAGTGGGGAGAGGGGAGGACAGAGAGGGATGGGGCACTCCCAGTTAAGGGGCACTGTGTTACAGGTGTATGGCACATCTTTCAGGGGCAGGACACATTATAGCTGGAACATTACCTAACAAATTAAAACAGTATAACCTAATTCTCTGTACCCTCATTTAACCTGAAACAATTAAAAATATATAATAAATGTAATTACTTTTAAAAATGAAAATGCAGATGCATTCAAATACTGTTCAGAGTACCCCCTATTAAATATAATATTATCTCTAAGTGTGTCATGTTGCCAAATGGTTAAGTGACCGTGGACTAAATGGGACTTACACCCAAGTTTCTTATCTTAAAAAGGAGAAGTTCTTTGTTTTGTTAAGGGAAGGAAATTTTTAAATAAAATTTTGTTTAATTAAAAAAATAAAAAGTAAGAAGTTGTAACGTGAAATAACCCATAAGAATGGAGGGCTGGAACTTTTATTTGGAGTAGTGGAAACTATACATTTTTTGTGATTACTCTCTATTGTTTTCCGGTTGATACTTCAATTTCTGCCTTTCTTGTGGGTATGGTAACAGGGGTACACAAAAATCTCCCAATTGAAAAATATACTGATTCATTTACTTGTAAGTTCAAATGAGGCTGAGATAATTTAAAACATGTGTTGACCACTCAGGTCAACTTTTATCAATAAAGCAATTGTTTTGTTACTCTGGTTAGAAAATTATGAATATAAACTGTCAAAATGTACAAAAACAAGTCATTTGTCTTGTTCTTCCTTTCTAGATGAGGCTTGTAAAATCCAGACTCAAATTCGGTTTATCTCATTTTCATATAGCAAAAATATGTAGAGATATTTTAGTGAAATCTCTACTTTTGATCATTTTTTAAAATATTTTAACCATATCTTTCCATTCATCAAATAGTGATTGAATAATTATTGAATTTTCCAGAAATTTGGTATTGGAGCTCTGACTTCACTTTCTTATAGGAGACAGGCACGAATCAATAAACATCTTGCAGGTGGTGATTTCAATAGTGCTCTGTCCATAGTCACCAGTGAGGCAATTTTCTTCTTTTTTCCAGTGACAGTCGTCTAGGCTTGGAATTATTGTACTGACTTCAAAACTTTGAATTATGTCCTAGAGAACTGACCACTTATACAGAATAACATAACCTTTATCAATTGCTTTATGGTTTTCTTTTTTCTTATGTTTTTCTAGTCATTAAAAAGTCACCATAAATTACATTTCTTTGGCTTCATCCCCCAAACAACATTTTGCATATTGTGGTCAATTTACATTCTCCAAGTAGGACTGTGGAAATTATTTGTCATTTCCTTCTCCTATACTTCCTGCAGGCATTTTCTGTGGAGCCAGTGAGTATTTAGATTTTCTCTGCCATTCCAAAGGCAACTAGCCTACCATGTATTCCAACCATTAAAAAGTCATGAACTTAGACAAATAAGTTTCATCAAAATTTTTGAAGTAAATTTACTAAGCTGCTCAGTCTGGACTTTCAATTTTTTATTAAGACTTCAGTGATGATAGCCTTTTTTTTTTTTTTTTTTAATTTAGAAAAGCTTCCAAGATGGTGTCATGTTTTGCAATCCTATCAGGAATCTTAAAGTTCTAGTATACAGGTAATGAACAATGTATCCCAGGCTGCAATCATGAGCAACCCTTCCTTTCCATAGTTGAATTTGATTTTTGTATTATCAGTTCAACTTTCTCTTTTATTAGAAAGAGATGTTATTTGCAGAGTTGTATTACCCTCATATACATACGTCCTTAGTAGAGCCACTAAGAGAATTTCCTAGAGGAATCAGGATATTTCTCATTCACATGATAAATAATGCTAAATTCCTACCTCTGGAATCCTCAACACATCATGAATACTATTGTGAGACTGGGAGTTTTGTGTGACAATTTATACTCTCTATATATCATCTTACCTTAAATATAAAGATTTTGTTTAAGTTAATTACTTATATGGTATATTTACTTTGAAAGGTATGGCACTGTGAAAGAAATTTCAGTTGAAAAAATTCTTTATGGAAATCTGCAGATAGTAAACTTGCAGGAGATTTAAAGGCATTTGTTGTACTTTTAGTATGGTGTCTATATATTCATCTAAAGAGAATTTACCATACACGTTTGAAATTGCTTGTTATTAGGTTCAAGAATTTCTAAGCTCTTATGCATAGAAAGTAAATCACTATTTCTTACAAAACTTCAAATTCCTAAAGTACAAATTGTATAGGTTTTATTTTTGTCAATGTTGCTATCTTAATAAACTGGGAGAAGTATATTCCAGAATACTCTAATATGTGAATCACACAGAGATCACCAAGTCATAAGCATTTAAAATCCTTTTCTATTTTAATGAATTGTTTCATTATTCACTTTCATTTTGTTTCAATATGCTGCACTCTCCCATTAGTCAAATTAGTCGAATCTACTTGAGAAGTTGTTGTTTGGGGACTCAGGAGTGAATGAAGAATGTTTGCAGGGCAAAAAGTCTGGAAAAGGATATTGTCCCATGTTTAAAGTAATGTCTTATCACAATTTTACACAGGTAATGGAGAGGTATCATGATTCTTGAACTCCCAATCTCCCAAAGAAGAGTGAATTATATGTTCTTCAAAAGACCTTTATAAAAGAGGTTACATAAAATTAGCATTAATATTAGAGTGGCTAAGACCTTTTATATTATGTTATAAAATATTGTCTACTACAAAATACAGTATATCTCTTCTGATATATTTAAGATCCTTATGCATACTTGATATAT
>NW_003852431.1:16448462-16460288 GCF_000181295.1 Otolemur garnettii
CTGCATGATTCAGATTTCTCCAGGCTCGTGGGTGTCTGATACCCAAGAAGGAAAGAGATAAATTCAACAGCTCTAAATCCAAGACATGCTTGCTCACCTACTATCTGATCATTCTTGACAATGCAGATAGTCTTGTCTCATGTTAATATGTATACCTTTTAGTTTTGTTGTTAATTTTAATTTTAATACTTGTGACATATACCAAGATACATAAAAGTTTAGAATATAACACTAGTGAATTATATAAGTGAAATGTCTTTTGCCACTATGTTTTGCACAAGATGATAGAAACTTGTATTGATTGATGATTTATCAACTAATAATATCCAATTAATGTATGTTCACATTGATGTTTTGGATGGTGGCTTTGTTTGTATCACTGTTACATACAAATCACTACATCTGGAGGAAATTTTCAAATCTACTTTATTATCCAGAAAATCTTCATATACATAAACTGAATCCCAAGCAATTTTAAAATATTAAAACACTTTTCAAACATGAGTAGCATAATGTAGGAAAAGCTAACAAGAAATATCATTAAATATAAATACTTTTTGAAATTAGGAAACATTTTTTAAAAGTCCCTAATATACTATATCCAGAAGGTGGCACTCTTGTACTGTTCATTGTCATATGTGCCCTTAGTATTTCTTTTTTTTTCCTCCCCTATCTGTAAACACACACACACACAGATACACACGCACAATCTTCAACGTATGTATACACATTTACAACTATAAATATATAAAATTGCATGCAATTATGCAGTGACTACTTGTTTACATGCAATGCTGTAAGACCACATTTACATCTGTCCATTTACTATCTTGCCAGGTATATGATATTAATAATATAGTTCATTATTTAACTTGGAATATTTTCTTAAATATATCAAAAAATAGTTTTGCCACAAAGTTAGTGCACTAATTCAGAATTATCTTATGTTTCACCAATTATGTAACACAGTATCAAAGCAAAGTATTATTTTTTATAGAGAATTGATTTTCAACATTAAATGATAATTTTATGGATATCCACGAATTGTTTCTTGACCATTTTATTTGGGTTGCTTGCAGTGGAGCACAAACATATCAGTTAAGACAGAAAGTCAATTGTACTAGTTTAAATTCATTGTTTAATTTAGTTATATGTGAAGTTTAACAAATATAGTAAAATGCAATTCTAGATGAAAGAAAAAGCAATGTGGATATGTCAACTATATTAGATTTTAATAACAAGATAACTGATTCCTAATTAAATAAACTACTCTCTGAAATTATATCTCTAGCAAATATGTCATTACACAAGAAGTAGAGGTTGTGGGAGAAAGAAAACCTGAAATAGCTACAATTGCATATGTGGTTTGAAAAAGTGAGACTAAAAAACACAACTTAAAGTAATTTTCTAAAATACAAACGAAATATGAAAAATCATACTACAGATATGGAAACATTTATTTGTATTTATAATAAAGCTAATTCTGTTTCATTCTAGGTTACACAGCCTAGAACATTCATTCACGAAACAATTTTCTGTGTCATTTTCATTGTACAACGTGATACTGGGTACATAGCATCGGGCTTCAGCACGAAACCAAGCTTGCTGCATGCTCTTGGCTGCCACATACCAGTAAGGTGACCTTGAGCAAGTTACTTAACCTGTCTGAGAAACCGAAGCCTCTTGGGGAATTAAGGGCAATGTCACAAAATGTACAGAGTTGTTGTGACAGATTCATAGCTAATAACAGTTAGATGCCTTTATATTTTCCAGTTTTGTTCTTGAGGTAGAATTTAGAATGCTTTGGTAGGAAATTCAGAAACAATGTCACATTCCTGCTTTTATAATGCTTTTAAAAATGTGATTATAATAAAGGAATCTTTCCTAAGTGCCCCGTTTTATTTTTTTCTAAGAAAACATATAAACTCATGCATTTACTGTAAAATTCTACTTTTTGAAACGTTCGATTTTCACCAAAAGAGCATTTTTCTTACCTCTCGTGTAAAAAGGGTTAGAATCACGACATTTTTCTTCTTGCTGAATTGTTAAATTTATCTGACATAATTTAACATTTGTATTGGCATGAAAAGTATTCCAAATTGGGTGGTCAATAGGTTTCAGGGCCTGATTAGCTCGTAGAAACTTTATACTTTCATGTGTGTGTGTGTTTTTAAATAAGACAGAAACGTGTGCACAAACTACTATCTATAATTGTGTACAAGGGAAACATTTCTAAAGCTGAAGTAGATGTAAATCTCCCCGACCCTTAAATTACCACGTGGTGTAATTGTTGTAGATAGGTTTCTTGCATTAATAACCCGGGTAATAAGAACTATAAATTTCTCAGAAAAAGCCTGCTGGAAAAAAATGGAAATAGTAAAAAAGAACTATGAATCATAGGGTTTGACAATGACAAGATACTCTTAAATACCTCTTTCCTAAAATTTCTCACAAGAGGGAAAGAAATGAAGTTAAAGATCGCGTCCTGTTCTGTAGCCCTAATAAAGTAGCACAGACATTTTAAATTACTTTCAAATAAATTAAATTGTATTCCTTTGAAGTTTAAATGCCAACCCTAACTTCCAGTAATTATTTCAAGCAGAATTTCATGAGAAGTGTACACATTAAACTAGGTTTTTTGGCTATTAGCATAATCTATTTGCACATGAAGAATTAATGAAAAACTAGTTTTGTTTTTTAATGTTTAACACCACTCCGATGAAATTCTGTACTTTTATGTTCTTAAATTTAGTGTCCCCATATGTTATATGAAATTATGCTTTATTCTAAATACTGTGGGCCTGAAATATTATTTTTTATCTGAATTTCTGGGATCTTGAATCAGTAAAGATTTTCTATAACAACCTGTATCAAGCTTTGTTAGCCGTGAAATGCAAGGTTATAGGAAAGTTTCCAGAACACAAGACTTGTTTAATGTTTAATGATTTTTTTTAAAGCTGTTGTTCATTCATACTATACCTGAATTAGTTAATGCAGATAGTTTTTGATCAAAATGAATTTCACTGGTTAATAATAACCTAGAGTATACCTAGAGTGTGTTTCAAAGAACACTAGGTGTACTCTAGGTTATTATTAACTTCACAAGAATAAAACGAAACATGACCACCACAGTTTGAATTTTTTTACACAACCATAATGTATACAAACAATAACTTCAGCAGAGTTTTCTTTGAAAGCTTTACTGGCTTCAGTGAATTCTACTCTTTGATAAAATAATGCAACCCCTAAATAATGCTAAAGTAAAGAAGTTGTATATGCAAGGATATTCACTGTAGCATTATTTTTATTTTATTTTTAATTGCAAAGACTATAAACAATTAACAATACTGGGATGATGTATCATACAGTGGAATGAAATAGTCTATTAGGAAGCCATTCAAAATTATAATTTGGAAAACCATTTGATTGTATACAGAATACTAATGATAATCTCTCAGTCAAGATAGCACAAGCTCTGAGTTTTGTGTCTTGGACATAGCTGACAGTATATAAAGGACAAAACAAAGAGTCCTCCCTTAGGAAGTCCTGCTCTTATGTGTGCAGAACAGAAAGACATGCGATTTTATCCACAAAATCAACATTGCTGGGGTAAATCTGGATGATTCTAGTATTTTTATTTACAAATGTTCCAAAATCTCAACAACAGGCATGTATATATTAATTACTGTGATAAATAGAGAGAAATAAACATATGTTCCTACAAACACATTATTAAACACACACAGAATGCTTTAGACCTGAAGTCATTGATACCAGGTATCATTAGAGCTTCAATTCCAAATGAGGAAAGGAAATAGTCCATCTATTATCAACTGTACAACAATAACATCAAAAGTCAAAAAAGTAGTAAGGGAATAGACATCAGAGCATCTACAAAATTGCTCTTATGATGTTAGCAAAAAAATAACATTAGCAAAAGAAAACCCAACAACCACCACAAAACTAAACTAAAACCAGAAAACCGGTTACTCATGCAGGTATTCCTGCTTTTTATTCGAATCTTCTTTTTTCTTGGTAACTTTCTGTCCTCTCTGAATCAGCACTGATATATTTTTTAATCTATTCCCTTTTCCTTCTCCACTAAAATCTCTGCTCGATCAGGATCTAAAAATATTTTATTTCTACTTCGAATGACAACACATACTTTTATATTATCTCTTTCAATATTCTCTTTGTTAAATAAATGTGATATATGTAAAATTAATTTGACAAAGGATTTTATTAAAAGAATAAGGGCATACAAACCAGAAAAAGAGCAGTGCTTATCATATTTTAAGTTATGTTATTTTCTTTTCTTTAAAATTGATTTGTTCAATGTATGATACCCATTTAGTGTGAATATTGCTTGTTAGGTTTATTCATTTTTCTTAAACTTCTTAACTTTTGAACTTACTTTTTGTTCTATTTAGAACTGATCTTACCATATTAATTAGAGACTAACACAAAAGTATATGTGAATACTTTTATATCCAATTTCCAATTCACTTTTCATACTCAAAATTTAAGACAGATTAGTAACAACTTTTGACGTGTTACGTGTAGAATGTTGCACTCAGTCAATATGGGTAGCACCTATGGCTCAAAGGAGTAGGGCATCAGCCCCATATGCCAGAGGTGGTGGGTTCAAGCCCAGCTCCAGACAAAAACTGCAATAATAATAATAATAATCAGGATCACAAATTCAGTACCTTAGAATCTTAGATCTGCCTTTGGAAATTGCTTAGTATTTTCATTTAGATGATTTCCACTGCCTTTCAGGCTATGGACTATGTGTATCTACATTTAGAGAACAGAACATTCAGACCAAGGAATCATTTAAAAATCAAGAGAATAACTGGTTGACTCAGAATTAAACTATCTGGTCTTTACTTTAAGATCTGATTCTTAAACCTTGCATTCTACAGGTGGAAGAGCCAAAGATATTGGTTAATACTAATTTACCATTGAAATTCTACTCATAAGAGGTTGTAAAAAGTTCATCTTCTCACCTAGAGAGAAAATGTCTCATAATTCCCCAGGCAGATGTTGATACCAATAGTACAGGCACATTATATGATTAATAATACTTGTTACCATGATTTTTTCTATTATTATTATTGTTAATGTCATCACTGAGTTAATGAGAACCTTCCCTGGATGAGGCTCTGTTGCTGCTAGCAAACACATGTTTATAATCCTCATAAAACAGCCCATACAAAAGAGAATAACACGCTTATGATGTTTATGCTTGCAAGGCACTCGGAAGGTGTCTGATGGATACATAATAACTAATGGATATTCGCATATATTCAATACAGGCATATTTTAGAAAGCATACAATATGCACACTTTAACTTCACAAAGAAGTCACTTTTCATTTGGTGTAATTTATAACACACTTGATAATCTCCCTTCAGACACTCATTTTATGATTATAAATATTAGCTGACATGAAAAGACTTCTCAAGACCTTATAATAACCAACTCGTAGAGTTTTTCTTTACTCATACTCCCTCAATGAGTGACTGGTTACATTGATCAGTTTACTCTGTTTTCAGAATTTGTTAATTATATATTTAACAAATACTTTTTGCTTGCCAACATTTGACTGAACATCTTCTGGCATAAAAAATATAGATGTAAATTAAATACGTTAAAAAAAGGCTTAGTCCTCAGAAAGATTGAATTCAATTGATGCAAGACAAACAAAAGGAGCAAAGTATATAGCATTTCAATATAATGTAAGGCATGAAGGAGAGAAATCATTCAAAAATGAAAAATACAGATAGAAGGACTGGTCAGGAGTGGAGTCATCTGTGCAAATGCAACATTCCTGCAGAGATTTGAAAGAGGAGAAAGAGGGGACTTTACAGATATTCGGAGAAGGATAATCGTGGGAGAGGGAACAGGAAAGACAAAGGTGGAATAGTTTATTTTTTCCATAACAAGTACTTCAAAGTAATAAATATGTTCAAACTAAAATTTATAGCAAACTGATTTTAACCAAATAAACTATAATCTGAAAACTGAAGTAATTATCTAGATTATTAAAATATTCATAAATACCTATGGGTTGATTAAATGGATTTTGCTAATGGACTAGGAGAATGTAATTCATGTTATGGTGACATTATAATATGTTAAGACTTCATAAATTTAGCAAATGTTTATGGAGCAAATGTCAATGATGCTTTTAGACCCCCAAATCACCAAGGTAAATGAGGCCCAGGATTTGCTCCCTGAAAAGTCACTCTTGTAGGAAAGAGATGTACATTGTAATATAATTTTGTAAGTGTCATTATGGAAGTACCTAGAAAAAGCTGTTGGGAAAGAGATGGACAGTCAGTTAGTTTAGCTTAAAGAAGTATCAGAAAAAACTTCAGAAAGGAATAAATGTTACTATTGACTTATTAAGAGGTTGAATATATTTAAGGCCCAAATAATGGGAAGTTAAGAGAAATCATGAAACAAACAAGCAAACAAAAATGTTAAAAGAATAATTCAACATACTTGTAGCATAGCTAGCTTCTGGGGTCCTCTGTTAAAGCTTGTAAGATGATTTTTGTGAGATAGGGAGAGGTCTAGTTTTCATGTCAGCTAATGATAGCAATCATGCTAATAATTAATAACAGCTAATATTGACTGACTGTTTTGAATGCACAGTGATTTTCATTAATTATAACAGTACTCAGAGGAACTCTATAACAAAGGCACTATGTGTATCTACATTATAGAGAACAGACTGTTCAGACCAAATAATCATTTAAAAATCAAGAGAGCAACTGGTTTATTCAGAATTAAACTATCTGGTCTTTAAGATCAGATTCATTTTTTTTTTTTTTTGCAGCTGTTTTTTTTGGCTGAGGTTGGGTTTGAACCTGCCACCTCTGGCACATGGGGCTGGCACCCTACTCCTTTGAGCCACAGGTGCCACCATAAGATCAGATTCTTAAACTTTGCCTTCTACAGGTGGAAAGGAATTATCTGAAGCTCAATCACTGGTTTGAAGGACATTATAAATGACCTTGACCTATTTATTATCCAAATGAAGAAAATTCAGTAAAATGAATTGGCATCTATTGCATATTTACAAATTCAGAAGCAGAAATTGGAAAACTACTCTGATGTTTTTATTTGGTATTTTATATTTGGCATGATTTTCTAAAATAGGACAGTGCCCATTTGGAAAGAGATTTCATGGCTCTCCTTCCTGCCAGCATATTTTTCAGAACTTATCTGTAAAGTAAATCTTGAATGACTTATTTTTGAAAAAATATATAGATGTGATTTTTAAAAACCCCAAATTTCTAAGTATAATATTTGTGAGGCCTTTGGTGCATTTATCTCTGCGGCAATGAGTTCTTCATTTTTATAAAAGAAAAGTTTGAATTCAATACAATATACTATGTTACCTTATGCCTCTCAAAATCCCTGGTATGTGCTGCTATTTTTCATTCTCTTAATTGTGCCCTTGGGTATTGTTGAACTGTCAGTTACCACTGGAAATAATATTTTACATCTGTACAACTGAAAACCTTATCCAAATTAACATATTTGTTTTTATGAGGAATCTGCAGACATAGCTTTTAAAAAATTCCCTGTATAGTGAAGAAAGCAGATATTCAAGAGGTTAATTTTAACACTACTCATCTAGTAAGCAGTAAAATGGAGATTCAACCACATTTCTTCTGATTCAATGTCCATTAACTACTCTGCTAAGTTCAATGGTCTTTTGAATAAAGCACAGTTTTATGACCTATGATGTCACTGAATGAGAAATCAGAGCCATGAAACATGAACAAAAATCAAAAAGACCAGAATCTGCAATCAATGTAAGAAAGAAATTAAAAGTAGAATAACTACGGATGGAAGGATATGAAATTGCTTGGTAAAAAAAATGGAAGCTAGCATTTCTTAATCAGTCCTGGAATAGTTGGACCCTTGATTTTAAAGGACTACTGATTGACTTCAGACTTTGGAAAGCTGTCAGTGAAATTTGGTCATTAGAGTGTTATTATTTCATTCAAGGTGATTAATTCACCTTTTAACATAACTTTAATGCTTTCTCTTCATTTGTTCGTTATTAGCTTTGGCCCTAGGTTGGATTTTAATTACATTCACTTTCTTTGTCATTAGATGTGATTTGCTAGGTCATTCTGCCACTTCAAAAATTAGTTGATGAGACAGCTGATGTACTTAATAAAACTTAGTGATGATCTTGTGTGAAATCATTCCTGTATTGTTACTTCAGTTTACAATATTTTATTACTTCCTTCTTGTAATATTTAGGCTAAGAAAATCGATATGAGTGTCTGAAAAAGAAATGTACAGAGTAGAATATTTTGACTGTCATGATTTCATTTTGCTAAGATAGTTCATGGTAAGAATCTTAAATGCAAGGAAAAAAACACCCTTTTTTTGCATTGCTACTCAGTGCTATTGAGAAACACTTTTACTGTTAATATTAATAGTTAGTAATAGACAATGTAATTTTAAAACAGCATATTCTATGCCCTAAAATTTTTCTTCTAAAACCTTCTGAATACTTGCCCAGTTTTGAGTTGAGCTATTTGACACATATATACATAACACATGTGTACACATGTAGTGGTAGTTAAGGATATATTCTTTACAACTCTGATGACATTTTATATATGTATGTACGTATGCATATATGAATAGATGTTTATAGGAAACTAAAAGTTATGCAATATAAAAAGATGTGGAATGTATCTTAAGAATTAAAGTGTATTCTCTAGTGTCACCACCTAAGGGCTAGGAAACAGGGGAAAAGACGGCAGAGGGAGTTTGTAGGGCAACGGTGCAAAATACCTGAATTTAATTGGAATTTTTTTACTTAATTCAGAGTGAACTGGTAGAATTCTTTCTCTGTGTCTTAAGTTTTAAATATTCAAAGCAGGCATTGTGTTATAAATGATGTCTTTCATTGCTATTATCACATAGCAACATTTAAAAATTTTAACCTATTTTCCTCATTCGAGTACCTGCATAAATAACGAGCCATACTTGTTTGCTAAGATGCCTGCAATCCTTAAGCATTTTTGTCCCGACGTGTCTCTGCCTCCTATCTCTTGTCTGCTCTGGAGATGCACTTGTAGCAACAATGTCTTGGAGGTTCAGTGACACAGTTCCTGTCTCCCATAAACTGTGAGAGGCCCCAAAGGGAGCAACGGCCATTCAGAGCTAACACTATACCTTTTATGTATTCGTCAATAGCAAACCTTTTAGAAAAGCATGATATGTGAATCTGACAATTCAGTCTAGGCTGACAAAAGTAGATACGATGAAAAGATGTTTCATTACAATCTTCATTTCTACTTTTCAGAAGTTCTTATTCAGAGTTAGTAAACTCTGGTTGTCAATAAATGGGAGAGAGAGTCTCAGCTGGAGTCAGTTCTCTGTCTTGTACAGGGATATTGATACTCAAAATGTCATTGATGGACATGAAAATAGAATTTTTTTTTCTTTTTTGGCTGGAGGTCAGATCTTCAAATGACCGTGAATTTAAACTGAGCCAGAAGTGCTGAAGAAACTTCATTACTTGTGGATAAAGTGCAACACCATCACTCATTTTTTAATTTTGGCTCTGCTTAAAGTGTTGGAGGTTGCAATCAATTACATTAGCACATGATGCAATTTGACTCATTTGAGCAATTTTAATCAGGGTTTCATCCTCATCATAGTGCTGAGACTGCGGTATTGAAAGAAAATAACGACATTTTGATTGCAACAAGGGATGTTGTCTTTCACGATTTTGTTGGACCTTTGGCAGCATTTGATGCAGTTAATCATGACATTTTATTGGCTGCTTTATGGATTTGGGTAGGATTTTCCCAAATAAAATAAAACCAATTCAAATGTTATTTCTCGCTGATCTATGTAAATGTCCGTTCAGTAGGATCATTTGATCTGTCCTGTAGGATCCTGTCATTTTAAAAAATACCTTGCTTTTTCTGTTTATATTTAGTACAATTGTGCTTTCTTATAAATTAATGCTCTGCAGTTGTGTGGCATAGAAAATTTCGTGTAATTTTTAAAAAATATATCTCTGTTCAAAAGATTAGAAAATTTTGTTCATTGCTGAAATACATTATCTCGACTAATTATATTCCATCACTAGAATATATCCATTTGTACATTTCTACCTTCTAATTCTGTTCTTGATAGGGAGAGTCATGTTATATCGCATGTACATGCGAATAATTTTAGTAGACCAGGAAATAGAAACAAAAACATGTTTGTCTAAGTCCAACCATTATCAGAGGGGTCTCAGAAATTGAAATGATGTAAGTATCGATAAGGTAGTCATTGACAACACGTAAGACATTACTTATCTTAGAGGCCTAGCTACTGATGGTATATTTGCAAATATGTAGAAAACACTGTATGCTTCTTGACATTTGCCTTTATCTTTTGTAATTCATTCACAAGAAACTGGAAATTTAAACAAATGTTACAGAATGATAGATTGTCAAATGTAAAAGTACTTTTTCTGGAAGAAAACGACTAGTAATAGACATACAGATGATTCACTCTCTCCCTTCACTGGAGGAATGCCCTATGAAATAAGCAATATAGGTTAATCAAATATCCTCCTCCTTCATAACCAGTAAATGACAAATGCTTTGCCAATATGTTGCTGGTACTTGTTGGTGGAAGAGCCCTTATTTATAGAATGCTCTTAGGATGAAATACTTGTGTGAATTGTTTAGTATAAACCATATAGACCATAATAGATTTAACATCGTAGTGTTGAACGGAGATGTATCATGACTAAACACCATTTTTACTGTAATTGATGTAGCTGCAAATATTCTTTAGAGATTTCATATGCTACTCTGTACCAACATATGCTCTTATGTAGCAAAAAAACCCAAAAGAAATGACCACTGTAGTAGCAATCCTGGAACTCTCTTTGCTTGGCTTGTACATTGTGATACTTCTATGCCTGAAATTTTTCATAAAGTTCCAAGTTCTAAATGAGTCTCACTTGACAATGCCAGTTTGTTTTGTCATTGCAAGGTCTCAGAAGATGGACAAAGAAAATCATATCCATACTTCTTTGGTATACCTTTTCTGGAAATAATGGAGTACTATTCCTTAAGACCACGAAATTAAATGTTAAATATGATTCATGAGTAATTATTTTAAGCTGTATTTTAAATGAATTTATTATTTTATGTGGTGAAACATCTTTATATAATTTAGGTCTGTTAGTTATAATAGCACTAGTATAAACTACTGTAGATATTAGCATATTATATATTATACTTAAGAATAAATTTATCTTTTCATACCATTTCTGAATGTTCATCCAGATACTTAAAAGTTTTAGAATGTATTTTCCCTTATATTTATTATAATATATTACCAAGAGTAAATTATTATTATTATATTATTCTCTTGACTAAACATTAACCACATTTTACTTTGGTCATCTATATCATCAGCTTTTTTGTTTTTCTTTTTTTTTTATTAAATCATAACAGTGTACATTAATATTATCATGGGCTACAGTGTACTGTTTCTGTATACAATTTGAAGTACTTTCATCCAACTGGTTAAAACATAGCCTTCATGTCTTTTTCTTAGTTATTGTGTTAAGACATTTATATTTCACAATTAGAGAGATACACATGTACCCTTATAGGATGCACCATAGGCATAATCCTACCAATCACCCTCCCTCCACCCACCCTCCCCCTCCCCTTCCCTCCCTCTCCCCTTTCCCCATATTCCTGGGCTAAAATTGGGTTACAGTTTTCCTATGAAAGCTATAAATTAGTTTCATAGTAGGGCTGAGTA
>NW_003852431.1:16461079-16462680 GCF_000181295.1 Otolemur garnettii
AAGGATTCCTCTTCTCCTCCAATAGTAAGATTTTTATTGGAGTATCTGTAGTCTTCCTGAATCTCTCATCTCATATGCTTTAATTCTTTAGCACTTTCCCTCCTCTTCATGTGTATTGTTCTCCTCAATATTATCAAAGGCTTGTTCATTTCCAACTTCAGTAGTTATTGTGGTTGTTATTGTTGTTGTTCTATCCACCTGATCTCTGAAGCATTTAATGTTGACCAGCCATCTCCCTTCTGTAATAAAACTATTGGTCTTTTCTCCAACTTCTCTATATGTTTATTGCCAGATCTTTATTTCAATCTGGCTACTTAAACTTTAGTGTTTTCTTGGTTCTTTCACTGACATGTTCTCACTAAATTCACTTATTTCCTTTGTTATCTTAAGAATATCTGTGGCTTTTTGCCAGTGCCTAAAGTTTGCTGATCATCAAATCTCTCTTCCTACTGCTGTCTCCTGAAATACAGATTGAAATTTCTAAATATATTCTTCCTCTACATTTTGATTTATTTAACTGTCCCAAACTTCACTCATCTGTTATTACTGCTCTAACACCTTCACTTGAAGGTAATGTCTTAGAATCACACTTTTAAGCAGGAGTTCAGAAGTAATCTAGAGAAAAGGTTCCCAATAACATATACCCCAAATTGGTTATAAATATAGATCATTATTTTTCATCTCTATCCTCTTGCCACATGTTTATCTCTAGTCAAAAGTAAGTTTATCTGTGTCTCCCAGTATTCTGTCAATTATTTTGTTTCTTATGATGTAAAAAGGCCTATACTCATCTTCTATCCTCAATTTTGATATCTTCACAAGTCATTAAATTTGGTTTCATTAATACCTTAAATACCTCTCAAAACCATTTCATATATCCTATTGCCCCATGTCCCAATTCTTTTGTTAAGAGCTTTTTCATATCTAGTTTGGATTATGGCCAGAGCCATTTAATTAGCCTCTATGAACCTAATGTACCTTCAAACCCACTCCAATCTGTACAGTGCTGCCAGAGAGCTCTTTAAAACCTAGCATTTAATTTCTTTGTTTAAAAATATCCAAAGAGCATTATCAACTTGTAAAAGTCCAAATCATTAAGCTAGATATAAAACACCTTTATATTATGGCAACTAGCTATATTGGCAGTCTGATCCCATTACCCAAATATTCTAATAGCTCCTAACACTTCTCTTCAAGGAAACCATCACTGATTTCCCTAAATTGGGAGAGGCATCATAACATCCTTGAATAACCCCTATTACAGTAATATTTACCCTGTAATGTTTCTTTATATTTGTCCATCTTCCAAAAAGAACATGGTCTTCCCAGAAACTGTTAATCTGTATTAATGAATTAATAACAAGCATTAAAATGATCCTTTGCTTATACATTAGCAAATTACATAATGGTTTAAATATATACATCATTTATTTTAGAGTGTCAATTCCTTTTCTGCCGCTTGGCTATGCTATCAGCTGTATCAATTAATTCTCCCTCAAACAATACCAGAGCATACTCATTTCTAGTAATATTTTGTATTTTGTTCTCTTTGCTTTACAAACCACCATATAAATCACCAGACATCAAAAAAAAAAAAAAAA
>NW_003852431.1:16463058-16474250 GCF_000181295.1 Otolemur garnettii
AGTATATTTGTGGAGTAAAATATGATGAAAAATTCAATAATGTGAATTAACATATCCATCATCCCATCACCTCAGCAACTTATCACCTTTGTTGTAAGAACATGAAAAAATGTATTCTTTTAGCACTTTTGAGACATACGTTGTTAAGTGTGATCATCACGCAGTACAATAAATCATAAAACTTACTCCTCCAGTACACTGGAACTTTGTGTTTCTGTTTACTATCTCTCTTTCCCCTCCTCCCCACTCCAGTAACTACCTTTCTACTTTCATCTATGAGATTGACTGTTTAGATTCCACTGTGAGTTCACACAGGGCCCGTCTTCCCGTGCCTGGCTTCTTTCACTTAGCATAATGTCTTCCCATTCCATCCATATTCTCATGAATGATAGAACTTCCTTCTTTTTAAAGGAGAGATGGGATTTTGTTAGAAAAGCATAAAGTCAATTGAGGTTGTGTTAAATAATTCATCTGGGAAGAGGGAGAACATGGGCATGGCATGGAAAAATGAGAAGTGTTTGGGCATAAATAAAGATGAAATTTACTGCAGATAGGAGGAATAGAGCACAGAGCATACACAGAAATAAAAATGAAAATGAAGTGCATTAAAAATAGTACAATGACAAGCCATAGCAGATTTTGATTGCCTATCAAATAGAAATAAAACATAATAAATCTTCATTTTCATATGTTCATTTTTGTCACAGAGGATGCAGTTCTATTTTTTTTTTTACTAAATGTAATTTATACAGTTTCTCAAACCCATTTGTTAAAATTCTATAACTTTCAATTACAATTCATCTTAGACTTATATCCATTTTCTCATTTAATAATAGAATTATTTGCTATTTTTACATTTAAGAAACTTGAATCTTTTAATGTTTAGCTGTTTTTCTAGTCTTTAAAAATAATAAATATTCATTATAGGAAGCCGAGAAAATATAAATAAAGAGAAGGAAAAAAGTCATATATAATTTTTTATCCTAAAGTGTTCATTGTTGGAAATTACTGTATTTGGTTTTCATCTTTCCAAATGTTTTTGACATTAGTAGATTTAATGTTTTAGAGTTTATTTGAGCTTCTGAAGCTCTTTGTCTAATGTTATAAGAAGTAAATCTCAAGATATTAAAACGTGATTTTAGAAAAAGAACAGTTTCTATTGATATTTGTGTGATAAATAAGTGATGTAACTTGCTTTCTTTTGGAAATTGTAAATAGAGCAGTGCCTGTGCCTCAAAGGAGTAGGGCGCCGGCCCCATAAGCCGGAAGTGGGTTCAAACCCAGCCCCGGCCAAAAACTGCAAAAAAAAAAAGAAATTGTAAATAAGAGAATGCTGCATTAATTTCTCAAGAATTTAAGTAATTGACCATTTAAAGTTATTAGTAATTCAAATTATGCCTATAAACTTTACTAATAATGTGTTCTAATTATATTCTACAACCTTGAAGTTGGCCATATAAATATAAATAGCCCCAAATGAAATTTCAACTAAACTTCATTTAATGTCACCTCATTTTATTTTGAAATAAGAATCTATTAATTCTAAAGAAATTTCTAAATTCTTATCTATTGGAGATTTGAATACTCAATTCTGATTAAGATAGTACTTATTACATAAGCAAATGTTCAGGCTTAACAATAAGAATTTCTTAGTAGCTTTTTAACATTTTAACTACTTAATCATCTAAGTATATGACCCAAATCATTCTGATAAAAAGTAAGCTTTCTAAATTGTATACAAAATCAGTACATTGTATCCCCTAAATGTATTAATCTACACAGTTATTATTTAATAAAAAAATTGTTAAGAGGAAAAAAAAAAGATTAGAACTTGTTTGGCTGAATGTTTCTGATGTTATATCCTTTGAAAAAAACATTGGTTTGTGTGTTTTTTTTAATAACCTTATGCTATCTTGGTCAAGTTACGGAAACTTTTTAAGATCTGGTATACTTATCCATGAGATGGACACATTTGCTCAATTTTTGTAATAATGAAATGATTTAAAGAGTATCAAGCTCCATCAGTAGGATAATTTGTCAGGAATAAAACTGTATTAAATGTAAACTTTTCCTCTAAACTTTTGATTATAATCACTTTTATTACACCCGAAAAGAAATAAGTAGGAAATTTTATGGTTCTATTATAGATAGAGATTCTATGAGCAAATATTGGAGGCACTGCAGAAAAGTTAAAACTAGCAGGTGTCCTAATTAAAATGTCATAATAATAATGTACATAATACCCGTATCAGAGCAAGGAAGACCACCAAATCTGAAGGAAACTTAGGCATAGATTATAGTCTGGGAAGACATGTCACCACATGAAAACTGAAAATAGTGTCCCCAACACCTTTATAGGGACAGGCTAGGGCACCAAATGAAGCCAAGTTGAAGGATCCTGGAATGCAAGAAAAAACATTCCACCTAACATAAAACTCGGGATGGTATTGCCAGCTTTTCAGACTGCCATTGTGTATGTTCCTTCCTCTTTGGTGACCATTTTTTCATGTTCTTCAGGAGTACTTTCACTTTCTTTTCTCATTCTATAATGAAGAAAACATTTTTCTATTTTACTAGGCCTCTCATTTATATGTTTTTCCAAAATGATCCCATGTGTACTGCTTTGGGCACATTACATTTTTTAAACTTAAATCTTATATTTTGTTTAATACAATACTGAAATACTAGCAAATTTGAACTACTCCAGCATAACTACTATGTAACTAAAATATGTATTGTGTATATACCATAGAATATATGTACTAAGTTAGAAATGTCTCATTTCCGTAAGTATTAATTTTGCCAGTTGATAGCTCTGACATTATACTTCTTATTTGTGTTTCCTTCTTTATTTTTTTGAAGATATATACACATCTTTCAAAGTTTTGGGCTGTGATTATCTTTTAAAAAATGTTTATACTAATTTTGTGAAACCCTAAATAAGTCAAAAGTTCGTGCTTTTTTAAAAAAAAAAAAATATATATATATATATATATATATATGAATTCCATCATGGGAACTATACAGTGCAGAAAGCTCCAAATATCAAGGAAGAGTTTGGGAAAGATATGGCTAAAGAATGCACTGTACATCTATGGGATGAGAAATTCTGTTCTGGTAATTTTAATCTTGAAATCAGCTACATGAGTAACCAAGACCAAGGTGGATAATGATGAACTGTAGCAAAAGTGAATCCATCTCAACTTACACCTGAATAGCAGCAAGGTTTAATGCTTGTATTGCAGAAACACTGGAACATTTGAAAGAAATTGGCAGGTTAAGGAGCTGGGTAGATGTGTACTGTGAGTTAAATGAGTCTTAGAAGAAAAACAGTCATGAGACATGCCTTTCTTTACTAGAACAATCTAAAGGCAAACTATTTCTATACTATGTTGTTACATGTGTTAAAAAAAATGGATTGTTTTTGACAATCACAAGCATTCAGCACAATGGTTGGATAAAGATGAAGTGCCAAAACACAGTTCAAAATCAAATACTCATCAAAAGAAGCTAATGGTGTCTCTTTGGTGGTCCAATGCTGGTATTATTCACCAGAACTTCATGAAACCTAGTCAGTCAATTATAGAGGATGTCTGCTGCAACCAGCTAGATGACCTGGTGAGGATGCTCAAAGTTAACCAGCTTGTACTGTCAACAGGGATAGGCTATTAGTATTATAAGACAACATTGTTGCACAAGCAACATTGCTCAAACTACAGAAGCTGACTTGTAAACTTTCTGCCTTCCACCCTACTCACCAGACCTTGCACCAATGAGTACCACTTCTTCCAGGCTTTGGACCACTTTTAACAAGGAAAATTATTCAATTTACAACAAGCTGTGGAAAATGATTTTCACAATTTTATCACCATTTGCTTTCCAGGCTTCTCCACTGCCAGCATACACAAGCTACTATTAAAATGGCAGAACTATGTTGATAGTTCAGGCATGCACTCTGATTAATTGTACTGATTCTTATTTGAAACATAATGAACTAAATTTTTTATTTGAAATCAGACATTTCATATTTAATGACCTAATATGTATGACTATCAGCTGTCATTTATCAAGAGATTTTTGAGATCTAGAATCCCACCACGTGTTTATTCCTTATATTGTCAGCTATTATCGTTTCCTAGGGGATAAACTCACATACAAAGCTCCAACTCAATTTATAAGTAACCAGATGTGGAAAATAGTTTCTAAGCATATAGTCAATAAAATAATAAAAAATAAAGCCAAGAGAAGCTTTTTAAGCAAGAGTCTATTTTTTCTACAGGAAAAAAAAATCAAGTTCCATACATTATCAACACTTGAGAATAAACTGTCTTTACTATAATTACCCTCTGTTACAGCAGAAATAAAATATTCACTGTTTTCTTAACTATTGTGGGATAAAGAACACATAATATTACCACGTGATAATTTTTTTTATCGTTCTTATCTAATGTATTTCAAAGTCTTATAAAACCCCATCTTTCCCATTCTCTCTCTCTCTCTCTTTTTTTTTTTGTAGTATCAATCTACCTTTTTCACTTGCAATATTGCCGCTTCCCTGAACCACTCAATTGGCCTACCATATGCTGCTTTATGTCAGTTTGATTTAATGCATTTTGTTTAGCCATACTTGATTATAGACACCTTATGTATTTGGTAAGAGATGCGCAAGCTTCTTTTTCATAAACAATAGAGTACCATATGGAAAATTTTCACGTAATTCATGTCAATTTTCATGTAGTTCATTATGAACCAGACATAATTTTACCTGTCTTATAACAGTGAAATTATTTCTCTTTTTATATTCACATAGAGTATTATTACATAGAATAAAAAACCTTACCCAGGAGATAGCTGCATATAATATTTATGATGTAGGTAACATGATTCTGATATACTATGTATGTTTTATCATAACTCATTCAAATATCCAAGTGTTTACAAAGCTACCCTGAAAGCAAGTTTTAATTTAACTTAAAGTTGAGTGGCTGTTTTATTGACTGAAGCATCTTCTAATCAACACCTAGAACAGGTGAAATCATACTAGAGACAATGACTAATAAACTATGGCAGAAATGCCTGTTGGAAGAATATATTGATGGAAGAATTAATTCACACTTTGACCATGAGAGTGAAATAGAATATTTTTTAGAAGACTTTGTCATACAAAGTAACCTATGCTTCATTGAGCATGAGATGTAGTTCTCTATCTTACAGTATCACACAGCAGCATGTGTTGATGATAGATAAGAAAGTTTAAGTAAACGTACAAGAGTATGTCATCACTGAAACATAATTTTACATAAATATTTACACAATGTTTATATTCTTTTTATCATTTATAAATAAACATTTAAATAATTTATTTTTAATTTTAGTATGCTCAATATTTTAAAAGGAATTTTCTCAAAGTATTTTACAGAGATAGATATTATTATTTCAAGAAGACATTGTCTTTAGTGTTTTTCATAAAAATAGCTGGTTTAGGTAGAACATGTTTCTAATAAGGCCAAGATTCCCAGCCTGAGCAATAGGGCAACCCCATCTCTACTAAAAAAAGAAAAATTATCTGTGTGTGGTGGTACATGCCTGTGGTTCCAGCAGGTTGAAGGAGGAGGATCACTTGAGCCCAGAATTTAAAGTTGCTATGAGCTAGGCTGATGCCACAGCACTCTACCTAGGGCAGCTGAGTGACACTCGGTCTCAAAAAACAAACAAATAAGAACAGAAGTAAAAGTTTTACTTAAATATGTTCAGTTAGTTTAATTGTACATTATTGTTAAAAATTTTCAATTGTGTGCTTTGTTTCACAGGACTGTGGCAATAAGAGGATACTGTACCAGAGCTCTATTACCAGTACTGAGCAGAGAACTTAAATTAGTGCCTGCAGGTTTCAGTAATATAACTACTAACATGTTCGTTCTTCTTAAAATTATATCTTTAATAGATAGTTTTAAACAAAGGTGGAGACTTTACACATGTTGTATTAACCTAGATGGAGGTAAAACACAGTCTTCTTAGTAAAGTATCTTAAGAATGGAAAAGCAAGTATCCGAGGTGCTTAATACTAATATGAAGCTGGTATATGATCTAATGCATGACCAGATAAGAGAAAAACTCAATTCAATTCAAGTTGGGGGAAGGGGGAAAGAAAGGGGGACATAGAGGTTGGGAGTTGCATTGGTATGCTCCCAATTAATGGGCACCATGTAAGGATATATGGCACATCTCTTGGGTGCAGGACATAACTACACCAGAGACTCTACCTAACAAAGCAACCATGGTAACCTAATTGTACCATCACATTAATCTTAAAAAGGGAGAGAGGAAAAGGGAGAGGGGACACTGTGAGTAACAAACCTCTTGGAGGTGGGACACAATTATAAGAGGGACTTTACCTAACAAATACAATCAGTGTAACCTGGTTTTCTGTACCCTCAATGAATCCCTAACAATACAAACAAACAAACAAAAAATGATGACAGCAAAGCACTTTTAGTGAATTATATCCTATAGAAAATTTTGTCATTTTAACTGTTGTATTTCATGCATCATGTATTCAAAAGTACTAAGGAAATATATTCATGATACAAAGAATACACACTTGGATACCACCATTATTATAATTTTTGTAATTTAAATTTTTTAAAAGCATTGAATGCACACAGTGTAGTGCTGCTAATATCATTTTGATGACTTCCTTTGGGAGTTAACTCATGGAAGAGAAATTTAAATTATTTTTTCAAAAATTATAACAATAGTGAAATACAAAAGTACACTGTATCTCAATCAACTGAATAGATCAATAGAAGTTCATGTTAATATTATTTTAAAAGCATTTATATTATTGCTACTTTAGAGATATATGTTAAATAATGTCATTGAGCAAACTAAGAGAGAGTATATGTAATATATATAAAGTACACATCTTTACCCTTTACATTTTAGAGAGCTTTCTGCCATCATGAAATTCCTCACAGGATGTCAATAGAGTCTATAAAAAATTAGAAATAGAAAACCAAACTAACTCTATGAAAGTCTTTGGGGACATCAAGAGTGTAGCTGCAATATCAATACCAAATAATTACGTCCCAGTGAATGAATTCAAAGAAACTTTGCTAGGTAAAAGAAGAAGATAGGTAGGTATTAAAAAATGTATTTGCAAAAAATAACATCACCATATAACTGGATAATTGCATCGCATAAAAACATCTGTTAAAGTAAATCCATCAATTTTTTTTACAAATACAGTAATTACTTTAAAATTGCCAAAATAAGAAAATTTCTTGGAAAACCATTTGAAAAATAGGTGGGTAAAGATGATTTCTAGTTCCAAGAATAAATATTATAATAATTTAATTTTTCTTTGTCTACATATATAAAAGTACATATATGTATGTGCATATAAATATCCACCCATCCATTTGTTTATATATTTTAAATAAACAAAAGCTCTATTTTACTAGCAGGAGGGAGAGAGAGTGACATGGCTGCACAACCTGGCAATTTACACAGCTACCTAGTGACCTTTCAGGGCCATTTTTATAAACCTTGATATACACGGAGGGCTTTATAGCAATTCAATACTACCCACCCCTGCCCCTCTAAAATCCTCCCTAGACCTTACTAACCTACCTACTGCATCATAAATTAACTTTGGCAGGAAGAATGTAACTCCAGAACATTTTTTCTATAAGAAAAACTATGCTATAAACTTACTTGCCAATGACAAGTTTATAACTATATCATATCCTAAAATATAAGCAAAAGAAAGAAATATTTGAAAGATACAAACTTCCCTTAACAATGTACTTTAGGAACAACTCCAAGGAGGTGTATAAATCTCTAAATAAAGCCAAGAATAGATACATATATCTGGAAGGCAGCCAGTAATAGTAAAATTTCTCAAACAGAACTCCAGTGCATGGCACATTTGAGAAACGGGGTCATGTAATGTGTTATTCACAGTTCTCTAAAAATCATTTAGTTTAGATGTTGTGAGTGTGTGACAAAAAAAACATTTTAACTTTAGTTAATAAAACAGAAAATTTTTACTCAATAATCCATGTTTTAGAATGGATTATGTGTGAGATTGAGCTTACATTTATGAGTTATGGTGTTGAAGACTCCCAAAATGTTTTAGAATAGTGTAAAGTACATGATGAACATTCAGAAATCCTTCTCATAGCAGTTTATACTAAATGCTCATAGGTATTGCAAAAATTAACACAGGAAAACATTTGGTCAGTGCAGAATCTGTAAATATTTTGATTACTGATTAATACTGTAAGCAAAATGATATAATCATAAAGTAAGAAGACTCATATGTGGAAAAATAGTTGAATTTATACTGCTAAAAATTTTTTAGCAACTGCATGCTTTAATATTTCCCATTTCTTTCAGTGTTACTCAACATCTTGGTTCGTGGTTTAATTCTATGGTCTACTATGAAGATAGATTTGCTATATCCTTAAAACTTTAATGATATCTGGCACATGAACACCGCCAATAAATATTTATTGACTGTGGTATCTAATTGTTAACTATAATTATATACTTTCAAAGATTTTATTAGATTTTCTCACCTATTTATAATAAAAATGTATTATATTTGTATTAATGTACCAATTGTATTTGTACATTATTTGATATATTAATTTTAATGAGCATCACAGTACATATTTTATTCACAACTTGGTATCAAACATTTCTTACACATTGTATTTTGAGAACACTTTATTTGCTACATATTTGGTATTTCTGATAATGCATATTAATTTCAAGTAGGGATGAATATTTAGAAACTGAGTTTTAGAATCCAGTATCCTACCACACTATGTACATCTCCTAATTTATAAGGTGATATGAGCTTCTGTATAATTTTGTTTTATGAACTGCCTCTGGGTATCAAATATACATATTGACAAATACATTGAATTGAGGTTTTTGAATACCATGGTTTTCAAGGCCAGATAATGTATTGTCAATAGACAAACTTTAACAAAAGCTTGTTTAATTGGCAATCTCAGTGAAAAATATGTGTATAAATACTCTCAAAGGAGTTTACAGTATTGATATTTACTAGAGTCATACATCACTTAATGCCAGGGATATTTTATTTGAAAGGCTTCTTTAGGTGATTTTGCTACTCTGAGTACTTTATAGTATTCCCTTACACAAGACGAGATCATGTACCTACCACACCCTTAGGCTATATGGTATAAGTAATTAAGGCTACTGCTCCTCGGTTATAAACCTACATAGGATGTTATTGTACTGAATACTGTAGGCAATTTCTACAAGGGGAACTACAAAACATTGATAAAAGAAATTGCAGAGAATAAAAACAAATGGAAAATATATCATGCTCATGGATTGATAGAATCAACCTTGCTAAAATGTTCATATTGCCCAAAGTGATTTAATGATCCAATGTCATTCCCATGAAAAATCAGCAATGTATTTCACAGATCTATAAAATATAATTCTTTGTTTTGGTTGGAGTCAGAAAAAGACCATACAGCCAAAGTGATCTTAAGCAAAAAGAATAAATCTCAAAACATCATATTAGCAGACTTCAGACTGTATTACAAGGCTATAGTAACCAAAACAACATGGTTAAGGCACACAGAAATAGAAACATAGACCACTGGAACAGAACAGAAAAATCAGACATAAAAACAACCAAATATAGCCAAGTGATTTTTTACAAAATAGACAACACTATATAATGAATGGATAAATAATTTCTGTTCAATAAATAGTGCTGCACCAACTGGATGGTTACATATAGAAGAATAAAACAGGACCCATATCTCGCAGCCCTTATAAAATTTAATTCAACATGGATAAAAGATTTCAATGTGGAGCATGGAATAATAAAAACTCTGGAAGAAAATGTTGGATAAGCTCTTTTAGATACTGTTCCAGGCAAAGAATTTATGAATAAGACCCCAAGGCAAAGCACAGCAACAGCAGTAAATAAATGGGACTTGGTTAAATTCAAAAGATTCTGCACAGCAAAAGAAATAATCAACAGAACAAATAGACAAACTACAGAATAGGAGAAAATATTCACATGGTGTACATTTATAATACATTACATCTATAATAACCAGAATCTACAAAGAATACAACAAATCACCAAGAAAAAAATCAAACAGCCTCTTGAAAAAGTATGCAAAAGACATGAACAGAAGCTTTTCAAAAGAAGATAGACAAATGGCCAATAAACATATGAAAAAATGCTTAACATCACTACCCATAAAAAATTCAAATTCAAACCACAATGAGATCTCATCTTACCCCAGGTAGAATGGCTTTTATTAAAAAGTCAAAAGTAGACAAACTAATACACACCCACAAAAGAGAAAAACTCAATTCCATTCAAATTGGGAGGAGAGAGGAAAAAAGGAGAAGTGGTGGAGGTGAGTGGAGCGATGGTGTGCTCCCACCTAATTGGCACAAAGTAAGGATATATGGCACACCTCCTTGGTACAGGACACAACTACCACAGGGACTTTGTTGTAGCAAATGCAAACATTGTAACATAATCATTTGTACCCTCATATGAATCTAAAATTAAGAATAAAAAAAGCAAAGAAGTCCAAAAATAATTGATGTTGCTGTGGATGGAGAGAGAAAGGAATGTTTATATGCTATTGGTGTGACTGCAAATTAGTACAACCTCTATGGAAAACAGTATGGAATGTTTGTAAAGCATTAAACCTATCACTTAATCCAGCAATACTTGGTATTTACCCAAAGGAAAATAAGTCACTTTACGGAAAAGACAATTGCATTTGAATGTTTATTGCAGCATAGTTCACAACTGTAAAGATAAGGAGTCAACCTAAATGCCCACGAACTCAATAGTGGATTAACAAAGTGTAGTATATGCATACCAGGGAATACTACTCAGTCATGAATAAGGATGCCTTGATGACTTTTGTGATGACATGGATGGAAATGGAGGCTATTATCCTAAGTGAAGTATCTCAAGAATAGAAAAACAAGCAGAGCTATTAAAGTGGAACTAAATGATGAGCCTAACTTATGTACATAGAGGAAAGTATAATTCAATTGAAATCATACATATGGCTGGAGGGGAGAGAAGGGAATTTGTGAAAACCTATCTAATGGGTGCAATGAACACTATTAGGGCTCATTTATAACTCTGATTCATGTATTACAAA